>NC_090780.1:2906666-3265000 GCF_040054535.1 Antennarius striatus | reverse complement strand
TTTCTAATTTCAAATAAAAAAAATATACAGTATGATTCACAGGAAAACATTCACCAGCAAATACAAGTCTGTTGTGTAGCTTGTGTACAAGGGTAAACCTCGAACTTATTATGAGAAGCTGCAATGCTCTAAAATTGTGGTTTTAAAACATACATTATTTTCTACTTACAATTGACCCAGATTAATTCCTTCCAAATTATAGACAACTTTAAAAACAGGATGACTCATCAGTGGCTCAGTTGGTAGAGCGGGTCGTCCAATGACTGCAGGTTTGGTGGTTCGATTCCATTTCCAGCCCAGTCACCTTGGAGTGTGAGCTGACAGTGGGAGGTGTCAGCTCACCTCCCGAGCACTGCCTAGGCATCCTTGAGCAAGGCACCATCCCATTTATAAGCTGCTCATTGGGGCCCACCATGACGGAGCTGCCCACCACTCTACCCTCCCTCTTAACTAAATGCTTACAGGTCCCTTGTGTGTGTGTGTGTTATGGGCTGCACACACTATGTATATGTGAATGTGACTAACTAACAATGTGTGTGCTGGAATGGATTAATACTTTCCCAACCGGGATCAGAATAGTACATTGAAATTAAAAAAAATAAATTAAATTACTGCTGCATGTGCACAACAAACACGGGTCTCGATTACCACCATTTTTTGTTTTCTGCAAAAAAAGGCGTATTGTCTGTTTTTTTTGTTAGATTTTTGCAATATAGAGACTTAACGTAGTTTTTTTTTATTGTTTAAACCTCAGCAACAACAGTTAGCACAGAGGTTTCAGTACAGAATATACCGGAGGTGTAATGTGTAGATAGGATAATAAACGCTAGGTGGCGACATTTCAATAACAATTTCGCGAACAGGAAACAGAATTCTTTATGACGTCATTTCCGTTAAGTGGATGGGGTCTTTCTTTCCATTCAACTCGTGTGCCAAGTTAGCCCGTTTGTCTTGATGGTCTCCAGAGCTTCACCTGTTATTTTGTCCTGATACTTCCGTTTACATTTCCGTGGAGCTAAAAACGCTTGAAACGGGACGTTTTCCGCCAGCTGGGAGTTCCTCTTCCAACACTCCCGGTATGCACACCGCTAGGTCAGAGAGACGCAGCTAGCCGTCAGTAAATCGTTGTTTTGGTCCCACATAGTTCACCACCGCAGGGCTGAACGTGATCCAGTGTCCGCGTCTCTCCCAACAATCGGTGACAGAACAGTCAGCATCATCATGTCTGCAGATCTGGACCTGTCCCCCCCAGAGGTCCCGGAGCCCACCTTCTTAGAGAGTCTTCTGCGTTATGGGCTCTTTCTGGGGGCCATCTTCCAGCTCATCTGCATCCTTGCTGTCATCTTCCCCACATCCAAAGGACATGAGCATGTAGGTAGACAGCGGCTTCAAGCGGGTTGGTCCTCACAATGTTTCTTAACTCAAGTGTATTTGGAGCTCATTGCGGTTTGTTTGTATTTACATGTTATATAGGGGCCCCACTCTGAAATGTGAATTGTAGTGAAATGATATCACACTTATTCCGACTTGTCCACAAAGAGCTTACCTTGTTGATCTGCTCAAATATGAGCCATATCCACATAAATAGCAAACCACAAGCATGGCATCTGTTTAATGTTACTCAGTCAGGATGTTTAATCCCATAATTAAGGAGTCAATGGAGTTATTTTGAAATTACAGGGCGTTTCATACTTTGTGTTGTCTCTACAGGAGGAGACTGAGCCCACTAATGGAAAGGATGCTGAACAGGTGAAGAAACCAAAAGGAGCTGCTCCTCAGATGCGACAGAAAGCAAAGAAGGAGAGCAAAAAGAAGCGATAGTGTGTGTGTGTGTGTGTGTGTGTGTGTGTGTGTGTGTGTGTGTGTGTGTGTGTGTGTGTGTTCCCACAGTTCTCATTAAGATGTATTAAACACAGGAGACATGTCACAGCAATAAAAAAAAGTTCAGTGAATTTGAGACATTTGTAAAAGATTTGTGTGTGTCCTGTTCACCCCAGTTCAACTCAGTGCTACAGAAAGCACATTCTAATCATATATGTTCATTTATAACAACATGTATATTATTGGTTGTATTTTCTTCATTTTTTATTTGGAAACTAATTGAATTTTAACTGGATGACAACAAATAAAGACATTGTGTAGTCATTCACTAAATCTGTCTCCATTGCTGAGCTGAAGTGAGTCATGATGAGGTCATTGTGGGTTGAAGGCACAATCATTACGTTACTACCTTGTAAACCTTAGGGACACAAAGATATTTTTTACTGCATTAAAATATAATTGTGTTGTATTTGTCTAATTTCTAGTACTGTATCTAAACACTATAAATTCTTGTGACGCTTAGAATTTTTTTTTCCAAATTCTGTTAAAATGCATTCATTTATTTTCTCATTATTAGATATTTGGAGACAAACGTAATTCCGCGTAGGTTCCAACATTGCGCCAAGTTAAGGCGTTCAGAAAGAAGTCGGTGTTGCTTGGCAACCGACACTTCCAGCGCTCTTAAACCAAAATGTTCAGACGTAACGGAAGAACACGTCGCGTCTCCGGGATTGTTTTGATCGCTTTAGAATCTAATTTAATCCTCCGGTGTCTCCAGAAGACACTCTGCGTGTCGGATTCTACAACTTCCACTCAGCGACGTGAACGTGGCGTGAACGCGACCGCCGCTGCGCAATCTACGTAAACTACGTAAACTCCACATTCGTCATATTTGCGCTGTGTTTTTGTCGTCAGTGATGCACTATCCCCTGCCCACCCACCCCCACCTCACCCTACACGGCATGCCTTCTCCCCACCGCACCAGTCCTCCCTTCCATCACGCCGTCGCCTCTCCCGGTTGAACGCTTCCCGGTGGGGTCGGCTGTTTGTCCTGCCCACCGCGGCAGCCCGGCAGCTGCGCCCTGCGCTCCCGAAGCCAGTCGGAGCTGCGCGACCTCCGCTGCGGGCGATTCTGCCTTAAAAAAAAAATTTAAAAAAAAAAATCCGCTAAATGGGATTCGTTACTGGTGTGAGGTTTCCACAGCAACTGGACACCCGCTTCCATTATTTTTCTGATACGGACAATCAGAAGGATTTGATCCGATTGATCGCCGCACCTCTCAGATAATTTGGGTTGAATCTTCAAGACGCGTCAAAGGTGAGTTAACTTGGGGGTTTTGTTTTTTGTTTTGTTTTTTTTGGGGGGGGGTTACAATCATGTCAGTTTTCCACGCAGGCCTTTCGGATTGTGACTGCGTATTTTTCCCGTGGAGATGTTGTCCACACGCGTACGTCCCCCCCCCCCCCCCCCCTCACGTTGTGTTTCATTGTTATCAGGCCTTGGAGTCGGAGCGCGTATTGGTCAGCGCTGTCGGCGACGCTGTTGACGATTTACTACTCCCCCCACGCAAAAACACGTCTGGACATAAGTCATATTCATGACACGAATAACAACGTCCAGAACACACAGAATGCGCAGAAAGAAAGAAAAAAAAAAAAACAAGATCCAACAATCAATCGAAATTCAAAATGGAGCTGTAGCAGCACCTGTTTTGAT
Source organism: Antennarius striatus (assembly GCF_040054535.1). NCBI lineage: Eukaryota > Metazoa > Chordata > Actinopteri > Lophiiformes > Antennariidae > Antennarius > Antennarius striatus. The sequence goes on along the minus strand of NC_090780.1, from coordinate 3,261,462 downwards.
CCATCAGGCCGAATGTGCGCCTTTGTGGCCCGTTCCCATTCACAAATCCACGGGTACGCGTCTAATGGGGAGTGGGCTGCCCTGTGTCCGGGCGCTTTTTTTCCTTTTTAAAAAAAATTAATACACCCCCCCCCACCACCACCCCCGAGTAGGACATTATCATGTTGACAGCTGCTACTCCTCTGGGCAGCTCCCACCCCACCCCTCGTTTGGTTTGAAAGCGGCTTTCCTGACAACATCATGTTTAATCCCGCGAAAATAGAGTTTTAATTATGCTGTTAATCCAGTTACGTCTCTTTTTTTTTTTTCTGGTTTCGGATTAAGAACCAGTTGATTTGTGTGATGCAGAAAATTCAGGTCCGCCAGAAATCAGACGCATGAATCACGATGATGGTCGATGGTTGGGGGGGGGGGGGGTTATCACAGGACAGTGGCAAATAACAAACCCCCTCCAGTCAAAATACACAGTGTCCTCTGGATAGGTTTTAATGGTGTTAAAGATTATTTTCATTATCAGTGGTTTAAGTGTTTTTCTACACGGTCTGTGGAACAAGATCAGATGTTTTAAATGTAATTAAGGCTCAAGGTTACATCTTCGTTCGACTTGTTATGTCTGGTCAAAAGTTACAGTTTAACACAATTTAAATTCAAATTGCTTGTATCTAAAAAATGATGCTAATTATTTATTTAGATTTAAGTCATCGATTAAAGGTTTTATTTGTTCTCCTTTCTGTCAGACCTCATGAAAAGACATTTTAAATATTTGCTCGGTGTCTGAGAGTACAGGTCCTCTTTAACACCCACAGACTGTCTGTAAATGTCATTGTGTCTTTTTCTGTAATCAATACAAATCCTACAAACTGAGTTAATCATTTACTAAGAACGTAGTTCCACCTGATTGTCCTTCCTCCCCACCTCTTGCCCTCCGTTTTGAGGTCATTCATGCTGGAGCTGCTGCTCCTCAAATCCTGGATCCTTTAAACCAGAGCTTTAGTAGACGCTCTGAAAATGAAAGTGGGTTTGATCTGTGTCACAATTCTCCTCTTATTCCATCCTCTGTTCATTTATTACTGAGAGGAGACGAGGAGGGGCAGGTGGAGACAGGCTTAGATGGGACAAAGTGAGTGAGGTCAGCAAAGGATTTTGGGAAAACGACGGTGAATCTGTTTAAAATGTGCCCCGAATTGAGAGTGACATTACAGCAATCAACTCTAACCATTTGTCAGTATAGATTATTGAGTATAGATTGTTGGATTACACTGTTTTATGCTATCTTAAAGCATCTCGTGCGATAAAACAACAATGCTAATGTTTACATTCCCTCTCGTTTTGATCTTGAGGAACCATCGTTGCCCTTCCTCCTCCTTCTCCTCCCCCTCCTCCTCTTCTTCTCCTCCCTGGGGCAAAATGTACATTTCCCCATTCGATAGAAACATTGGCTTGAGATTCTTCCCTCTCTGCAGCACAGTGGCAACTGTTCCCATCTGTTGTGACTCAGTGTTGGTCGTCACGGCCAAATGTGCTTATGTGCATGACCAGAAATGTATGGATTCTGTGTTCTGTGAGCCCAGCTTCAGAGGAAGGATTGAGAATTCTGATTAGACAGGAAACGTCAGAAAGACTTTGTGCAGGTGGAGCCAGTGTTTTATTTTTTAACATTAAAATAGCATCTTTTGCAATAAAGTGCTGCATTTTTAGAACTAATATATGTTAAAATTATGAACCAGCAAATTATATTCTATCTTGTGCTATTGATTTTGAATATAAGAATTTTAATAACATCAGCAAATCCATTTAATATTTTTTCAAGCTGTCAATAATCCTCATACCAGCAACTTTAGTTGTTTCTATTATGTTGGTCCAACAAATTGACAAATTCAAAATTTTCATTCTGCATGAATTTCATTCTGCAAGTAATGTTTTGCGGGTAATACGATAACATCACATTCACAGTTTTTGCTTAGCACATTAGCAGGCTAATGCAAGGTTCAAATGTGGCTTCTGGTGATGTTAGTCCCTCTGAAGGTATCAAACCAGAATCTGCTTCAAATTGTTCTGGAGGGATCTCTAAGACTTTTTTAAAGACAGAAGAAAGTTCCTGTCACTAAACTGTTTCCGTGATCGTAAAGTAAATGTAGGCATGGATTTAAGAATACTGTATGTGAAACTGTAGTCAAGATGTCACATGTAAATCAGAATGAATCAACGGACACCTGATGGGAATCCCGTCAGCCTCCATTCAGCACAGACCTGGTCTCCTGCAGGTGTTGGGACTCGTCTGCACTCTGTGACCTGAATTCCTCTCAGCAGCTTATCTCTCCTCCTTTACCTGCTTGTCCTTTCCATTCAGTAATTTTCCTCTCATACCCAGCACTCCCTTCCTTTTTATAGAGGACCTTTTATAGATAGCTTTCAAGTCAAATACATGAAAAAGTGCCGATTTAGTGATAAATGTGCTTCAGAGGCTGAAGTGCTCTTGAAGTCCTCGGTGGTTTCTGAGGTAAACACCATTCAGAACAGTCCTTGAACAAACCTGCTGTTTGCTATGATTCATATCGAATCCTCATAATCTCCATTCCCACCACACAACCTGGCACAACTTAATTCACATTCAGCATGTGTGTGTGTTTATCATTTAACACGGTTTTCTGACGTTGCTACAAGACATGAAGCTCATGCTGCTTTAAGGGAAAATCCTCCTAGAAATAATTAGAAAACAGACGTACAGACAATAATAACTTCAAATGTTTTTGAGATCAACTTTAAAAAATGATTTTAAATTGGAAATAACAAAAAGCATCAAAAGTTTCTTTCTCAATTATTTGTCCTAAGAATAAAATAAAAAGCTTTCCTCCCGCTATCCCGACCTCCTCCTGCTCTGGTTCTTCTCCTTTTGTTTGTTTCTCCTGTTCCTTCAACTTTTCTCAGATTTTGTGTGTTATTTATTACTCACTGCTCCTCCATTGTGGTGTGAGGAGGTCACATCTGTACATTCTGACATTAGGGGCTCTAACACCATATTAGGAGACGGCGTGCGGCTCATCGACAGCACTAGCTCTGCTGTTTACATTCATGAACTCTGAGGCTTTTAAGGATGTTTGTAACGTCCTGCAGATCACCGGGAGAGTGGGACTCGTCCCTGTATCGCTGCGTCGGGATACGGATGCAGATCATCGCCTTCCTTCATCAGCGTGTTCTTAAACATCGCAATTACTGAAGTCTTGTGTCTCAACTTTCCTTCAACCAGAGGATCAAATTTTAAAATCTTACATACAGTCAGGTTCTTGCACCTAAACTGTCCATGGGGAAGATGTAATTTACAAAATTGTGAACTAATGTATGGAAGTTTTGTGAAAGTTACGTAATAAATGAAGGGCATGCTTCCTAAACATATTTTCAAATTAAATACTATTTTAATGCTAACCGGATGCAGCTGTTTTGTCCTTGAGTTGGCTTTTAGCCCATCACAACCACTGTATCTCTACTAGGTTCACACACACGGTCACATCAGCAGACGTAGTCACCAAACTGGGAGAAACTTTCTGTCAAGCAGCCAAATTGCAGTGCCTCCATGTGGGGTAAATTGCAGAGCAGATGATGTGGAGCGAGTCAGCGTCAGGCAAACACATCCTGTTACAAACCTTCTCCTGCTGTTTACTAAAGGAACACTCGCTGGGTCCTCGCTTTGTATATTTTAAGCCGATTCTTTTTATTATAAATTACCATGCAATGTAGGTATAAATGGTAGATATTACAAAATAAAAGATAATGCGTTGTTTTTTCCATGTTTCTGCCCGACTTCACTGACAACACAAGCTTTTGAAGTTGTATCTGAAGTTGTCTCCTCTTGGCCTGTAGCTTCCTTTCCTGAAGCCTTCAGCTTCTACTATGGGCTGGTATTCAAGGTTTGGACCACTGGTGACCAGAGGAACCCATGAAGCAACTCTAATGATTATACCGTACGACCCATCCAGTCCTACACATGACCGATTTAATGCTGGGTTTGGTTCAGGATATTATTCTGGTGGATTCCGCTCCTCGTGTATCTGCTTGTTCACCCAGGGTCACCTCAGGCCTCTCTGAGCCCCCCACCAAAGATCCCACTATTGACATCCAGACTGCAAATCAAACACCCTACTCTCCACGCAGCCCTGTCCACCTCCCATCTCCATGTGACTCAGTGTTGCACCATGGGATACAATAACCCCCGGAGTGAGCCAGATTACACCCTGGCAGGAGTTGAATCGGAGCATGCATGATTATGCGTGCACTTGAAATTGCTCACATTTGCTTAGATTCACACAGCTCAGACACCCACACATACACACACCCCCCCCCAGTGGGATCCGACCATATCTTTGAGAATTCCCCATACCTGTGTAATTATGTTAGGCTTGCACATTACACTTAAAACACCCACTAAGCCTCAGCTGTCCTGCACTGTACAACAACCACCTACGCGTTCTTTTTACAGCCACTGCGAGTTCCTTCCTCCTTGTCTTAATAACCCCCCCCCCTCCCTTGCCCATCAGACTCACCAGCATCCTGGAAACACCAGCATGTGTTGGAAAAAAAGGATGTGAGAAGCAACTGTGGTCGGGTGTTCGTGTACGATAGAGCTTTGTTTCCCAGAGACGAAGGAGCAGCTGCTCGCTCACGGAGCCACACACACACACACACACACACACACACACACACACACACACACACACACACACACACACACACACACACGCATGCACTCTGTCTGGAGCTTACAGCTTCTGTATACACCAAGGAGCGAGGCTGTTTCATGTGTGTGTGACTGTCTCCATTTCAACTGGCCTGAAATAGAAGGTCTCACAGTGAGTCAGTCTGCAATGACTCGAGGGCTGGAGTGGAATCTGTGTGTGTGTGTGTGTGTGTGTGTGTGTGTGTGTGTGTGTGTGTGTGTGTGCGCACAGCACTAAAACTTTCTGTGCGAACAAGTTTGTCTGCATTTCTAATAACAACCAGATCATTTATTAGACCATAATAAATAGACTGGACGGGTTGAGAAGCAGAAACGACAGAATAGTTACCTGTTGGAGGTGAATCACTTTCTGTTCTCCTCAGCTCAGCAGTATCAGCCCCGGCTTTCATTCCACCCTGCCCCTCCTTTGTTTGAGGCTCTACTTTCCTCGTAGATGGTTATCGATTCAGAGCAGATTAAATAAAAGAACGACCTTGACTGTATGGAGGTGTCCTTTACAACACGCTGAACGTTTCTAACTGAACCTCAATCGGCAGATCGGAGACGGATCAACTTGAAACCACGAAGAGGAATTTTTAGTCTTACAAATGTGAACGAATAGAAACTGAACCAGGAGTGAACATCTCCTGTCAGATTGGATTAAAAGGGTGTCACAGAGAGTTTCTGCTTAATCTGAGCCCCGCAGACAGTACAAAAAGGTTTAAAGTAGGCCATTCATTGAAGGTGCGCCTCATAGTGCGGAAAATACTGTATTTGTTAAACGTCTATGACCATTGTCTTGTTTTTATTGTTCCTTATTGGGTTTAAACTAGCAAACACAGGCCATCCTTCAAGCGTCATTTCTGCTGTTAATCCCAGTAAACATCCGTTTAATTTATCTATTTAATTTATCATTTTTTAGCATTTTACAGTCACTATTATAAATGAATTGTTTGGCTGACTAGCCGTCCGCAAACATTTAATTCCCAATGATATGAAGCAAATAAACTCGTCACATGGTTGAACTTAAACTGGAGAGTTAAGTGTGTTTACCCAGATGACTTAAGTCAATTTTATTGTTTTATCAGTGAATCGATTAAAGAAGGAAGTGATCGGATTTCTGTCTGTAATCCCAGATCTCCTTTTGCCCCCAGCTGTGCACATGGGGGCGGGTAAGAGCAAACCCAAGGAGCCGGGCCAGCGCTCCATGAGCCTGGACGGCACCATCGGCACCGGCTCTGACAGCGGACACTTCCACCACCTGGGCCCCGCCCAGCAGACCCAGACGCCCAACAGGAGTCCTGCCGTCGGGACGGGAAGGCGGGGGCATCAAGGGCAGCATCAACTAGCCCCAACAAACACGCCTGAGCTGGCTCTCTTTGGAGGGATCGACCACACCGGCACCATCACCTCCCCCCAGAGAGGGCCTCTGTCAGGTAGACGTTAGAAAGGGCGGAACAGTCACATGTTCACGTATTTACCTGTGAATATTGTAAATGTTATCCTACATTTAGCAAGTGGTTAAGTTATCTTAGCATGACTGACAGAGCGACAAGCTGGTTCTCGTGTTTTTTTGAGGTCATCGTGACCTCACAGGACTTTAGGGAGGGTCTGTGCCCACCTATAAATAGTGTCATGTGATAGTAATGGGTTTTACAGATGCTAGTTACCAGTTTTTATTGTCTCCTCCATGTCACGTCTGTCCCAAGATGACCTAAGGATTAACTTTCTCCTGCTCGGACATTAGATCAATCTTTTCATCTAACACCAGGAAATCAAGTAATTGCCCCTCAGAATACAATTACTGCGATAAATGTGACACGACTGACTTTAAGAGAGCAGCTTTCAAGGGGATGGAAGGTTACAAAAAAATTATACTTCAAGATGCTGATTTTCAGTGTAAAAGTAATGAAGCTGAGCCAGGATGTGGATCAGAAACAGAGGCTGTAATGTAGAATTCTTATTTTGATATCACAAAAACGTATCTCAAGACGAAACGCTCAGTTCACATGCAAATCGCGTCCTTTTATTTTGGTGTCATTTATTTCAGTATTAGTTTTATATGTCGACCTCAGTTTGTTTCGCCTTTGAAAAGTGAGACGAAATGAGGCAGTGAGGATGGAGATATAAAATCAATGTCGCAGTCTCTCCAAATGACATTACACATTTGTCAGGCGTGATGATCCTGGCTTGGTGTTCGGCTGAGGGAAGGAGATGGGATCCAGGTCTGTGACCGATTGATTTTGTCCTCTTTCCTCGTTTCCTTATTGACGGACTGGAAAGCATTTTGTAAAGTTAACAGAAAATTTATCATTAATTTAATTCAGCAAAATTTTGAAACGTTAATTACTATTATTAAATTAATTAAATAATTAAAATTAATTAATAATTTCATTTTTATTTTAACTAAATTGTAAAGAATAATTTAATAATAAGTAAATTAAATAATAAAAATAACAATAATAATAATAATAATGATTAAATATTAATTTAAAAAATATTTTTCAATAATTTTAATTTCATTCAATTTCATTTTAATTTTTTAATTTAATTGATTAAAATTAATTAAAATTAATTTAGCAGAATTTGATGTTAGAATACATTCAGTTTGACCTGCCTACTGAAAACCACAAGGAAACAAGCAACCATCTGAAATGTGTTGTAGTCAGACCAAATATCAGCTGCCAGTCAGACTTAAAAACTCCACTTCATCCCTCAAACACGTCACATGATCCAGACTGTTTCCATTAAGACGGAACGAATCTCCACTGGCCAGACTGTCAGGTTAATGATGCTCGGTCCAGACAGCAGCGGGCCGCCGGTCAGATGATCTCCTTGTGGGCTTCCAATCAGTTTGTCGATGGCCGGCCGGCCGGAGAGTTTACACCACAGGTTAATTAAACGGCTCACTCCCCAGAAAATACAAATCCATCAGCGTGTCAGCTTTGTCCTTCACGGAGCATCCGTCCCGGGCCGTCTGGATGTCGATATTTCTCATCATGGTTCTGTAAATTGTTTCATACAAAGATATCGAGCTGAGCTGGAACAATTTAAGATTCATGGAGAAAATGATCATGCTGCAGCTCCGTTAGCGGCTGTAGGTCACCTTTAGGGTCTGAAGTGTGTTTACCTTTAATGCGCATTAAATGTGTGTGTGGTGTCTTGTTCCTGCAGGAGGTGTCACTACGTTTGTCGCCCTCTATGACTACGAGTCACGGACGGCGTCTGATTTGACCTTTAGGAAGGGGGACAGGCTGCAGATTGTCAACAACACGTAAGAATCATACGTCAGCCCCATTTCCCCCCCGTTCTCCCCCCCCTCTGACGCCGAATTCATAGAAATCCAAACCAACAGATTTGTGTGTGAATGACCTCAGACAGTCCCATCCATCAGTCGACCAGAGGGAAGCAGGATTACAAATACATCTTGTTCTCCTCGGGCGACTGACAGTATTGACTTTAACATACTGTTAACACAGCACTATATACATATACAGTAAATATACGTACAGCAGCATGTGTGTGTGCATGCGTGTGTGTAGAGGTGTGATTTTAGACAGAAGGAACAGACACTGAACTGGAGGAAGCTGTCCTTTCAAAGTATAATAATTTCACATCAGAACATGTGTTTTCTTTTCCGATGACTGTTTTTCATCCATAAATTCCTTCCATAATTCTTTTACCTTTGGTCTGGTACTACATAGTAGGGCTGTAAAATATTGTTAATTAGTAATGCACAAAGAGGCTGTTCAAAGATCTGAAAAAAAAATTAATGAATAAAAAAAATAGAGTAAATGAAATATATTATTATTTTTTATTTTTTTATTTTTTATTATTATTATTACCATTATTAAAAATGTGAACAGCTAACTGGAGCTGGAACAGGAAGTGGACCGTAGAGGCCTTACAGTCGCTGCAGCCCTACTGTGTCCCTCAGCCCCCCCCCCCCAGCTCCTCTATCTGTCTGCTGCTCCTCTTGCTGTGACTCCTCACTGTGTTTTGATGTGTCTGCTGTGTCTGTTATCTCTCCCTCCCTCTCTCTCTCTCTCTCTCTCTCTCCTTCTCATGCTTCATGGTTTCTCCTAGGAAAAAGTACAGCTTCAGGTCAGTAAAGACTTCACGTAATAAAAACCTCACACAACCCGTCGTGCTCCGTCCCCTCGCTCCGTTTTCCTGATCAGTCAGTGGAGTAGATGTAAAAAGGACAGGAACCAAACATAGTTTGTTCTGTTTAGTCTTTTACATAACTTAACACCCAGCTGTGGGAATGTGGTAGTATTTTGTGTCATCAGTCAAGCGCTGTGGAAACTTCACGTTCTGTCAGTGTGCAGAAACGTTAAACTCTAGTGTTGGGGAAGGAAAGGTCCGGTATTACAAAATGAACACTTCATTCTTCACAGTATTATTTGTGCCTCCTTTAGCTCCTGTATTGTTACTGCAGTGTTAACATCATTAGCAGGAACATGGCTGTGTGCTCACATCCATCTGTTTTTATGTGTCATAATACAGGGATTACAGTTCACTGTTTCCTCCTGTGTTAATGTTATTTCTAGAGCAGCAGAAACAAATGGCTGAACTGAAAAGTTGGTCACAAAATGAAGCACAACCTCAAATCCCAATATTTAAGCTAATAGTTTCTGAGAATCAATGCAGAATCACAAAAACAGACTACTGCTGTCCCCATTGTTTTTTGCCCTCTTTGGTTCATGCCCTCTTGCCCCACCATGAACAACAGAGTGAATTCCAGTCCTCCTTCTGAACTTCTCCAACCACCCACGCGATGCCTTAAACTCCTTAGACTTCTTTTTTTTTAATAACGTGGTGATTGTAGATGCATTACGGCCATATTCTTTTGTGAGATCAACCAAACGCATCCCTTTTTCAGGCTTTTCTGTGATCTCTTGCTTTGTTTGTACGGACAAAAAACCTTTTTTCTTCGTCTTTTCTTTTTCTCTTCGTCACTTTCTTGGGGTCCATAGTGAATACTCTAAAAGTTTATATATATATATACGTAAAACTTCAGTCGAGGGCCGAATGACGAGGACGCTGCATAGACACCTATCTAGCTCCACACACGGGTCCCTCTTAGCCAATGGGATGCCAGGATGCTAGGTAATAGCCAATGGCAGAGCAGCTGTAAGAATGTTGCGTTCAGGAACCTGTGGGAGCTGCGAGTATCAGCCCACACTGTATTTTTACAGTGTGGGCTGATCCTGAAATTTCTTTCGTAATTAGAGGCAATATTTTCCCGTTGAGGCGTTTCGTCAGTAGAACATTTCGTCCTCTGATAGAGTTACCACTGTATTACCAAACTCAGTTGTAGTGATGTTTTATTTCTCTGCCAATAAAGACTATTTTGTTTTTTTGCTTCTCTCTCTCACAGAGAAGGCGACTGGTGGCTCGCCCGCTCCCTGACCACAGGAGAGAGTGGTTACATCCCCAGCAACTACGTGGCTCCGTCCGACTCCATCCAGGCAGAAGAGTACATCATCCTCTCCTTGTTTCACTTTTGGATTTTTGTTTTCATTTTATAGCCTTCCAAGCCTGAATTTGTCTTTATTTACTGTGCAACATTAACAAATTGAATATCAAGATGCAGACAGTATTTCCTGTCGTACCAGTCTTTGTTCCAGACAGACAGTGTTTGTCCCTGTAGCTCCTGACTGATCCGTCTGTGTGTCCTCTTCGGCAGGTGGTACTTTGGGAAGATCACTCGACGGGATTCGGAGAGGCTCCTGTTGAACTTACAGAACAGACGAGGAACCTTCCTGGTGAGGGAAAGTGAGACCACTAAAGGTGAGAGAGCAGACGTCTGCTATCAAGATGGTCCAGTTAACACCTCTGCTGCTCTGTGTTCTTTAGAATGATGAAATAAAACTGTATCTCAGAACACTGAGAAGTATTCAGTCTAAGAAATGTGTAAGTAATACATTCTTCTGTTTGTATTACCTGGAATAGACGTGCAGATGTGTTGGGATCTATCAAAATCAATACTTTTTGGTCAATTTAAAAGTAAAAATTCAATTGTTACTATTAAGTGTAACTTTGTTTCCTCCTTAGGATAAGGATTTTACCTTGTGTGAAGAGGAAGATGAGCATCGGAGTGTTACATAGACATGTTTTTGCATCATTTTGGATTTAAATGATTGTAATTGAATGATAGGAAGAAACTTTCACTTTTGTGTCCCAGCATTATCAAAAAAAAAAACCGCAAGCCCCGTTGGACAAAACTTGTTTTTGATCTTTACGGGTTGGAGCTCTGCAAAGTTTTACATCGTTTTCAGAAACGGCTGCTGGTCTCTTCTGATGTAGTTGCCCTCGTTGAGGCCTGTTCTGGTGGAAGTGGTGAGAGAAAAAGGAAAAGAGCCTCGTGAATGAATAGGGGTGAATCACTCTGCCAGAACTAGGTCAACCTGGGAGGGTGCTGGATTTCCCCATGGCTGTAAATCTCTGTTCCTCCAAACACTCTGATAGATGTAAGGTGGGGGGGTAGATGAAGAGGGGGTAGAACAGTTCAGGCTGGAGGAGGGAGGATCTGGAGAGAAGGAGGAGCTCCAGTGGGACGTTGTGTTGGTTGACCTCTGGGTTCGTTCTGTGTGACACAAACATGGAACTCTGACATCAGGCTTTTGATCATTTGTGATTCGTGAACAACTTGCAGCTTCTTAATACATGAGACAGAAACCATCATCCATTTACTTGCATAAACTGTATATAATTCTCCACACATTTAAATAACACCAATGGCAAAAGGACCGATTATTAATTTTCCTTTTGCTTTGAAACAACCTTTGTCACACAGTCACCTGTCTGTCTGTCTGTCCTCACCTGTCTGTCTGTCCTGTCTTATTCCCAGGGGCATATTGTCTGTCAGTGCTGGATTATGACAACACCAAAGGCCTGAATGTTAAACATTACAAGATCAGGAAGCTGGACAGCGGAGGTTTCTACATCACCTCCCGCACTCAGTTCACCAGCCTCCAGCAGCTCGTCTTCCACTACCGCAGTGAGTCCTCAGACGCCCCGTCGCTCTGATCCCTAACTCTTCCAGCGCTGTTTCTCTGATTTGTGCCGCCTCTTCCAGAGCACTCTGATGGGCTGTGCCACGCTCTGTCAGACGTGTGTCCTGTGGCCAAACCTCAGACCCAGGGGCTGGCCAGGGACGCCTGGGAGATTCCCAGAGAGTCCCTCCGCCTTGACCTGAAATTAGGACAGGGCTGCTTTGGAGAGGTCTGGATGGGTAAGAATGACAGTCTGCTGCTGTTTAGTGGAATGGCACATACAGTATTTTCCGCACTATAAGGCGCACTTGGATTATAAGGCGCACCTTCAATGAATGGGCTATTTTAAAACTTTTTTCATATATAAGGCACATTGGATTATAAGAAATGGAGAAAAAGGATTTTAGATGCGCCTAACTGTGCGGAAAATACTTCAATCTCCGTGTCAGTGTCAGTATCAGTATTTTTCTTGTTGTTAATCTAATGAATTTGAATTGTGAAAATAGTAATCTGTGAGTTGCTGCATTGTTTGTATGCATCATTCATACTGCAGTATTTGTTAGTTGCAGTATTTGTTAGTTGCGGTATTTGTTAGTTGCAGTATTTGTTAGTTGCCTATCAACTACTCAAAACCAAGAAGGCAGGATTTCCATTTCTTTTTCTTTTTTTCCCTGGATTAAATGAGTAAGAAGTTTTTTTTGGTAAGTGAGTGCAGAGTGGGTGGCAGATGGATCGGACCACAGTATCCAGGCTCGCCGTCTCACCCGGTTAACAGTCTTTACATTACAAGACGCTTCTGACCGTACAGACAGATACGACATGACACAGATACTCTCTGTTCTCTGAGTCCTCATCATATCAGAAAGAGCAGATCATTTGCGAAGCGCTCAGATTGTCTGTCTGGGTTTCCTGATAGGCACGTGGAACGGGACGACACGGGTAGCCATTAAGACCTTGAAGCCGGGGACCATGTCTCCAGAGGCGTTTCTACAGGAGGCTCAAGTCATGAAGAAGCTGAGGCACGAGAAGCTCGTCCAGCTGTACGCCGTCGTGTCGGAGGAACCCATCTTCATCGTGACCGAATATATGAGCCAAGGTATTACATCCTGTTGAGTCCAGCTGACATTTCTCTGTCACAGTGAAGTGTCAAGTATTGAACTATGGAAGCCGATAAATGCAGAGATTTTATAATAAGACGTGAAATGATTTAGAAAGAATGGGTTTCGTCTCTCCCTATATGGAAAAATAACAGCTTAAATAACAGCTTGTGTTTCACAGTTTACAAATACTATGGGCTGTTTATTTGGCATTTATCTTTCATTTATTGATTTATCCACAACTTAAACACTTGAATTGTTTGACTCACAGGCAGCTTACTGGACTTCCTCAAAGGCGAAGCAGGAAAGATGCTCCGTCTGCCTCAGCTGGTAGACATGGCTGCTCAGGTAAGAGATTTAGGGGTTTTTTTTTAAAAGCTTGTAAAAAAGGGGTTTTTTTTACTTCATTTTTAATATCTGTCATCTTTGCCTCACATCCTCCAGATTGCAGCTGGGATGGCGTACGTGGAGAGGATGAACTACGTCCACAGAGACTTGCGTGCCGCCAACATCCTGGTGGGAGACAACCTGGTGTGTAAAGTGGCCGACTTTGGTTTGGCAAGACTCATCGAAGACAACGAGTACACGGCGAGACAGGGTAGGTCCACGCTCTTTTTCATTTTAAAACGCATCCTTTTTTCTTTTCTTTTTTTTAAATGCATTTCACTATGCAGCGCTTTCATTTTTAATTAAAAACATTTTTTTAAGGTGCCAAGTTCCCGATCAAATGGACGGCCCCGGAGGCCGCTCTGTACGGTCGCTTCACCATCAAGTCGGACGTCTGGTCCTTTGGCGTGTTGCTCACAGAACTGGCAACCAAAGGCAGAGTTCCCTATCCAGGTGAATACCAACCAAACCCTCACACAAAGAATATTTACCAAAAGAGTTTGGTGCTGAAAAAGCTCATTCAGTAGTTATTCAGTAGTTATTGTTAATTTTTGCTGTTTTAAATAATGCAGGAGACATTTGTTTATATACGTTTATATATTTTGAGATTCATAAAGGATGATTTAATTGATTCAATAGAAAGGATTGTGTAATATTTGGAGTAATAATGATAATTACCATTATTATACACCGATTGCCATAAAGTGTGTTTCAGTTTTGGTTAACTCATTGGTTGCCAGCGTTTTTGTAGCCGTTGATCTCCTTCGGCAGACTTTCTCTGACGCTCTGGACATTTCTCATCTTTCTGTTCACGATTTATGGCAAGATGCTTCACGCAGAGCGACACCATGTTCACTTACATACTAAAAATGTGTTGGAAATTCTCCATCTTCATCTGATTCGCCAACCCTTTGTTCCATAACTGGATCATTATGGTCGTCATTACGATAAATTCCACCATTAGAAGCCTGATTTTCACTCCACCAGACCGTCCCCCAGCGTTCCCGGTTGAAAAAGGTCATGGATGTCTACAGACGTCACTGGCAGTCAGTGACTTGTATATTTCATCTGTCTGATTGTCTGTGTGTAACTTCCTGTTTGTGCTGCAGGTATGGTTAACCGCGAGGTGCTGGACCAGGTGGAGCGCGGCTACAGGATGCCGTGTCCGGCTGAGTGCCCCAGCTCTTTGCACGAGCTCATGCTCTCCTGCTGGAGGAAGGACCCCGAAGAGAGGCCCACGTTCGAGTACCTGCAGGGCTTCCTAGAGGACTACTTTACCTCCACTGAACCCCAGTATCAGCCTGGGGAGAACCTATAGAACCATTAACTAAACCGAACCTAGAGGGGAAAGCCTCAACACAAAACCATCTGCACTAACCGATCTCAGAAGAGCGCCTGTGGGAGGGAACTCGATTCTTCTGTCAAAGAACGACTGAAACAGAAACCTACAGACGTCCCATCAAACGTCCTGGAGGAGGAACTCCTGCAGAAGAACCTGGAAAACAATCTCTCACTGCTAACCAAAGGTTCTCCTGCAGAAACGAAGTTGAAATCTGCTCCGATTAAATCCAGGAATAAACGTGTTTGGTAGATATTCTTGTTGGGAGGAACCCAAATCATGAGCTGCATGTGAAGCAAGAGGGAAAAGAAGAACCTGTCATTTGAAGAGAGACAGTCATGGGAGGATGGATGGGGTGGACACCTCCCTCTGTCCCTCTTTGGTTGTCTCTCTGGCCTCCTCTGCTGCCCCCGCTGCCCACAGGAGAACCCTGACGCTGAGGCTCAGTCGCCAAAGGAAAGCTCGTCTCTCCTCACGCCCTCGCCTCCTCTATTGTTCCTGACTTTTTAGAATCTCTTTCTCCACTTCTCTCAAGTGCTGCTTCTTCAGAGCGTCTCCAAAATAACTCAGCGCTGGAACTCGCGTCGTTATTTCTATTTCCTCAGACAGTATACGTCCTGTGCTTTAAGGTTTTTGTTAAAAGTTCCTGAGTTATTCTTTTTTTTTTTTCCTCACATTATTTATAGACAAAGGTTTTTTAAAACATTAAGTTTCTGGCAGAGCAAATCTACTGAAAAGACAAGATAACAGAACACCTGAAATGAGGTCAAATGGTTTTCTCTTTTATAGCTGTATTTCTTCACATAACGCTGAATCCAACCACGATTTAAAATGATTTTAATGCAGGTTATATTTGTATGTTTGCTGTTTTAATTAATTGATTTAGTCTTAATTTTAACTGGATAATAGCATTTAAATAATTAACACAGTTACGGTGGCACTAAAGAGCAATTTTAGCACCTTTCATTTCCTCTGAGACTTGAATGGAGGAACTCATCAAACTTTTACGTGACCTGCTAAGAGGCCGATGTGGCTGCAAATATTTGTGTGCCAAATGAATCACATTTCTCCTTTTTTTTTTTTTTTTGCTGTTCGTGTACAAAGAACATTTTACTATCAAGAAGCTTACTTTTTACACTTATTTACAATTGAAGTCCCAATGAAGTCCCAATAAACTCTGTGAATTCGCAGTACAGATAATCCTGTAACTGTTTGTTCTAAAGAACTCTCATCGACTCCACAGCTGTTGTGCCATAAAAAGATATGCAACCAGGCGGCTCTAATGAAAATGATCAGGTAACCTTGATAAAAACTGTGTTCATGACTTTGATATGAGTTGATTTGAAACCTGTCGGCATGCTTTTGTGCTTTTTAAACATTGGCTGGGTTTGTATGTATCCTGTACTGTACTGTACATTGAGACTTTTACTTACGGTGTGAGTGAGGCGAGGGGGATCTCAAAGGCTTCTGAACATTTGTGCCATCAAACCTGTACTTAATTTTTTTTTTTTTAATCGTACCAACTGCTAGCAGTCCTCACTGTCTTACTGTACATACTGTAGCTGGCGATCGTCGGTTCTTGTGTCATGCAAGCCACTCTCAAATGGCAGGTAGTCATTTCACTGTGGTTCGGTTTATGATGTAGTTGATGCAGCAACAGTAGGTAGAAAGCTATAGATTGCTGCCCACATGTACTATGAAACCAGTCATCAACATATTAGCCACTCAGATGTAAGAGCAACCCACCGACGCCACGCCGTCCAGTGATGACGGGTGATTGAACCAAGAATACGGATTATTCTAAAACTACAGTGAACGATTGGGAGATCGAGTCCAGAAACTGTCTGAAAAATGAGGTCAAAGATGTAAATATTATCTTAAAACAAAAGACTGTGACTATCATGTAATTTGTTTTGTGTAGATTTTATTTTTTCTTGGGGGGCTGAAGGAATGTTTTTCTTTTTAACATTGGACGTTTTTGGATCATATCTAGAAGTGACTTTTAAAATTGGGCTTGACATTTTTTTTTTTCTTCTTCTAAGTGATTTTCCTGTTCTACACTGGGAAATACCCTGTATGTTCTGACGCACTGATCTACTTGTACGGTGCTACGGGAATGTGGAAGTCGATGGGCTCATGACAAATATGAGTAATGTGTGAGTAACGTTCTGTTCCATATCAAAGAAGTGTCTCATTTTTATGTTTTATTTTTATAAATCTATGCAGTTTCGGTCTGACATTCCTGCAACTTAATGGCCATTTTATTAAGTCTAAAAATAATGATCAAAAACAGGATGTGAGCATTTTCTAAGGACTTCTTTCGTCCTTTTATTTTTTTTTTGTTTCCACCAGGATTGAAATGGGTATTGTGCCACTTTGTTGATCTTTAAATGTGCAATAAATTATATTTGAAATGTGTTTTTTTATAAAGAGTGTGTGCTGGTGAATGTGCTGTCCTTCCCTCTGGATGTGTGATGTGGAGATTATCAGTTTTGAATCTGTGGGACATAAAAGAAGGTATACAGGTATATTGAGACAAATTTCAGTGGAGGTGATGCTGATGAATTCCCCTTGAGGTGGAAGTCAAGAATTCAGTCCAAGCTCATGAATTATTGGGCTAGATTAAGGTTGGAATCTCTGGGACATTGGTGTGGATTAAAAATTATTGCAAGGAAAATATCCACATAAAAAAATGAAAAATGTAATTATAAAACTTTTTTCATAATTTAATTTCATACAACTCAAGGTCTTTAATTCAGTTTGATCAAAAAATGTAGCCACATGGTTTTTTTCCATCACATTTTTGTGAACTTGATATAAACGTTTTCTTTTTGCCCCGTTAGGTGTTGCCACAGCGTGTCAATCTTTTTCCATTTTAGATGAATACTCATGATTGTTTGGCAAAGTTTTTTTTACATTGGATGTCTTCCTGCTACAACCTTCTGCATTTACCAGGGCTTGTAGATCAGCCTACAGCCTACAGATACTGGAATAGAGATAATGGAACAATAATATTGTTCTGTCTAACGATGATACATATACATAAATATAGAAACAAATTACAATTATTGTAAATCCCCCCAAAAAAATCTGATACTGTGAAATTTTAATAAAAGTAGAATGAAACTTTGGGTTTTTTTTAAAATAAATGATTATTCTAAATCATATTCTTGTGACACATTTTAATAAATTTGGGACAGGCTAATGTTTACTGTTGTGTTTCATCTCCTGGGTTTTTAACATCAGTCATTGTTATAGAGAGAACATACAACATTACATACTCAACAGTCAATGCTCTGTTGTTGCATTCAGTGCAGTGGAAACGGGTGTGTCTACTACCTGGAATCTTCTGTTCTGAAGCTTCACTATAGTAAAGGAGTAAAACGAGGCTTCAGTGTCTGGGCACTAACACCCCCACAGATACAGGCTTTTGAAATTCAGGCTGGTAACTCTGATCCTTCTCTTCAGACCAGAGACACAACGTGATGGTAGGACTTCACACGACTTCAGACCGACAGAAGTTGGCAGCATCCTGAGTGTTGTTGATTTATGGCTTTGGCTTCAGAAGGGAGAGTCTAAGCTCACATTTGTAGAGGCGGCGATGGACCGTGTTTGGTGACCATGGTTTTCTGAAGCGACTCGAAGCCTATGAAGAATCATGCATCATAGAATCAGGTTAATAATGCAGTGCAACATGAAGGATTGAAAACCATGTGTATTCAGCATTGTGTCTGTTTGTTTGTTTGTTTGTTTGTTTTTGTCCCTACAGACCTCTCCCTCTGCCTTCTCACTTTTGGAACGGTCCAAACTGTTTCCTCCACATTGCTCCTCTACTGACTTCATTAAATTCAGAATAATCTCTAATAGTTATTTTTTTAAAATCTATAAAGTTGAAGAGGAACTTGAGATACGTTGTGCTGTTTTCAACTGAAATGAAAGTCAAAATGTTTCTGTTTTATTTATGTCTTACAGAACATCCCATAGTTTGTTTGTTTTTGATTCAGAGTCGTTGTTTCATCAGAGGAGTCTGCAGTCAGCTTACCTCCTGTAAAACAACAGCAACACCCAACATGACGCCAAACTGTATGATTCTTTAACAACTTCCTTCTATGGCCTCCTCTTTGAGTTTCATTGATTTCTTATCACTTTGATTGAACTCTTTCAGGCTTTGAATTCCAGCGTTTATCTTTCTAAATATTGTAAAACTGCTGACCTTTGCTGCAGCGGAGCAGCTGAGGTGTTTTGTCCACATGGAGGCAGTGTTTGTCAGTGGTATCTGGGGCTCTCAGTGCCTCTGAGCTGTGGACCAGGAGCAGCAACCCCCCCCCCCCTCTCTGGAGGACCTCACTCACTTTGGTAGCTGCCTATAGATTGTGTGGTGGACGACTGCTTGTGATGCATTCCTTAAAAACAGTCCCTCTCGTGCCACCATGCTGTAGTTTATTCCTTACATATGGACTGACCTCACTGGCACCCCGCTTTGGGTAAAATCCCTTGAAAATTGATTACACATGAGCCCGTCCAATATCCAGTCAGTGACTGCATCAAACCAATAGGCAGCTGGGTATTTCCCACTAATTAGTAGCTATGATTTCCTGTGGTTTTCAGCTCTACTGTGATTAAGAGCAAAAATACATGAGTTAGTAGGTAGAGTGCTTTATTTCTGACACAGCATAAGGCTGAAGCAAATTTTATTCACCCCATTGTACATTAAGTTAACTGTCAAACTGTACTATTTACCAGCAGTTTGCAACCAACTCATCACAGACCAGATTAGATAGCTCAGTTCCATCAATGCTAAGATTTTCCTTTTCCACGTTCAACCCAGAATTCTTCTCTACAAAGAAGAATTCAACCTCCTGCACAAGACCCCTAGTCAGAGGACAGAAGTGAAAATTAAATGTTGAAATCATGTTTTTAAAACACTTCATAGAGTTGCAAAGCTTTTTCTGCAAGGTCAGAATTAAGGATTTAATACCCTTATGTATGTTTTCAAACTTTTCAGGTCCACAGATCAGCATAAAGTCTGCAGAAAAGGTACGATGGATTCCATGCAGTATCAGGAAATCCTGTAAGGAAACATCTCGCTATCTGTGACCACGATGAAGCGTGGTCATCACCGGACAAAGATCACAAATAGACCTCAGTGGTCTGAGTAGAATCCCATGGATTATCTCTGATGGGGTGTTAAGAAGGCAGTCGCAGCACATAAACTGGGAATATTATGGAACTGCAGGCATTTCCTCAGGAGGACTTTTCCTCAGGATCGATGCCATGAGCCACACATTAGAAAGAGTCTCTTCTAACTACTAGAGTGGCTTGAGTCAGTTTTAGATTACAGCAGTCAGTTGGACTAACATTTAATGTTATATCTGACATTATTCTAGTAATACATGTCGTACTGAGACACTTAAACTGTTCATGTTGTCTCGTTTGGGAACTGCAAACAATTGATAAATGGTGTATTTACAGTGTGTGTGTGTGTGTGTGTGTGTGTGTGTGTGTGTGTGTGTGTGTGTGTGCGTGCGTGTGCGTGTGCGCGTGCGTGTGTGTGTGTTGTTTTTCCCATCTGCTGAGCCCCAGTGCGACTCGTTTATCTCAGTTATCCAGACAGTGTCAGAGCTCCATCTGTGAAAACAGTAAACACACTGATGTACACTCTGAGTGACTGCCATTGATACCAGATGAGAGAGCGCTGCAGACACACACACACACACACACACACACACACACACACACACACACACACACACACACACACACACACACACACACACACACTGGCTACAGTTACTGTTTTGTTTTCATCTCCTCACACTGACATGAGGATGGAAACCCTTCAGAGAAGAGCTCTTCTGGTTTCTTTTCTGCCTCTAATGATCCAGGATGTTCTGTTTTAAATGATCTTTACTGGCTCTGTGTGTCTGTTGTGAGGAAGACATCCCATCATCCTAGAGACAAAGCATTATTATGAAACAACAGGGAACAGTGATGGACTCTAAGTTAATTTGCCAAGTGTTGTACAACAAACATTTGTACAATACTCCACCATGAAGCCCAAGATGAAAACATTGTCCTTCTAACTTTACTACATCCTCCTGACAGCTCTGTTACTGGGTTTTCTTCAAGTCCAGTGAAAAATATAAACTTACACAAATTTCTTTTCTCTGAAAGTTTTAATATTTAGTTGTTTCTCATGTTTTCATCATCAATAACCTGTCTAGAGTAGTTGCTAACGTGATAGCAGCTGATATTGATAATTCATTGATCTTTACTTGAACATCTGCCCTCAGAATTATCAAGGAAAAAGACAAACAAACAGATTATTTAATGGGAACAAAAACAAGAGGAGCAGAGTGTCAGAATTACACACCGTTTGGATCGGGGGTTAAAACTATCATTCCTCTACATGTTGAGGTGAGAGCAGATCAGTACATCGTATTGTATACTCTGTATTTAATCTACTGAATTTCAATTGTAATCATTCCATTTCCAGATTTCAGATTATAATTTTTCATTCAATGCACACAACCAAGTTATGTTATATTTCTTTCTGCATGACATGTAAATTCCTCAAACTGCTGAGCGGCAGAATAAAAGCTGCTCCATACATTAGGTGATTATACTTTTGGCGTCGCTTGTATACGACACACCCTTTTATTTATAAGATTATCACTGCGGAAGGTTTACATGTAATCGAGTATTTTGTACTTATACAAAGGAACCATTAATGGCAGAAACCTGCCTGTAACCCTGAAAGATATATCTCTGACTTTCAGATGGATGGAGCTGAATGTTTGGATTTGTGATGAGTATTTAACTGTTACATCCATTTTCTTTTCATTTTTTATTCCCACTTCTGTTCCACTTCCTTCTCTTCATTCCAATTCATCATCTTTACCTTGGCCTCCTGCTTTTCATCCTCTCCCCTGTTGTCCATCTTATCTTTGCAGACTAAAATAGTCCGTTTGAAGGAGGTGGAAACTAACTCACATGTTCCCTATCCACTCACTTCAAACAAAACATCACTCAGCGAAGCGTACGAGTCATCCATTCAGTGCTCGGCTGCTCCTGATGAGTCCTCCAGACTGAGAGACACGCCGTGTTTCAGCTGGAGAATGGAAAGAAGAGATGCTTTTTGATATCAGAGGACGCACAGGTGTGCAGACGCTCCCGATCTTTAATCAGCCTCCCTTTGTTGTCAACAGTTGCGTCGTGTTGACAGAGCCGTGCAGAGACGACCTGCATAACTGCCTTAAAAGTTGTCTGCCAAGTTGCTATGGGTTACTGATCTCTCTATGGCGTGAGGTCGCGTGGGGCAATTACTGCTGTCAGTCCCCCCACCCCTGGCAGGAGAAACACCATCCAGGGCTCGGTCGTGACTTGCTGAGAGCTGAGTTGGGACAGTTTTGAAACGCATGAAAACTTCTGCAAACATCTCCAAGAGACCTGAAAGTATGCACTGTGATTTGATGCTGCGGGGGTATGATGTAATCTCCCCTCCATGTGGATTGAAAGGAGTTTTTTTGAATGGAATGATCAAACACATATTCACTTCTGTTCGTGTTTGGGGGGGTTTTTGTGGTTTTTTCAGAGGTTTTGAGTCCTAAATGAATAAAAAAATATCATAATCTACCCTCAGGGTTGCCAAGCAAAATTATTTTGTTCATTTAATCTCATTCGCTACATGTTTGTGGTATCGTGGTATGCTGGATTTGTAATTTCAACACATTTCAAAAGAAGAACACAAAGCATTATTCTCCAGCCAGCCCTTCTCTTCAATGTAAGACTTGTTGAATGGATCGCCAAAGAATTCATCTAATTTCCTTTGGCAAATTTTCCGTCCACTTCTTCGTGAAGTTGACATCTGTGCTGGCAACTAACTACTAGAGGGATTACCACGAAATTTGGAAGAGATTTTCACAACCATCCGTGACAAATTATAATCATAAATCATCCGTCTGGATTTTTCTTTTATAGCCATTCAATTAAAAATTTTAATTGTCTCATACTTTCGTTTATGATAAAATATTTACGAACTGTTTACATTCCATCAGTTTCAAATGTACTTCACGAGCTGAACAATTTGCATGCATAAATACTGTAGGTGACATAAGACATGTCAGTGTCAACCTGTTAGTGATTAGTCTGGATGCTGAGTCCTAATCTTATTTAAGAGACAAATTAATCCCATTCATGAAAAATGCACATGCCGAAAGGTCAAACCAACTGTAATGAAGGGCAAATTACCATTTTAAAGAAATTTTATGTGTTGAGGTAAATTTGAATATTTTGAATATTTCTGTTAATTTTCATGAAAACTCACAATTCTAACTACAAAAAGTTAGCAACTAACGGGGAAGGTGGACACAACAAACAATACTTGTTAAATGTGTGCCTGATTGTAATTGTGCATGTTTACATGTTGATGTTTCCAGCTGAAGGCATCTCTGTATCTAAATTCGGCCTCATAATTTGTCCATCTTGTGTCTGGATTTATTTCTTCCCACTCTCTCTGCCCACTGTCCTTCCCTTAATTTCTACCTCCCTTTGTTAGCTCTTGCTAGCAATTTTTCATATTGGTCATTCCTTTTCTCACTCCTCTCCCCACTCATTTATAACCGAGCACACACACACTCTCTACTTCCACTTGTCTCCTCTATCTTTTTTTTACCATGTCCTCCCTTTCCCTCCCTCTTTTTTCCCTTGATTTTAACATCTTTCTGCTACATTCATGTTTGGAGCCTCTATGAGACCATCCGCTGCTCGAATGCTCCTTCCACTGTTATCCATCATCCTCTATTGGCCCATTCATCACGTAGCCAAGCCACTATTGGTTCATTTATCAACCGGCCAGCAGCTCCACAGCTGCAACCCAGGAATGTACAGGCTCACAGTTTGGACCCTAATGTTTCATGGCAGTTGAGGTTGTGCAGTGAGTTTATTGAGAAATTTTCCCAGAGGCAAGACTCCTTTGATGGCCTCCATTATGAAGTACTCAATATTTGCTGGTGGGGTTGAATTTTTGACGTGGTGAATTTAATACATAGCATGCCTCCTGTTCAGGTGGCACGAGCAAACCGGTGACATAGGACAATAATAATAATAATAATAATAATAATAGTAATAATAATAATAATAATAATAATAATAATAATAATAATAATAATAATAATAATAATAATATAATAATATAATTATAATAATAACAATATTAATAATAATAATAATAATAATAATAATAATAATAATAATAATAATAATAATAATAATAATAATAATAATAATAATAATAATAATAATAATAATAATAATAATAATACATGTGTTTATCTGTTTTCCAAGTTGTGATTCCAGCTTCTAACCCAGAGGCAGGAAATTATGAATACATTCATTCCTGAAGTATAACTGTGTTATTCATTTATTCATATTGGCTGGAGCCAATCCCAGCTTTGGGTGGGAGATGGGGTACGCCCTGGAAAAGTCACCAGTTTATCACAGGGCGTATGTAATTTTTCATTCACAGAGATCATGAAAAGAGTCAGTCCACATAACCAAAAACAAGATGTTTAGATTTTTTTTTTTTACAAATCATATAATTTGTCAATAAATGTAATATTTTTATCCAGACATTGTGCATGTTTGAGGATTTTATTTATTTATTTATTTGTTTGTTTGTTTGTTTGTTTATTTATTTATTTACTTATCCACTTATTTATTCATTTGAATCTGTGTGGAAGTCGAATGTTTTCCATGTAGAACAAATTGGAACAAATTTCAAAATAAATCCAATTTTATTTAATCGTTAACATTTTAGGGTTTTTTACTGAGTTTACTCCTGAAGGGATATCTGTTCAATTGTAATACTGTATATACATTTGTGCTGATCAAAGTTGTTCGTTGTCTGAAAATTTTTTAAATGCTTACACGGGCTATGCTCACAAAAGTTCAGCATAGCCCGTGAAAGAGCTTTCATGGGTTAGCAATTTTAGCATCTGGTCTTAAATCTCCCTAAATACCTTTGATAATCCACTGCAGTGTGTTGATATAGTGTAATTATACCACATCCTCCTATTTGTCCCTGTTCATCTCCAGCAGATAATGACTGAAGCGTGAACACTTGTATGCATCTTTCAACACTCCTCTCTCTCTAACACACACACACACACACTCACACACACACACACACACACACACACACACACACACACACACGAACAAAGATGAAGTGACTATACAGTATAGTTGAGGTAGCTGAAAACCATTGAACCCCTCCGTGACCTCATCCTGATGACTTTTTGTCATTTAGCCTCCATTTAAACTGGTGCCTGATTGTTCTTTCTGAACGCTGCCAAAATTCCTTAACTCCCAGGGTTATTAAAACCTTTCACTACCAATTAAATCTTTCTTAAAAATATGTGGTTATGAAGCAGAAAACATTTAAATTCTTTCTCAGTTTTTCATTACATGATGGATTTGTTATTTCCAAATGGACCCACAGGTGTCAAAGATCTTTGTTTGAACCTGAGGACTATTTTCATTATGATAACCAGCAGAAGTAGAATCTGTGTGTACTGTATGCTGTCATATACATTGATTTACTTGCTGCTGTAAAAAAAAAAAAAAATCCTAAAATTCATGATTATATTGAGAATATAAGAGCACCATATTTTATGGTATTTACAAAAAATTTAAAAAAAAAACACCGTTTCCCTGTCACTTGAGATAATCCACACTGGTAAAGAGGAATCTCTGGGTCTCCAGCTGTATAGAATATCTACAATTAGGTTCTCTCAACATGCAAATTGTAACAGTGGATGAAATGAAAGCGAGTGTCTGCAGCTGATACTAACCTGTAATTACCCATCCAATCATATCATTTGCTGTCTACATACTTGTGTGCGCTCCAGCTGAGACCTTATTGCATCAGACTGAAATGTTCCACAAGGTTCTGTGTCTGTGAGGGCGATGGTCACACCAGACGGTCACAGCGCAGCCAGGATGCCCTCAAACTAACAGTCAGCCAACGATTACTAATGTTACCGACAATACTCATGTTCAATGTTAACATTATTAGGATATTTTTGCATTTTCCTCATATATTATTATTTCACATTTATTTCTTATGTCTGCTGCCTGCACTTAACACTGTGTCAACATGAAACTGTTAGCTCGTCTCTAGCTTCATGAAATCTCATGTGATCATGATGATGATGATGATGATGAAAAACAGAACATCGATGCTTTTGCCACAAATTTGAAATATTTTTTTGAGAAATGATGCCATTTCAATCAACATATTATTATTCCCTGACATTACTTTGATATGTATAAAACCGCATTTTAATAAAAAGGCACAAGTCGAAAGTCGGGCGCCACATTTTCCCTGTCTTTTTGTCTTGTTTTTTTTGTTTTTTTTTAATAACCTGTGTCATATATTATACAGATGTTTACCACAGAGTGGCCTGCTTAACAAAAGCAGACTGCAGCATCTGTCATTTCTGTGAAATTACCTTTTTTTACCGTTTTATCTTCGGTTCAATCTTTTAAGGCATTTTGTCACGTTACGTACTGTCACGTTTTACAGAGATATTAGGGTTTTATAAGTACTTTAGCATTTCTGCAGTTTGTAGAGCAGAATCAACTTCAACAATCAGTCCCACAATACTATAAATACACTAAAGGCAATTAGCGGTAATCTTGAAGTCTGTTTATATTGTGACATTCAACAAAGTCCTCTATATTTATTAGCCTAATGAATGAGGCCAACTTACGGCTCACACAGAGCTCATACCGGCAGGAGATGACAGAGTGGGCTGTCACCGCAAGTTCACGTGTTTTGAAGGATTAACTTTGAAGAGACCTCTAAAGGGAAGGAGTGATGCTTAAAAAATACGGCTACTTTAATCGTCTCTTTCATCCTAGAAAAATAATACCATAACTTTGCAAGACAAACACTGGTTAACTGATTCTTTACTGTGCTGTATGTCAACAGACTGTCTGATGTGGCTGAAGGTTCACAATACGGTGACATATCAGTGTCAAGACGTTCTTTTGACAATTCTGACAGAAAACAGGGTTTGTCTGTGCTCGCTGCTGCTCGTGTTACTTTATAATGACAGGATTTGCTGGCGTGTCTATTCCCATACTGCAGCCCATACATCAGCCCCTGACCACACAGCCTCCAGGGGTACCACAGGGCAACGCCGGGAGTCTGGTGCCAACGGTAACAAGGGCCTCCTTCAGTGCCATGTGCTCTTCTGCAGCGCTGCACCTGTTGCTGTGTGTGTGTGTGTGTGTGTGTGTGTGTGTGTGTGTGTGTGTGTGTGTGTGTGTGTGTGTGTGTGTGTGTGTGTGTGTGTGTGTGTGTGTGTACGTGTCTGCATTGAAAGCATGAAACCAAAAAGGCATGTGGTGCTCGTACACATTCCTGCCACCCCGCTCATGAATCACTTTGCCCCAAACCCTGCAGCCACCAGCCCAGGGGCCAGGCAGAGAGGAGAGGGAGGGCAAACAAGGAAAAGGGTAGGAGGCTGGAAGCTGAAGTGTGTTTTTCATCAGCAGCAGCATTTGGTAGGACTCGATAAACCCTACAGGTTAAGGTATAAACTACCTGAAAAATAACGGTATAATGGGTTCAGGATGACCATTATTGTATTGATGGATGAAATTTATAAAATTGCAGCTTTATCGTCTTAATTCGTCCAAGTCTGCAGGTCAGACTAGAAACCTTGACACTCGCTGTCTTCCGTCCACTCGCACTCTCCCTCCAGAGGCCCAGCCTGCCCTGGGACACAACATCAAATTCCACATGGCTGAGCTACCTGGCAGGCTATTATTGAACCACATGCCTGAAGAGGCTGCAGGAGCAAAGGGTCGAGAGGAGACAAATATCAGCCGTGAAGCTGATATGTAAAGTGCTGGAGACACTCAGGAAGCTCCCAGACAGGGATGAGAAAGTTCACACATAGAGACAAAATATAGATCAACCAGAGCTGCAAAGTTTCATGTGAAAGCACCAATTATTATTTTTCTAAAACATCCATCCGTTGTCTTGTAGACACATATTTATCTTATAGATTAAGCACAAATAATTTTAATTACATTCCTAATACATTGGACAGAAAGATACACTAGTAAATAAAAACAACAATATTCATGTACAGTATTTTCTGGACGACAAGGTGCACCTTCAATGGACGGCCTATTTTAAACCTTTTTCCATCTATAAAACACATAAGGTGCATTGTTGGTTTTTGAGAAAATTAAAAGCTTTTAGGTGCGCCTTATAGTGTGGAAAATATTGTACTGTCCATCTGATATATGATCGTTAGCATCAACTAGGTAGCCTGCTGAATATACTGGTGCTAAAATTGAAATAGCTAGGAACACTTAATCTAGTAAAATATAGCTAACTTATGTTATTTATTATTTATTTCGTTAACTGAATGGCTTCAGTCTAAATGGAAATAGTAATTTGAGTGATTTGACTGATTCTGGTTTTTCTTTCCATTATTCACTGGCTGGCTTCTATATATGGAGAAAAATGCTATATAGAGAAAATACTATTTAAAGACTCCATAATAATCCACTATAGACATTTTAAAGCTGCCATTTATCATTGAAAAAAGTTTTCCTATTGCAACCCTGACATGTCTCATCGGGCAGACAATTAATGATTTATCTGACCATAATCATTTAATAATCCAAAAAGTATTTTCATAAAACTTCCATTTAAGCTAATTCAACAATATTTTTCGCTGGACAGATGTTTCAATTTTCTGTGCTCCACACGTCAAGAAAAACAAGAATCTGAGATTCTGTGGAGGACAACGAGAAGAACGGTTCTGCTGCCAGAAGAGCATGAGATCAGCCCTGAGTCAGCAGAGCTGCCATCCATAAATAATCACACGTTACACACACACACTGTTGTGTTTGGAGAAGAAAGGGAAGATCCAATGTTCTCACTTCCACAGGACAGCAGCTCCTCGCAGAGAAGCTCATAGATTTCTCTTTCATGCCCCCCCCCCCGACCCCCCATGCCCTCCACCTCCTCCTCCTCAGGTTAAGAATCCAGCAAAGCGATGGATAAAAACTTCTTCTTCTTTTTTTGAGGGCAGAAGAGTCAAACGGTTTGTTGGGAGGAGGGTGGAAAAGCTGCCACAGCCAAATCCAGCAGATGTTGGACTGATGCAGGCACTTTGGTTTCAGCTGAGGTGGGGGGGTCGGGGGGGTGTGAAACAGAGAGATGTGTGATTTATTCCGCACCCTCCTCCTCCTCCTCCTCTTCTGCTCATCCCTCATTTTATTACCTCACATTCTCTCTGACTTCCTTCTCCTCACACCCCCCCCTCCCTCTTCATCATCCTCTCCAGTCTTTCATTAAGCAGCATTTACTTCCTAATATTATAAGTGGTGTGGAACCTACTTATGAAGCAGCTGCGTGTCATTATATTTGTAGGACCAGCTATAAAGAAGTTATCAGTGAATTGAGAATTTGTGAGAATTTTGGGGTTCGGTCTGGAGAAAAATGATTTTTGTTGAGGTCGACAAAAAAAGTCTTGCCGTTGCCTGGAGCTAAGCAAATGGAAATCATTATCTGTGATTGGAGGGTTTGGCTGCCAGAGAAAAGCCTGAGTGTCTCTGCGGCTGACACTCTGGACTACCCGCTGGCTCTCAGATGGAATTTGTGATAAAGCAGTCCTCCCTGAGGATTAGGGAAAACCTCTGTATTCTCAATATCAATCTGAAGTTTCTGTATTGTGCTTGGAAGGAATTTATCTGCATTTATCTCAAAACGCTTTCACCCCCCCCCACCCACCCACCCACCCAGTCCCCCAAAAAAACAAGACGATTATCAGAGACCTGTTGCTTTTTGGACTTCTCTTCTCTCCATCACCCTAATCTGTGTTCCCCTCGCTCCTCACCCTCCACCCACCCCCTTTTCCTTTTGATGTTCCTTGTCATCATCACTCCTCCCTCCCCACCCTTGACCCCCCTCACCCACCCACCCCCCTTTCCAACACCAGACACCCTGGTTATCCCAGATTACAGGGTGGTGGGAGCAAACCACGCAAACAATAATTTTCCATTGTGTTATATTACAATAAAGTCAGACGTATGTTTTTCTGTGTTAAAATGTGGATTATGGGAAAATAAAACACTCATTTAATTTTGGTAGGAAACTTATTTACTTATTGGTTGCAAGAAGTCTATTCAGAAGACACACAGGAGCGATGTGTGGAATGTTCTTTGTGCCGTTCACGATGCTCAAAAGATTCACAGATTGTGTGCTGATGGATCTAAAAGACTCACTGAACATGAAGAATAATCCAAACATTCTAAAGAAATAGTTCCACAGGAGGCTGATGAATGATGAGGAGGATTGAAGTTGGTGGCAGAGGAGTCGGTACTTTTTGGGGTGAAAAGGTCACGGTTAACTCAGGAGCATGTGGGAGAGGAAATGGAGCAGTGGAAAGTTGATTCACTGGAGTGTGTCTGTGTTTGTGTGTGAGGTCTGCCGGTTCGTTGATTGCTTATACATTTCTTCTTTCTGCAGAGAGAGAGGAACCAAACATTTGTCAAGTTTCTCATAAGGGATGTAAGGCATACCCAGAGTAATCTACAGGAAAAAAGGTTTGTAGAAGTCCGATTATGCTGCACATCCAAAACAAACAGGAATCCATCCTAAGTGTTTTCTGCGGCCAAAACCCGAAGCAGTTTCTATTGTTGCTCAAAAACAGAGTGAGCCACACCAATCTGTGTAGAGTCAAGGTCCTTCACTACCATAGTGTTTTTCAATTAATCCCTAATTCTGTAATGCTGCTAAAAAATATTAAAGCCCCAAATCTGCGTCTGAAAATGATTCAAGTAAAACGATTCGTGCAAAAAATACAACAATTGTTGTAAAAATAACTATAAGAATATGGTTGTTCACCATTTTTTGCATCACAGTCTTTGGTCTTTTACATGGGACATGTTGAAAATAGAAAAAAGAAATAGCTAATTATATATATATATATATATATATATATATATATATATATATATATATATATATATATATATATATATATATATATATATATATATATATATATATATATATATATATATATGTATATATACACACACACACACACATATATATATATTATTTTTTATTTTTTTATTTTTTTTATTCACTTTAAACTCCAAAAAGAAACAGTTTTCACAAACTAGAACCAGCCCAATGGGATACAACCTACATGTGAAAACAGGCATCATGATGAAGATCCATCTTTTAAAGGACATTCTGTTATTTTACAGTTCTGCTGTGTTTTACAACTTAAATCTTCTCCCCTGGTTTGTTAAAGACATTCCTCAAACGTGGCCTCCTGCATCAGAAACCCTCACAGTGACACAAATCCTTACAAAAGAACAAGCGGGATTTTTTCAGTGCCTGGACCGCTACCATGGAGCCTTATCCCTTAAAACCTCACAAAAACCATTTTTTTCCCTTGAACCACCTTTAACCCTCCTTGCCTCCATTGTCCCCTCTACCCTAACACGCTAATCTTGACCCCGTCATGCTCTGCCCCACTCCCCTAATCCTGACCTCCCCCTCCTCATGCCGTCCCCCCTTGGTCACATCAGTATAAGAAATGCACCCCCGTCCTGAAAAGCAGCATGCCACCAGGAGGTGATGGATGCTCACATCACAGCCACCGTTTACAAAGTGTGTGTGACTACAGAGCCTCCACCCCATCCCAGCTCCATCCCAGCATTGGCCCTGGACGCTGCTTGCAGAGGGGCTCCACGCTTGTAAAAACTGTTAAATCCTGATAGTACAGATGTTGAAGAACCTCATCCATAAACGCCAGCCCATTCTCTTTCCATCCCCCCGCTGCTAAAACCAACAGGTTTTAGTCCCCTCCAGTTCTTAACAGGGGGCAACACGGGGAAAACTCTGGTATGAAATCGAAGATTTATTTTGTTGTCACGTACTGTAAGAGTGTGTTACAGAAGGGTAGAGCGATTGCTCATTTTTTTGTTTGCGCTATAAAATTCTTCTCCTCTAATTATTATTCATTTCCCCCAGCAGCAATGGTCCATTCGGTTATAAATCAAGCAGGAATCCATGGGCGAGTAAGACACATCCCTCAAACAGCAAAGCCTCCATCAATAATCCCTCACCTCTGCATGAACTGGCAGCAAAATTACAGCGACTATCTATTTCATCCTATTCCTAAACTCTCCGCACCCCCCCAGAGTCGAGCGCCTCGGACAGTAACCTGAGCAGCGCCGTGATATTGCAGCTCCCCGGACAGGAGCTGTGTTTGTGTAGCTATGTGTGTGTGTGTGTGTGTGTGTGTGTGTGTGTGTAGAGGAGGAAGTGGTGGATTGTGGGACAGCGTCAGAACCTAAGCCCCAAGATCAGCCACCTGTGTGTTATCGAGGGCAGCCATCCTCCTTTGCCCCCCATCTGCCCTCTTTGCCTCTGTGAGCAAAAACACACGCGTGTGTACACGCCGTTTGATCCCAGGTCACAGGTCTGTATCTCAACATGTTCCTGCACAAAATAACACCATCACTCATCTGTGGAAATACACAGCAAGTGATGAAACATGCTTTAGCTTTTGCAGCCAAGACTCAGCGTTTGTCATTTACAATGAAAGGTGTTATTATCAAAATGCAATCAAAATATTTTGAAGTTCAAAAACACTTTTTTTTTAACCTCCAGGCAGCACAGAAAAATAAACCTGCCTCACATCTGATGAAGAGGGGTGGGGGTGCTTAATTAAAAGTTATAGAAAAGAAAGCGGCGGCGAGAGGAGACCGCCATATGTAAATCCAGAGGAGGTGATCACGGCGCGGCTGTTGTCTGTAATTTCCTCTTCAAGATGAAAGATGTGGCGACAGACGAGCTGCTTCAATCCAAACCACATCTCCGCGGGTGATCCGACATCAACCGTTCCCACCTTAACCAACATCAAGTCCTGAACACAGGAGTCAACGTGCCAACCACACAACACTCCCCAAACCTCTGCGCTTCATGTGGAAATCTTTCACTTGTTCCCTCCGACCTGTTTTTCTCATTTAATCCTGTGGACACCTCCAGAGATTGGGGGGTGGGGGGGAGACGCCATCACAAACATCGGTAAAACTATCCAACAAGGGAGTCCATTCTCGTGAAGGATCAGTAAATTTTGGATGTAATTCAATTCCTGCATGTCTTCTGTCCCATGTGATGGTTGTGTGTTTCTGGACGACAACACCCCAGTAAATAATGTCTGGGGTGCTCCACCTTTTACAGCTCTGCTATTCCTTTACAGTAGAGGGATCATAAAGGTGGCCGCCATCATAAATACGTATCATCCACCAGCTCCATAAACACGCCGCAGATGGGAGTTATGGTCGTTCAGAGGCATCAACGCAAAACCATAAAGACTTGAAATAAGATGCTCAGGGTTCTGTTGATGGATGACGTTAACCTGCAGAAAGACGGCGGCGTGTATGTTCAAGACAGCATTCCAGAAGATACTTCCCTATTCACTTAAAGGGAGTAGAGGAAGAAGAAGAAGAGATGATGACAAGCTAACTATTGATGAATATTATTCTCAATAACATTTAGTTATTATAAAGTCATTTTAGGTTACATAAACAAAGAATTGTCTGATTTATACAACCCAAAGACGTGAATTTATGTTAAATAACTTTACATTGAAAATCACCGATTCAGATGTCACCAAAGCAGGAAGAAGAGCTGAGAGGGTAACAGAAGTCGGACTTTTGTGTCTTAATGGCAGGACATTATCAAACAAGAACTTGGTCAATGAATAACATTCTACTCAGTCGTCCTTTGTATTAACCTTAAGGTGATTCTTTCCTTATTAAACATGTGTTCATCTTTACGGTTGAAGCTAATATTTTCTGACGATAGTGAAATTTTTTCATTGAAAACTGTGAAGAAAAAATGTTCAACATCTGTTTGTTTTGAATATTTTAAGAAATTGTGAATAATCTCTGGCCTGCTTCACTCCTGATTTACATAACATAACTTTGCTCGTTTTTTGACCTTCTTATTCGAGGTTCCTCACAACATTCTCAGGTCCCGCCTCTTCATCTGACACCACTTCCTCACTTCAGAACCTAAAGCAGGAATGAAATCTATCGTTTCCAGATCAGTGGAGGAAGGAGTGTGGGGGTGGGGGGGTGGATGGGGGGTGGTAGCGTGACCTTCTTTGATCCCCTTTGAAGATCTGGGTCGTTCCCCTCCCCCCTCTGCCCGCTTCCTTCACTAACAGGGATGTTCTGCCCTACCAAGCACCTGTCTGCAGGTATGAGTTTAGACAGATAAAGACTCAGGGCTTTTGTCTGCACACGGTGTTTACTGGTCTCACCTGCCCATCCTCATCCTCGCTTATCAGCCGTCCTTATCAGCTCTCACATCGGTATCGCAAACTAAATTACAGACCTTGAACGGCGCTAAATGGAGGCTAAATGAAGAGAATTATGTCTCCAGTCCGTATATACGTCTCCTTCTGCAGCAGCTTCTCACCCGATGAGACTGAAGGAAGTGATTTGTTGAATCGAACACTAAAATAACTTTTGCTGGTGGGAGTCAAAACTGAGAACAAGTTTGCAGAATAAATCAAAAAGAAATGTTAGAAGCAGACTTTTTTTTATATTATCAAGATAAAAATCCTTTCGGTGTTTAGACAAATCCTGACATAACACAGGAAATGTTTGGATTTTGAGACTTATAAAGGGAAACTTTTGCTTCCCTATAACTGACTTTTGGGATGAGAGCAAATACACGCTGAACTTGGAATTTTCCATTTTATAAAAGAATGTGAGTTTGTATGTTGTCTACGTGTCTATGTGGACTCTCCCCAGAATCCCTGACTTCCTCCCATATATAAGGCGCTCTGGATTATAAGGCGCACTGTCGCGTAAAATAAAATAAAATAAAATAAGTAAATAAAGTAAATAAATAAAATAAGACACAGCTCTTTGATAAATTGTGTCAAGCCTCCGCATCAGAAAAGCCCTTCCTCGGGGTTTTACACATTGGAGAATTTTAAAATGAATGAATGCAAAAATGTATTTTATAACTGTTGACTCTTAAAAACCAAAACTATGATCGTAAATACGCAGAGCTGAGTGATAACACCCTCTGGGTCTGTTTCTTTCAGCGACATCTTCTTATGAATACTTAACGTCCCTGGAAGCACTGGCAGTGAAAATAATTCATGCATACAGTTTGAATGAAACAGTGACACTGTTATATACCTCCCTCTTTCTAATTCCTCATTTATTTTTTGATTAAAATAAACCCTGAATATTTCACTGAACGTTGAGGATAGAAATCCCCACCTGAAGCTTCCAATCGGACCACCATCGTCGGCAGTAAAACTGCTGCCGTTTGCCCCTGGAGGGGCTATCTGTGGTTGGGATCAGCTCTCACCTCAGCCTCTTCGTTTCTTTCTCGCGAGCAGAAGCCCCGATAGAGACCTCCAGCGGAATGCAATGAGTCACGAGACCTGCTGCTGCATCCCTCCCTCCGCCTCTGTCTCCTTCGTTCTTTCATGCACAGACTGTGCAAAAGAAGCTATAAACTGGAGGATATGAGACACAATAGTGGCTGACCCAGGTCACTTGAAATACTCGAGGTGTTTTTTGATTTAGCACACATAGTATAATGGCATTGCTGTAAAACTAAAAAATCTGCCAGGCAGGATAAATCAAGAAAACCTCACTTAGAATAAATCAAAACACATGTTCCACACAGGAATGGGGAGGGGGAGGGGGGGCGAGTTTTATGATTTATAATATGATGCACGCATTACATAATGCCCCATTTGTGTGCCTTCACAGGATGCTGACTGTAAGAGAACGTGATGATAACGTGATACATCGCTCATAAATCACCAGCGACAGTACGGGGTGGTGTCGAGTGAGGCCGTAAAAAAGGACTCGCTCACCCCCGTGGATTTACCCCAACATGATGATTTTTTTTTTTTTTTTTGCATGTCAGGATCCCATTTTGCAGCCCCGGATGGAATCTCTTCTGTCGGCTGAGGTCGGGTAAAATAATATGTGAGCAGATTTTGTTGAAGGCAACTGATACGGATCCAAATGGCAGATGACAGCAGCAACAGAATTCTGCACTAATGTGTGCAAGTGTGTGTCAGGAGAGAATGTATTCAAGTGTTTCTTTCATAAGTGTGTGCGTGTGAACGCCAAGATCCCATCACCTGGCTCATATTACAAAGCGGTGGGGATCCTCGCTCAATTCCAGGCTGACGGATGAAATGAAGGCCGAGGCTGGCAGCGATGTCGATAACAGGGATGGCCTCTGCTGACATCTGCCAGGCTCCAACACTCACCCTCTCACCCCATTAGCTCCGTTTTTGTTAGCAAAACCAACCAGATGTGACTCCTGACCACATCTGTCACAGCCGTTACCCCTCACCCTCACCGGGTCTGGAGCCATCCAATCTAAATTCACTTATTTTAATGAGTTACTTTTAAAATAAAGCAGCTAAGCTGCCAATAGATGGGGGGTGGGGGGTGATAATTAAGCCTCGCAAAATCCAGTGATACTCATCATTACACGCACACGTTTTTTCACTTTCACAGTCCCGTGTCACACAGGAACAGCAGCAGTGAACCATATGTTATATCGCCATAAATTGTTTGTAATTGAATTTACTTTTTGCTGAAACGGTTTCTATAAATTGTAGCTTGGACACCTTTCGTGAAAGTGTTTGCTCATAACTTTGCTTTATTTTCCATTCTGGGGGGAATGATGACATCGCAAAGTTTGTGTGCGCAGCAGCATAAATCAAGAAAACTACACATAGCGTAAATTGAAACACATGTTCAATGAAGGAAGGGGCTCATTTAAATATTAGACTAACAAGACACACTCGGATTTAGTGACAGAAGGCTGCACACATGATAATGGATCACCGCTCTTTGACGTGGGCTTAATGTGGACATAATAATCAGCAGAGAGCTTAGCTCTCTGTTGTCTCTCCCCCAGTTGTGAAAAAAATAAAATAAAACAGGTACATCAGTCACATGCCAAGATGTTATTCTTTTTTATGAAGTGAAGATTCCCAGTGTGACCACCTACACTGATGCACACAAATGGAACATGTGCACACTCACACTGACACATATGCTGCACCCATACAGGCCTGCAGTAAGGTAAAAAAAATAAATAACTACTTTCTACTGATGTTATTTTAATGAGTTTTCAGTTTAAAAAAAAAAAAACTTACACAAGCTACTGATAAAACCTTCACCAAGTCCTTTACAGAATATTATAAAGAAAAAACACCATTAATAATTTAAAATCTGGATCCAAAATTTGTAAAGAACTGTTTAGGAGCAGTTACAAGAATTTTATTCCTACATTCATGGATAATGCATAAAATGTTTGGGCTGAACTGGATTTTGTGAAATATTCTAGATCCAGAATGTTTAGGTGTTTAACTATTACTGTGAGATAACAGTAATAATTAGAATACAGATTTTAAATCGAATGAAATTGCAGCTGAAACTGTGGTTTATTCACTCCGGTGTCAAAGTCTACTGATCTTCAGAAGTTACTGAGGAAACCACCATTAGTAAAATATTGGTTTTAATAATAACATGACACCAATGTGGTTCCAAATTCAAGGAGCAGATTTGAAATGGCTCGAGAGTCATTTTGGCATCAAACTACAGTATAAGGGGACAGTTTCTTTCATGTGCAATGACATCATGGAGAGAATGAACTGCTTGATGGAGGTTTGCCTGTCTGCGCGGTGTCTAGTTTTTTATTTGTTTTTTGGTTTTGCTGGAAATCATAAAGTACGGCATCACCCTCAGAAAACTCTTTATGCACAGAGGATTGCTTTCATAGAACTTCAAACACACCCTTTTGACATGTGGACAAAAATCTAAAGCTTGACTTCTCCCATCCACGCGGCTCTAAATGTTTTAGAAGGGATTTAACAAGAAACAAAATTATCGAATTAGGCAAAAATGAACAAACCATTTCTGAGACTCTTTTCATAATCATTTCAGTAATTGAGATGGAAATCTTTCTGCGCCGACCGTGGAAGTGAAGCTGCTGTGCCAACCTGCAGCCGTGTGAATAAATACGTTTGTGTTGTGTTATCATCTGTTAGCGATCAGCGCTGATTCCCCTAAAAGTCCACGTCTGCCAGAGACGCTCCGTCTGGCTCACACCGTCCGTGTCACGACCTTCTCCATCAGCGGCCGGCGTTCCTTTACGAATCAGCGTGTGAGATGTGTCTGTGTTGGTTTGTGTGAACGCCACCGGCGTGAAAGTGCCCTTTTGTGTTTGTTACTGAAATCTGAATGTCATCTGTGAGTTTCTGTGTGATTTAAGGACAACTGGAAGTACTGTGGCCAAATTTCTAAAGAACCCAGATCAGCCGAGGTCGTCTTTGACCTCAAAATCTCCCTGATGACAGATGAGGGAGTAAAACATTTTTTAAAAAAACTTTCTCGTCTGCTCCATACGTCAGAAATTCTGTCACTGGTTTGGTAGTTTTGTGGCTGAAAACTCAAAATTCAGACTGATCCTGCTATTTTGGTCTCTTTTCTTTAAACAATGGCATTTCTTGTCTAACCACTTGTTGCCAAAGCAACATCATCAAACCAACATTAAAAACCCAGGAGGTATGATATGATGATATGTCAAGGAAAGCCAAGTCCAGCACTGAATGTGATTAGTTCCACTCAAAATAATACACGTTCAGCTGGACGGAGAACTGGATTCTTATTCATCTAATTTTATTTCATACTAGCTGCCTCTGCTGAGGTGCCTCGTCAGCCAAAACCGAAAAGCATGTAAATATTGGCAATAATGTCTCGAGAGGCTAATTCGTACACGCTGCAGAAGAAACGTTGATCTTTAAATCAATTATATCTGTAAATCCGAACAGACAGCGACCTGACTGCACTGACAAACCATCAGGTTAGGTTTCACATAACCTGGCTCTTCTTGGCGTGTTTAGCCATCGCGAATTAGTCGGATCTGGGGAGGCACTGACTACGCAAAAGATGTCAGATGGAACAAGAAACAAGTGTAAGCATCCAACACAGTTTATCACGCTTCTGGAACCAGGGCTCGGATCAGAGGGCATCCAGAGGAGAAGGTGGTTTTGGTAAAGTAAATTACTTCTGGAGGTCGTACCGTTGGTGGCTGCTCCAAATGGAGATCTTAGGGGTGGGGGGAAGATGCATCAGAGAACATAAAGGCACGGAGTGAACGTATATTATTTATGCTCCATCAAACTCTGTTTTAGCTTCGGCATCCTCCTCGTAGCACTCCAGAAATAACACCTACATTCTAACCAAACAGGCAACAGATACATCAAGAGAGGATTTTAAACAATGACTGATTCACAAACCCTGATGTCACAGTTGGCAGATGCAGAATCTTTCACGCTAAACTACGAACGACAGCCGCATCGAGGTGTGTGTGGTCGCCCGGCTCGCAGCAGCTACGCAAGAAATGTTGTTCTCCTTTTTGCTCGCGCTCTAGCGTGGATTATCTGCAGTCGTTTGGGGTTAAACAACATCAGAATCAAACATGGTGCACCTTGGCTGCATTTATTCAGCAGAGGGGAACTTAATGGATAAAAGGCAGTGAATGATGTGTACTGATGTGGGTGGATTTTTTTTGTCTGATTTGGAGTTATGCATGTTGTAGATAAGATGTGAATGTGTGAAGATTAAAGTGAAGGCGCTGTGGCTGTGAGTTACTTGTACTGAGGAGGATGTGTTCTATATTTGTAAAATAAAGAAAGAGGGAGATATAATAAAATAACAAATAATAAAATGAAATTAATAATAAAGTGAAATAATAGAATGAGACAGAGCAGAGTTTAATTTATAGAAGCAGTAGACTCTGGTTCTCTCTCATGTTCCTCTCTCTTCTCAGAGGTATTTGAGAGCAGTCTGTAATTTTGGTCTAATGCAAATTTGGTAGCTTCAAAAAACTGAAGACAGACTTATTTTAGGCATAAGATGTTAGCCACCCTACCCCGGGGCTAGCGCAGGGCAAAGGCCAAGCTGATCGTCTGCAGAGGAGCTGGATCACATCATCTATCTCCTCTATCATCACATGTTTCATCCCATTAATGTGGACGGTGTGCCAACAGGACGTCCGTTAGTCTGCTCTTATTATCAGTCTGAATTGACTCAATTCAGATTTTTTTCAGGTCTGGGTGAATTAAAAAAAAAAAAAATCTGATCTTTTTTTGGATCAGATTTGAGTGAATTTTGCGTTTACATTCGCACCGACATCGGAGACGGATCCAGTTCGCGCCCAGCTCTCCTGACTGAAGTCCACATTAAGAAGCATCAACATCTCAGCTCCCCTGCAGGTCTGTTCTCCCCTCTTATTTATGCCTCTGGAGGATTTTCCTACTTTATCAGTTAAATTTATCTGATGTCTTCCAGAGGGCAAAGATTTTTCTGATAGTTGCCTGGTTAGTTTGAAAATACACCCTTTGTTTACCCAGAATTCTTTGCAAAACTTGACCTAACTACATTTATCATGAACACGAGAGCTGTGTCCAACATGTGAATGTAAATATATGAATGCCATTAGTTTGATGGAAGCTACAGTTTAAACTTATACTCATAGAGCAGCCTAATTAGGATTCTTTTATTTTGATCGCCTTTCTCACGTCCTTACCTCCTATTCTCTCCTCTCCCTTCATTGCTTGTCTCTTTCTCACTTTTTTCATCGAAATTCTTGGATGGATGCACGCTGACTTTCAGTCCTACCGAGGGCGCTGTTAGCCCACAGAGAGTCCACCTCCATCCAACTCGCCAGAACACAAATTTACCTCAGTTCAGAAGTTCATTCTGATTGTGCAGTCCATGCATATATGTATCCACAAGCGTGTGCATGTGTGTGTGTGTGTGTGTGTGTGTGTGTGTGTGTGTGTGTGTGTGTGTGTGTGTGTGTGTGTGTGTGTGTGTGTGTGTGTGTGTGTGTGTGTGTGTTGATGTGTAGGATGTGTGCCCAAGCAAACACACACTTCTCAAATCGCCCACCGTAGTTGATGCAGGTCATGTTCAGTGGAGGAGTATTAGTTACAGGATTGAGAAATTATTTGATTATAAAATAACGTTGACTGTGTGTTCTCAGGCAACCCGTGCCAACGCGTATGTGTGTGTGTGTGTCTGTGTGTGTGTGTATAAAGAGAGGGTGATGCATTCACACACACATTTGAGCTGATTCAACAAAGCACTTGTTGTGTGTGCATGCATGCATGTTTGTGTGCATGCATGTGTGTGTGTGTGTGTGTGTGTGTGTGTGTGTGTGTGTGTGTGAGTGTGTGTGTGTTTGCATTCCTGGGAGGACCCTGAGTGGTTCAAAGCTGCTCACACCCCAGGCAGTGTCCTCTGAGGGAGCCGGCTGTCAGATCTGTGGAGTCTGTCCTCCCTCCTCTGGGCTCTCTGTGGGGTCTGTCACAGCAAGTTAGCACTTAGCCGGAGGCTCAGATCAGCAATCAGATTAGACCATCCTGAAATAATATCTGCCAAGGCTCAGGGTGAGGAACGGTCTCTTCAAAGAAAGAACCAATGGACGCATGTCTTCTCTGATTTTCAGCACTAAACAACGATGAAGTGATAAACACCAAGA
This sequence comes from Antennarius striatus, assembly GCF_040054535.1. Classification (NCBI taxonomy): domain Eukaryota; kingdom Metazoa; phylum Chordata; class Actinopteri; order Lophiiformes; family Antennariidae; genus Antennarius; species Antennarius striatus. The sequence goes on along the minus strand of NC_090780.1, from coordinate 3,220,262 downwards.
TGCAGATAATCAGAGGACAAACGAGGCGACCAGTTAGCGATATTATCTCAGAGATGGTTTGACAAATGACTCCATTCATAATAACTAAACCCAGGAAAACACATTTTAAAATAAAAGGTTTCAAAAGGTGATTAATAAATTAAAATAATCACCTTTTGAAATACAGAATGAAAACCCTCAGCATCAGAGACCATACCCTCAATAACATTTTTTTAAAATACAGTATAACTGGAATAGTGTATGTTATACCCCAGCTCTTCATTTAAATCTAAAAATGTTTTTAAAAGGTGCACTTGAAACATTTAGAAGGACAAATCTTCCAAAATTAACCCCTGGCCCGTCTCTGAAGCGCCCGCATTGGTTGGTCTAAATGTAGATAATAATTATTACATGGGATTAAATGCCCAATTATTATTAACTGTATGTCCACAACTACAGGTCATGTTAGGATGACCTTCAAGGTAAGGATCAGTCTGGAAACTGGTAGTTTAGTATTAGTTGTTTGTTTTTTTTCTTCTACATGTGTGGGATATGAGCTCCATTTACTCTCCATCTACACTTAAATGGGTCCATCCATCTGGAAATGGTCTAACCATCGATGCCACCATGCGTTGCGTGCGTTAAAGCAACGTTAATACAACCACAGCGACAGGGACGGCGAACGTGAAGGATGGAGGAAGCAGCGAAAGTGTTTTCAGAGAGCAGTAAAATTGGAGGAACAAATATCCGTGTGTGTGTGTGTGTGTGTGTGTGTGTGTGTGTGTGTGTGTGTGTGTGTGTGTGAGTGTGTGTGTGTGTGAGGCTCTCGGAGACATCAGAACTTGAGGATGGAAAGTTTTTCATTTTCCTTTCACGTTTTTCTTCTTTATGTCGACACACATTTGTTGTACCGTACTTGAATTGTAAGACCGCCCTCAGTCACTTCCAGCAGTTATTACTTCATTCCATCCAACTCATCCATGTGAAAATGTTTATAAAGACACACAAACTAAAAGCAGTGCACTATGGGAGACGCCATGTATGTGTGTGCAAAAAAAAAAAAAAGTCCTTCAGTGGGTACTAGGTTGAAACATTCTCACATCATCTGCTTCTTGACCACTCAGACATCTTTTCAAACATCTTGCAGTGCTTCTCACCAATTATCTTGGAGTCTGCAGTGTTATCACAGATGGGAACGATGGCAAAAAAAAAAAAAAAAACATAAATAAATTGCTGCGGAGGCAATTCTTCTTCAATACCATCCATTCAGCGCTTGGCGACCTTGAGGACGTGGCACGGAGACTGTGAGAAACCGAAGCGCACACAGATTCAGTTCAACTGACAATTGGCAAAGAACTATTAATGTAAGCAAGATGATGCATCGCGGATCTGCCATGTAAAACACAGCACTGCTGGTAAAATTACTCAGCCCAATTGCACTGGCCATTGGTTGCATGCGTAATGGTCGGGGGAGTGTACGCGGCCCCGATGGAGTGCCAGGGCTCTGGTCAGCCCACCCATCGGAGACGTGCGGCCAAATCTGGCTTTGGCAGGCGCTTTTGAAACCCCGTTTCTACCTCAGCGGCGGTCGAGAGCGTCAACAGCTCCGTCAGACCACATATATACGCATGCAGAGCCTATGAATCAGCAGGACTTGGAGCGTTTCTGTGTGTGTGTGTGTGTGTGTGTGTGTGTGTGTGTGTGTGTGTGTGTGTGTGTGTGCGTCTAATGGGGTGTGATATGTGTTTGCGTAAAGCGTGTGTATGCAGCTGCTGCAGGTTTGACTTCAGATGTTTTTTTGTTTTTTGGGGGTGGTTTTCTTCTTCTTCTTTTTTTTTTACAGCTGACGTTTTCTCCATTTAATGGGACGGTTCACCCAAATGACCCCAAAACAAAACACATCTTCCCACTCACCTCTGCTGCTGCTTTAATGTGCAAAAATATGCAAGACGTCCGTCCTTGAGCTATCTGCTCCTGCACCAATAAAACTGAGGTGAACTGACTTTTATTTAGTTTCTGACGACGCTGAAAAATCACATTTGAGAAAATCAACACCAGCGTCTCCTCCCCAAACACAGTGTTCCTATTCCTCTCAATAAGCCACAAACCTCAGTGTTAACATTATTCATTGGGTCTATTTCTTAGGTGGAACATAGAACCATTGAAAACTCTCCACAGCAAGGTGACCAAGAGAAACAGAGATATTTGGATATATTACAGTTATAGCGGAGGATCCCAAAAATGTCCCAAAGAATAAATATGCTTTAGAATACATTTTGGGGAAATGTGTGGACTTTGTAAAACATATGAAGTCTTGGTTTTGAAATATATCTCCCTTGGAGCAAATACAATCACTGGAGAAATGGAACAACAAGCTCATTTTTCCAACCTTTACAGTATTTAAACGTAAAATATAAAAGTTTAATAAACTGAACTGGACAGTTGAAAGATAACATATATCAACGTTTCAATCAACTTTTATTCATATAGCGCTTAATCACATCTGATATATGATGGATAAAAGAGACCAAACTGGCAACAAAGCTCCCAGGAGGACAGTAAACAAAGTTCTTTTCTAATTTCTGAAGAAGCAGGAAGCTGAATTTCAAACTCTTACAGATCCTCATTTGTGTTAAAGATGTAAGCATGCAACTCTTAATCGTCATAAACAACAAAATGTTCCTTCATGGTTGAAGATAGAACACGTTCATTGGAGTTGCTGTCAGTTCTGTGTTCCATCATACAGGACATGATTGGCTGAAAGGATTGTGGCTTCAGAGTTAACTCAGATTCACCGCTGCCCTTTTGCACCTTGCTCTAAAAGCTCCCTGGAGCCTTCACTTTAGGAAGTTTGAAGCTCAAACCCCCCTCTACACACACACACACACACACACACACACACACACACACACACACACACACACACACACACATTCTCTATCTCTGCCCTCCCTCCATCTCTCTCTCTCTCTCTATTTCTCCCTCCTCTCAGCTCAAAACTATAAGAGCCAGACAGAAGTGCACACACACACACAAAATCCACATGCATGCACACACTCGCTGCACATGCATGGAGCTCCCACAGTAGAAAGGTGTGTGACTGAGAGGGACAGGGGAAGAGAGAGAGTTTGAACTGTTCCTCTGTAACTGAAGGAGAGCACCAGTGTGGAGAAGTTGCTTGAAGTGTGTTTCCAACTGAGGACTTTTTTCATCAGACCATGGAAGCCAGGAGGTGGAGGTGAAAGAAAAACACCCCCGTTTGGCTGAAGAGGACGACAGAGTTTCATGTGGAGGGTGACTGGACTCGGGTCATGGTGATATCCTGTGCGATCATCTGCTGTTGACAGGAGCTTCTGGTGCGTCTTGGATTTCCCGGGGATTCAAACTTTGTCGACTGAGCGGAGTGCGTGTGTGTGTGTGTGTGTGTGTGTGTGTGTGTGTGTGGGTGTGTGTGTGTGTGTGTGAATGAAGTGTGAGGAAGCAGGAAACATGTCGTACAGACATTTCAGTCACCTGCTGAGGGGAGTCAGGCTGCTGTGGCTGTGGCAAGGTGAGTCCAGACTCTGTGTCCAGGATGTTGGTGTGGGGTTGTTGTTGTTTTTTTTGGAGGGGGGGGGGTTCCAGCTGTCCACACAACTTTTTAAGTATAGAGCTGGTTATACAGTGTCTGTCCACTGCATGCTTTACATTAATCACATCTTTTTCCCCAGTCAAAATTTGATAAATTATGATGAATGTTTAGAACATGAACTGAGATTTTCAGTCACACAATTAAAAGTCATTAATTTATTCCTCAATATGGTAGTGAAGTAAAGGTATTTCAGAAGTTTTACTTTACAACTTTTAACTGTTAAAAGATCACAGCAGAGTTCCTCGTGCAATGCAAATGTGGGGGAAAAAAAAAAAAAACAGGAGATGAAAGCTCCCTCATGTGAGGAATCAGCTGAACACTGGATTTAGCTCAAAGAACACACGGCAGGACAAAAAGAAAGACAAGAAGCTAAAGATTAAAACAGGTCCGTCCAAATAACAAGGAAGCTATTGTGGAATTTTTGCACATTCAAAGTTCAAAATGTGGCTGAAAACAAAATGGGATGGATAGCTGATGTGTGTTCCCGTTCATCTCCTGTGTGTCCTCGGATCTATGGAGGAATCTCCCGAAGAGTTCAGCCGGTGCCTCCAAACATCCAAACAATGGTTCCCTAGGAGCGGGGGACTCGTGGCCCTGGAACTAATGTCGCCATTATGTTAATGCTTGGAATAACAGGAGGCAGACATTACTGACCTCACCTCAGAGCCGCTGTGTGGAGCCGATCGTCCTGCAGCCGTGGCCCCGATCGGGGAAAGCAAAGCCTTTTGGATATCAGTTGTTTGTAGAGGGAGAAGCAGAGAGAGAGGTAGCCGGTTATAATCAACACCCAACCTCTCACCCATTCAATGTTTTAATCTATTTATCATCCTTTGAAGCCAAAAATTCAAATTTGGAACTTGAAACTCATTTTGGAACTTTTCCAAAATGAGGAAGTGACCACGATGAATGTTTCCAGCGTTTCCTGAGTTGAACTGAATTGTCCTGAAACTGGATGGAAACGTTTAGCGAGCCCACTCCATCGCTGATTCCACCATATGGAAAAAAAACAACAACAAAAAAAACAACTCAACATGATCATATTTGTTTACCTCAGAGTTTGGATGCACAAAAACTTTTGAGAGTCTCATTCCAAATTGAAAGCGTGTGAAACGGACACTGACCGGATCGCTAAGGAATGTTTTGGGATTAGGGTGAAACTGATGTCACGTCAGCCTGAAAGCATCAATGGACCATCAGCTCACCCGTTCCTTTATCTACTGCATTTACCATCAAAATGCTCTTTCACTGTCGAACGACAGGAAACCCAAAGTTGGAAGCTTTGCTGTCTCCCTATGACGGAGTAGGTGGAGGTGTTGGCTCGGTGTTGGCGGCCGGTTGGAGCGAGATGATGATCGCGTCGTGACTCTGGACTACTCACAGTGGAGCTGGCAGGAACGTCTGCCGGGGCAAACCCCGCAGATCCCCTGTCCAAATATACAAGGCCGCTGGATCAACCGGCTTCAGCAGTGATGAAAAAACAACAGTAGCCGTCCCACACACCCGCCCGAGGGAGAGAGGGTCACTCTTGGTCCGGGGGAGACGCAAGAATCAAAGCACAAAAGAGGAAGGGGGGATGTTGGGGTTAGAATAACACAACAGACCTCATGCTCTCTGAAAATCTTCTAAATCAACCTGACCTTGGCTTGACTTTGGTGACAAGTGTGGACAGAAGGGGGGGGGACAGAAAATCAGTTCATTACAACTTTTTTTGTAACAAACCAAATCAAGATTTGCTTTTCAGCCACTGAACCCAGATGACTTTCAGGTATTTGGATGAGATTAGGGTTTGACATGTTTTCTGTCCTCAGGCATCTTCAGTCTGCACAACAACGACCGGCTGGAATGCAAGTTTCACACCTCGTGTGAGACGAGTCTCTAATCTCGCTCTCAGGGCGAATCAGACTCGATGACTGATTCATATTCAAATATTTCAACACGGATGTCATGTTGTTCAAATTCAGATTTAACCTGGGAATCTCCCTGTCTCGTAACACCTCCGTTGTACCTGGAGGACAAGTCAGAAGCTTAAAGACGCAGAGAGAAGGAACAAATCTGAAATATATCCAGGACAAATGAGCCATGCAGATCATGGGGTGCTCATCAGAACAGGGGGGGCCAGGAGGACGCTTGGACTTCAGGGACAGTTTCATGGCTTGGTCCTGCAAGGCGGAGGCACAGGAGGAAAATATCGAATTGTGGTGCTTTAGGGAAAATTGCATTGGCAGAAATTGGGTGAGGATGCAATGAAAAAGCAAAATAACAAAGAAGAAGGTTGTTAAAATAATGGAACATGTACATTTACGTCTCTACTGGGACTTAATAGTTTCATAGTTAAATGCTTCTCCATTAAAAGCCCCAGTAGAGGACGTCGAAGCAGACATCCCTCTCTAATGAATGAGGCACAGGTCTGACTTAAATGTGAAGCACTTGATTCCCCCTGAAAGCCCTGAATCAAAAGTGCCTGGATCCAGCCCTTGTTTTTGTAGGATCGCTCCAAATAAAGAAGCACATAAAACTATATTTTGACTTTGGGGCTGTGAATGAGACATGAGAGAAGACGGCGACGGCTGCCAAACCGTAATCACAAATGCAAATAAACAAACAGAGTGCAGCCTGGAGGTCTTTTTTTTTTTTTTTTTTTTTATAAATGGCATCCCTTCTGCAGTCTACTGTAAATCAATGTGTGCAGTGTGCACACACACACGTGTGTGTGTGTGTGTGTGTGTCGGTGTGTGGAAACAGGATAGGAGCTCAAAGACAGGTAGATTACTTTGGTCAGTCATCGGTCGGCTGAAGGGAAGGCCGGTCGGTGTCGGTGGTGATGACAGACTGACCCGTCCAGACCACACACAGGTCACAGACCGCCACGCTGACCCCTAGTGGCAGAATCCTAGAACTGCATGAGGACAAACAAGTGTTATGTCTGATTTTAAATGAAGCGCAGCAGAAAGGTGAATGAAAGGTCATCTATGAGATAACGTGAGATACTTAGAATTTCTTGTACACCTTCATTTCTTTACTGCTATGAAAATCCAAGAACAAAATCAGAAGATCCTCTGAATTGTTAGATAAAGTTTTGAACACTTTTTTTTTTTTTTTTGCAAAACTGTAGTTTATCCTTCATCTCTTAGACGGGAAATATTTCAGCAATAGACGTTTTAAAGGTCGAACTGAAGAGGATGAAGGATTCTTTGTTTGAAAGACACAGTTCAGGAAATAACTATCTGTTATTTTCAGCTTACAATACATGTCGACCTTTGACCCCGGAGAAGTCATAGCTGTTAATGAAATGAGGTTTCTTGTTGTGCTGCATACCGTTGCACCTCAGTCATATTTAAGTCAGGAGGTTTTGCTAGTCAAAGCTGATTGGTTCAGCAGAAACCCCACAGATAGAATAATGAATAATCAGCTGTCAGTCTTTACACCTACGCTATGCTATAAAAAATATTTTTATGCGTAAACTCATATACCTATACGTGCACTCACTTGTATTTACAAGTGTATCACATCATTATATCAATTAATGTAAACTAAGATGTCAGTATAATTCAATGTAATGCAAAAAAAAATTCAATGCAATACAAAAAAAAAAGCAGCAGCACAAACAACGAAATACAAAAATATAACTTTCAAGAATGTAGTTTTCATTGCATGGCTGCATGAGATTTATCTAGATGTATCAACTAATCTGGTATCTGTGAGAAAACAATTATTGAATGAGATGTATTGATTAAAGTTGGTTTCATGAGTACTGGTACATAAAACATGTACTGTGCACCAGGACGTGACAAAGAGGTGCAAACTGCATTGAGGTGACGTAAAACGGTCCCCCATCCCCTCCAGATTAAAATGATGGTGGGATCCCTGCATGTGTGTGACAACGTGGCCTTGCTTGTGGTGAGAATAACCTCTTTTGTCGAAAAATACTTTAAAAAAAAACCCCAAGATGAGCAATTTTGTTCTACTAAGCTTTGCTTTTATGAGTTCTCCTTTAGTAAATGCAACCATATGCTTCACTGGAATGAGATCCAAGAAAAGGAAAGGGGGCCGAATGACAAGTGACCCCAAGAAACACTATAGAAACGGTTTGGCAAGAGCAGAAACTAATGTAGCAACCAAATGACTTCACATTGAACACTGTGACTCCTGCCTCTCCAACCATTCATCGCCATGTGTGTGGGTAACCGCTTAGGCAACACGCTGCACATGGAAAGAAAGGTTTTTTTGGGGGTTTTTTTAACACAAAACAGACCAATTGGATTGCTTGTAAGGGGCAGTGGAAATTAATTAAACCTGATTAGTGTTTCTACTCCAAATCCTCCCATGGGAGCGTCGCCGATCCAGCCGACCGGCTTCCCCCCGCCAGCTGCAGTGACATGGAGGATAAACAACGCATCACAGCGAGGGGGGAAAACTGCAGAAACGGTTTCAGTGTCTGTGACAGGAGAAAGAGGAGTATTAATGATATCAACAAAATTGACAGGAGGCTTGAAGAAGCAGAAATGAACCTTTGAGCTCAAATCTGGTTTTGTGGTTTGCGGCTATACAGTTCAAACAATCCAAACTCCACACACACACACACACACACACACACACACACACACACACACACACACACACACGTGTGCATCAGGTGGAGGAGTTGGAGTCGCAAAAACCTCTGCGGTTGCGGTCAGCAGATGGGAGGCTCTCCAACACAGAGGGGAATAAAGCACGTCCTCCCTGTGACACTAAAATGTAATTAATGAGGACCAGTCATCCGCTATCTTGGGGCCAATTACAGGAAAAAAACAAAAAAATCAATCAGGAAGTTGACATCCCATCTTTTGCTTTCCACCCCAGGTTCACATTTCCCTTCAGCTCCATCTGCTCTGTCGTTAGGGAGCAAACTGGTCTGTGGGCCCATAACACAAGGTTAGATTGAGATGACACCCAGGAAATGGGTCCCAAAGGAGCCTGAGGAAAGTCAAGGAAGTAAATGAATGTGGGGGCGTTATGAACAAAGAGGATCGATAAGGAATATAAGAAGAGAAAGAAAAAGATTTGGATCTGCTGACCTGCAGCAGGACAATGTCTTGGATCATTAAACAGGATTGATATTGTTCTCATTTTTGTCTAGTATGAGGCTACCGCCTAAAAAAAATCCATTTTCCACCTCCTGTAAAGCTCACTGTTTAATATCCTACAATTAAATCATTGGATTCTTAAAAAAACCTGAAAAAGTGTAAAAAAATAACCATCTGACATTAAGAACACACGCCAGACGACGTCCATGAAAACAAAGCAAAGACGATGAGGCAGAGAAGAAGCAGGGAGGCGGAGGCGTCTGTGAGAACTCACTCCCCCCTTGCTTTTTTGACATTTGTTTTTTGGGATGTTAAATGTGAAGCCATAATTTCATGCACATAAAAATGCACACATTGTTAGCAGAGAGCCCAGTGGGCTTCCTCAAGCTGCAGCCATGACAGCGTGATCAAAAAAGCTCCCTCACCATGTTAACAAGGGAAACGTATTGTTTCATTCAGTGTAGTTATGACCAGTGACAGGTGGACGGATTGCAGATACGTATGCGTCAGATTAATAAATGTCATGCACTAAATTATGCTTTAAATCAGGTTAATTTAACCACTAGTGTTTGGTAAAACTCAGACAGGTCAGTTATTGTGAGTGTTTTTGAACAGTACTATCAACAGATGTGTTTGGCTGGGCTTCGGTCCACTGTTTGCTTTATCTTGATGATAGAAATCCAACTGAAGACGGCAGTTTTGCAAAGGTGCTGATGTGCGTACAAAATGCACAATCATAATCACGTCCACCTCCTGTGTAAGCAATGCAAAATAAAGGCATGTGTGTTGCAGCTGCAGGATGATTGTAGGAACAAGCAGCCAACCAGAATCTAGACTTTTTGGATGAATTTGCCCAGACATGTCAAACAGAGCATAATGGAGCCTTCTGATTGGATAACTGTGATTATTTAAATATTGTTTTCTGACATTCCCTTGTTCTGCAGCGGTGTTTGTCGCTGGAGCTGGCAGTAAACAGTGGGAGGTGCCGTTCGCCTCCTCCTCGAACCTCAGCGAGAGCCTGCAGTGGGACCGGGACTGTCAGTACCCACCCCAACAGGACAGAGTGAGAATCACAGCAGACGTTCCCCCAAGACTGGACGGCACCTGGGTGTCGACGAGGTGAATTTATTGATGAAGCCGCTCTTAATGAACTGACATAGCAACGTAGAAAATAATTAACTAGAGCAAACCCATTTTACACATCACTTGTACAACCAAACCCATCCGACCTGAGATTCTCACAATAACCTGATTTAAGTGAAACTAAATAAAAGGTGAGGGCCTTTTCACTTATTTTTTGTTTTTCTTTACAAAGGCAACAAAACACAAGAACAATTCAAAGATAAAAAGGGATTAAATCAAGACAATAAAATAACAATAAAAGAGCAATTAAAATGAAAAAGTCAATTAAACAGGAGAATAAAATAAAGTAAAACCACTGATTTAAAAAAAAAATGCAGAAAATGAAAAAACAAATTCAGGAAAATCCTGCAGTGAACAAAAATGTCTTTAGCCCTGATTTAAATGAAGTGACTGCTGGAGCAGATCTCAGGTAGTCAGGCAGTTTGTTCCACAGGTGAGGAGCATAATAGCTAAATGCTGCTTCACTTTGTTTGGGGTTGAAAAGGGGTTTGGTAATGGGGGCAGGTCTCTCTACATTCAGTGCGGCAGCAGCCACATTAGGTCTAATAGAATAAATAAATAAATGCATGCATACATATATTTTCATTTCATACATTAAATGTGCACAAACTAATTCCCTCCGTTAATTATAATGACAGACGTACATCAGGCCTGAGGCATCACTGACAGCTCTACTGACAATGACAACTTAATGTCTGTGGTGCTCAGATGACAGAATGTCTCTCTACAAATCAAAGTTATAGAAAACAGCATGCATGCAATTATTTCATATATGCAAGCTGTACTTCTGCAAGTCCCGTATAATTATATCTCACTGTTATAGTTTTATATATTTCTGCTCATGCAGTAAAGCCCAGTGTCTTTCATCCAGCTGACAAAACTCACAAATGAACGACTTTACAACAGTTGAAAGAGACATCATAAAATGTACTAATGCATTATTGATTCAGGCGTTTTCCATCTGTGAGTCTAACTATTGTGAAATGAGGAGTAGTTCAAACGCCCTGTGAAATAAAGCCAAGTAAATTAAATACACTTCTTAAAATCACAAGGAACAACAACAAAAGATGAAACCAGAGTAAAACTAAAAGCATTACGGTGATAATTACAAGCACAGAAAAATACACCCATGACAAAAAAAAACCAAAAAAAACTTCACTGCTGCTGAAAGTTTTAGAGCAGAGATACTAAACACGGGGAGTGAGAACAGATGGTTCGCTTTGTTCTGAATCGAGACGGCATAAATGAACTAAAACATGCAAAATGCACATGGGTGTTTTCTCCATTTTCATATCACGTCATTAGACCGTACATGAAAAACAGTGTTGATGAAGAGTGTTTCCCAGGAGGTTCCACTCATAGCTCCAGTTCCAAAAAGAAGTTTATTTATTGAGAACTCTGTTCTGGATCGTTTCTGCCACCTCTGGTTTTAAGTGTTGCTTCCGGGGGAAAAAAAACAGAAAAAACAGGCAGCTGTTTTCAATGAAAAATTCACAAAACCCTGTAGAATGTATCAGCACCAAGAAACAGACAGAAAGAGTTAGCAACGTCTCTGTGAACACGGTGAAACTTAAGATTGGGTACAGACCAAAAACGAGAGCTCAAAGGAGATTGAATTTTGGACATTAAAATCTGTCAGGGGGGTATAAAACGCAGATTTTCTCTAGTTTGAGTAGTTCTGTTGTCCCCTGTTAGTCATTTGTTGCAGTCAAATATTATAGAGAAAAAAGTATTTAAATGTTTAAAAAAAATTAGCAATAATAAAATACTGTGACAGAGAAATGTTCAGCGATCTGAAGGTTCCAGATGATGAAGATTTGTCCTTAAGGACTTTTTTGACACAACTAATCTCTCATTTCATGCCTGGTTTTTGTTTTTTTTTCAGATGTGAAGTTCGGCCCGGCCCAGAGTTCCTCACCCGCTTCTACACTTTTCACCCCAGCCGTCACTTCCAGGCCCTCCAACACTTCTACGCCGACAGCGTCTGTGGAGAACCAGCCTACTCGCTGGTCATCAGGGGGAGGGTCCGGCTGCGACAGGCGTCCTGGATGACCCGTGGAGCTACTGAAGCTGATCATCACCTCAACAAGGTGGCCATCGTGGTCCACAGCCTGGCAGCGAAGCAGAGGCTGTCCTCCAGGCTGCCTGAGAGCTGCTCGGGGGTAACCCTGGGTCGACTGGTGTTGGGGAAGCCTCATGAGCTCTATAACACCAGGGCAGGGAGGGGGTGCTTGGCAGCGATGGGCTTCTCCCTGATGGAGATGGGACTGATACGGGTGGAGACACGGCACCACATCCATGGAGGGAAGGTCCAGGAGCTGTTCTTGGGGGACATTCACACCGACTGGACACAGAGGGGTCGCTACAGGCCTACAGGATACCAGCAGCCGCTGCAAAGCGCCATGGTGAGATAATACTGTGTGTCATTAAATGTTTATACACCAAAGATAAAACAGAACCGTTTTAATAACAGGTCAGTTGTTCCAATCTTAAATGAGATGGTTGACTCATTTTGTGTGATTGAAATTAAGGTGGCAGAGAATTCAGATAAGATAAGATAAGATAAGATAAGATAAGATAAGATAAGATAAACCCTTAATTGTCCCACAGTGGGGAAATTTGCATGACTGCGGCAGCTATACATGTAATTGTTAATTGACTTGAAATCTAAAACACCTTCGCTAGAAGAGATAATGAAAAATTTGATGAACAAATTTTATATTGGTCCAACAATCAGCTAATTGAATGATTTTCTCAGACTTTGATCAAATAGGTTTGGGTTAACTGTTACCTGAATAAAATAAAATAAAATAAAATAAAATAAAATTAAATTAAATTAAATTAAATTAAATTAAATTAAATTAAATTAAACTACAATAAACTAAACTAAATTAAATTAAATTACAATATTTTTTAATATTTCTAAATAATATTTCATAATTAATTTCCCTGACGGAAACCTCCTTAAGGGATAAATAAAGTTATATTCTACTCTACTCTACTCTAATAATAAGGAAATAATGCAAAATAAAAGGTTTATTATCTATTAAATGACACAGAAAGTATCACATCCTCCTTCTCTTTGCAGCATCACATCCACCCCTGCCCCGTGTGCGCCCTGGTGTACCGCTCCTCTGAGCAGCGCCCCCCAGTGTTACCCAGCGGCCCTGCAGCTCCTCTGTCTCTGGCCGGTCGCTGGGTCAGCCAGCGCTGTGAAACCCGTCCTAACGTCCTCTTCCTCACCAGAGACTTCACCTTCCATCCCGACCAGCAGGCGTGGGAGGGTGTCTACCGGCACTACTTGGACCCCGCCTGTTCTCAGCCCACTTTCACTCTGAGAGCCTTGGGCCACTACGCTCAGGGAAACCCTTCCACCAAGGTCTCAGGAGCCACCGAGTTCGTCTTTAAGGTCACAGAAGTGAGAGTCACAGCAGAGGACAAGTCCACGGCAAAGCTGCTGAATGCAACCAGGCCTGGGAAGTGTGGTCGTACTGGAGGTTGGGAGGTGGGGGCGGAACAGGACTTGACCTCCACGGACGGGTGCACCTTCCTGGGCATCAAGCTGCCACATAAGGAGTATGAGCTGTTCAAGGTTGAGCTGGACCACAGGAAACACCTGCTGCTGTTCACCGGCAACAGGCCGACTGATGGGTCCAGTCCAGACCGACCACAGAGGAGACCCACTTCCTTTCAGGCTCCCATGGTGCTTTGCAGTGGAGAGGAGACACAGCCGCTGCAGCGCCGTGGCTCAGGTTTTCACAGCAATCAAGTTCAGTTAGCAGCCAGTGGGACAGAGAGACTGGCTCATCTGGTTTTACTGGTGCTGGGGTCTGCGCTCTGCAGCTGGGTCCGTGTTTTTTAAGGATTGTTCCAAATCAAGCCTGTTCCACAGCTGGAGTCATTGATCGACATTGTTCTCTAGCAGCCTTTTTTTTTTTCACTTTTACTCCATATAATGATGACCACATGTGTGATGGTCAAGAAAAATCACGAGACACTCCACAGAGCTGATTTTTTTTTTTTTTTTAAATATATGGCTTTCAGCCACTGCCTGTAGCCGTTCACTTCAATGATTCTTAAAGCTGCATTTCTACTTAAAAACGTATCTGTATATAAACCAGCAATATATGCAAGTGCCATCATTACAATATGTAAAAAAATATATTCTTATAAACCCGTGTTCCTTTTGTGTAACAATCAGGTGTTCTCATTTTACAGATTAATTCCTTTCTGCAAATTTTTTTGGGCAAATGCAGCTTTCTTAACACACTATTGAGACAAAACTAGATCACAGTGTTGAAATGTGGATCAGTTATTTCCACATTAAAGATGAAGCCATGGACATTCCAGTGGACATCAAATGAGATTTTTATTTTCATCTGATGCAGCGTAACTAATGCACTTTGTACAGAACATTGTTTCAACATACTGGAGAGAAATTAAGCTGGAAGTAGACGAGCAGTAATCAGCACTCTGATGGCTGCCATCTTCATCGGTCCAAAGCCACTGTGGTTTGAAATGTTGTTTTGTCCTTATCCTTCTTCAAGGCAGCAGTCAGTCCAAGGAAATCAAATGAATATTTATTTTAACCCTTTATACTTTACTTTATAAAAAGAGGAAATTTTTTGCTCCAATATTCTAGTTAGGTTTGACTCATAAGAGGTGATTATTTTCTATGTGTATTAAAAATGGCTTTTCATAACACCTTTTGTTCAGTCTATAAAACAAATCAATGCATCTAAGGACAAAATTCCATTCTAACAACAGCATGCTAAATAGAGTATTCACAATGATGACACGAAGAAATGTTCCTAGTTTCACAAGTAAGCGTGCCAACTTTAAAAAAGACCTTCCTTTCCACTTGTTCCGCTATCGATCACCACAGCGTGTCATCCTTTTTGCATTATAAATGAAATTTCATATTTGTTTGGTTAAGATTTTTGCATTAACAAATATAGAGAAAATATTTGCTTGTGTACTTAATTCTTTGCAGGACTGCAGGGGAGTTTATCCCCGGGGAAGTTGGGCAAAATCATGATACAATCATGATACGATCATCAGCGTGCATCCCTGGGACACAAGCTTTACATACTTACAATAAAAGAAATCAATGCTATCTTTTTTTGTGATATAATATTGGGGAAAAATGCACTTCCATTCAGCAAAAATATTCACAATTAAATTAAATTTCGAACCTGGAAATCAACATTATGTTCTGATTTTGCGCGAGTTTCTCGTCACGAGACTCACCTGCGCAGTTCAGTCTTATTAGAATGGACCAAACGGCAACACGACGCCTGCTCGTTTTACACACTGCAGTGAGAAAGCGAGAAGTAGTATATACAGTATATATGTATTACGTATCACCAAGCCTCTGAAAAAGATGCAAAAGTAGTACTATTACACTACTAAACTATTGAGTAAAAAGCAAAAGTGAAAAAAAAAGTATTACATCGTTCTTTATTTCTAAAACTTTTTTTCTTAAGAATGACTACCAGGCTTTAACATTTTGATAAAAATAATTTGTAAGTAAACTCTTTTTTTTGTTTTTACTTATGTTTTTACTTAAACATTTATGATGTTGTTGTAAAGAAAATCATTAATATTAATAGTTTATTTAGTTTTAATATTGCACCATTGGCAGAACTCAATCCTTGATACAGTTTCTGCCGTATTTCCTGTTATTACTTTTGGGATGCACAAACTTTTGCTGAAGCGCATCCCAGGGATGCACTACTTTCTTGAGGTAAAATGAACTCTGTATACTTATGGACAATTTAGAGTCATCATTTCACTATTATTTCATACACTTGGATACACTATCAGAGGAAGATTGAGCAGCTGGATGGACTCCATTCAAACTCCAAAGACAAAGGTTTGGGTCCCGTGTTGCTGCAGAGTGACAGTGTGTAGGTCTGAGGAGGAAAGGTCAGTCAGATTAGTCCTCTGGGGACCATGAAATGCCACGGCAATCTCTCTAATTGCAGTTGAGATATGTTCATTCATGAGTCAGATTGTTCCTGTATAGATTCAGCTGGATTTAGTCGTCCCTCCGGTCGTCATACCGGTCTGATTTAAAACCCAGACAGCGGCTAAAGCGTACTACTGTTTGATTAATAACCGTCATGTGGCTCACACATTGCACAAGACATTCCAGTGGATGTCAAACTACTGAAAACACAGAAGCATATCAGATTGGATGCTCAGTGTTTCATGAGAATGTACAGCTGTCAGCCAACAGAAGACATTTGTCAGCCTCTCCGACTAATGAACCGAGAGGAGCAGCGGCGAGGAGACGACAGAGGAATACGCGTCGCTCCAGAGGTTCAGTGTTGTGACTAAAGCAAGTGGAGCGTCACACTCCACTGTGAGATAACCTCCATTTGTAAAACTGTGACTCCTGCTTAAAGAATTACATTTATATAATTATATTTATATAATTATTATGTTATAATTAATTATATTTTTATATATTATATTTTGCTCACTGCAGTTGAGAGATGATCCAAAAAATATTTTAAACAACTAAAATATAAATACTATTATTTATACTAAAATTTATACTAAAATACTAAAAGGTTTGTGAAGTTAGAATATTTATTATGTGGGGTTGTCCTCCGGACAAAATGACCTTCCAGAGTTAACAAAACATTTCCATGGAAACCACACAAAGTTGTCAGGCTTATTCCTGTACATATAAAAACTCCTGAAGCAGCTTCAGCAAAGCTTTGTGGAGGGGTGGGACACGGTACAGGAAGCCCAACGGATATTTGTTGTATTGTTCTACATTAGCTGACATGTGATCTCTGCAGAAAACCGTTCCAGTCTGGACGTACGTTTCTGTCCACCCAGTGAATTTAAACCTGGTAGTCAGTCTCAGCTTCTATCTTCATATCCTTGTTTCTAATTTTGTCTATATGCTGTCTGATAACGGTCGGAAACAAAGCCATCACAGTTGTGCAACTGACACAAAAACAACACAATGAAAACATAGATTAGAGGTGCTTAAAGAAATAAATGACACAAACCAACAAATTGGGGGCCGTAAATTAGCTACACTATTGTAGGAGGGGTGATGCAATCTTAGAAATGAATAAATGTGGGATAAGAAAAACGAAAACTTAAATCCATGATTACATTTTGAGGGCAAGAGGGTGTTACTTGGCTCTATTTTATCTAAATAGTGGGGACAGAAATGAAAGAAGTAAAAAAAAAGGAAAGAAAGAGGTGCTCCTTTCCAGAGGCTACATGCTGTTCCTATTAACTCCAGAGAGAATGGTGATGGCAGCTACAAGCCCCATGAAGTCATCCCTTTAGGCTTGGATGGAGAATATACTGTAGGTCTGTACCCCTCCAGCCAAAACACAGAGAACACAGATTTAGATGAAGAATAAGTGGAAGTGGATAGCTGTCATCTATCAGTGTGCAGAATCATTAAATACACCTGATAAATCCCACTTCTCTACCAGAGAACCTTCATGGTTCCACTCAAGTCATGTGGTAGAAATGGCTGGGTGCTAATAATGACTGAGGAGGGCGAAGGGCAACAGAGTTTTCAGTCTGTGGTTTCTGTTGTGTGCCATAGAGCAGAAAGACTCTTTGTACAGAGAAGCACGACAAATTGTTGGCAGACAGACTTATTGGATATATCAACTGAACAGAAACAGAACAGAAAGGAAGATTAAGCACAGGCCTAATTTAGTTAGAAAAATGAAAAGAAAGTATGACTAGATTACACATAGATGTGTGTATATTGACTAAAAACTAAAGGGGGTAGGGATATGGGCTGACCTAGAGCAAGAAACAGACTGAAAGATCAGTAATAAGATCTAGAAATCAGTTTAATTATTTCCTTATTGCAATGGAGGCTGAAGAGCGTAAGTGACTGGTGAGATTGAGTGAGTCCTGCGGGAGCGTCTATCCTCTGCTGACAGAAACTGATGAAGCATGAGTGATGAACACTGAAGCCTGTGGATGGAAAAGCGGTCCTGAACTCAAGAAGGTAACGCACCGACATGAAAAAACCTTCAGGAAGTACACAAACAGGAAATACTGAACATTAGGAACCACAGGAAGGAGACCCGGGACTGACTTGATCACTCCATGAGGGTCAGGTGTTGGGCGGGCAAGCAAGCAACCAGGTGTTTGGAGCCACACCCACAACACGTACATATATAGACATGTAGAAGAAGAGGGGAGGAGTCATGGAGGAAGCACATCTGCTGCGTCTCATGTTGCATACAGTATTCCAGTATGAGTATACATACTACAATACATTATACTGTACTTAAGTACACTGATTGGATACTCAAAGTGGAGTTAAGAATGGACACAATGGACACTTCTCACATTCATTGATTTTTATAGTGGGTACACAATAATAATAAGAGAAAAGGCAATGAGATTTATCAAGACTATGAAAATTACAACGCAGGAAGTGACATTAAAAGTGTCAAACAATAGAAATACAGTGTTGAAATCCACCCTCAACACCACAGAAAAACACAGGAACGCTATGACAACCAGAACCTTTGTTTACCCGTGCTCACAGCTTGTGCGTTAAGCTATGGTACAATGGTAAATTTTTGCATTTTGCTCAGGACGTAAAAACATGTTTTTTTAATGATGACTTAAATTTCACAACTGATCAAGTAGGTGAAATGTTCCAGATTACAAGTTACATTCCTGCAGCAAACTAAAGGATTACTGACAGTCTGAAGGGCCCGAATTCAGAAAAAACAGAAGAATGTTGAGTTCTTCATTTGATTTTGTTTCACTTCTCTGAAAAACGACTATAAAAGAGCCAACATATTCAGGCAGAATGTTCCTATGGACCATTAAGAAAAAAGGAAAACAAAACAAGCCCAAAGGAGTTTCCTTTCACTTTAACCAAGTTTCCAAACCACATACAGTTTGGTGGTTCAGTCTGACAAATGTTCTGGTAAAAGAAAGACACTGTGCTGCTTTTGGACAGAGACTCAGTAGAAAATACAGCAGAGGTCACATCTCCTGCTTCCCCAATAAAATCATGCATATGTAGTTAATGCGCACACACACACACACACACACACACACACACACACACACACACACACACACACACACACACACACACACACACACACACACACACACACAGATGACATCATTGGTGGACTACGGGTAACGTCCAACCATCTTGTTCATTCAGATTTCAGAGTCTTTTGAGAAAGTGATATTATTTCTATGGGGATATGAGCTGCAGCTGCCTCATAAAAGATAACATCAGTCAGTGTTGGCTGGATCAGCCGAAACAAATGACTTTCTATTGAAAGATTTGTCCTCTTGGCTTTGGGACAAATGAAAATGTGTTTTGCCCACGGAGCTGCAGCATAAGGCATAGACTTCACTTTCCTACTTGATCTGCTGCCAAAAATAAATAAAGATTTGTCTATGACCTCATGCTCGTATGCCGAACCAGCTATTGAGCAGATCCCAACTGTCCAACGTCACACTCCAACACCTAATTTACTTTTCTTAAAATAAACTCCTCATCGATCAGGACACCAGCAGAAGAGGTACTGTACTCTTGTTAATACTAGGGTATAAAAATACTTAATCGCAGGTAAATGTCCTGCATTAATAAACCTGCTGAAGTACAAATACAGACCTATAAACTATGACTTAATAAAGGCACATACATCTACTCATTTTGCAAAAGAATTCCTGCCTGAAAATGATTGTATATACTGTATGTATATACGTATATATATTATACAAAGACACGCACACACGGAGTGTAAAATGGAAACACTCCTGTACTTACTCCTATCCTTATAGATCTATATTTTACTGTTCAAACAGGTCGAGCTGGAACGTTTGTTACTTTATTTAAAGTTCAATTGTTTAGTTTAAGGTTGACGAAGCTCTAAGGGCTCACAAGGAACAGGTTGTGAAATGACAGGTTCCTCTAGCTAATGTTAGATCATTTGAACTGTCTGTGCCAGAAGCAGACATTTAAGAAAAAGACTGGGAACAACATAATGATATTTGAAGAGTGAAGGCGACCCCACTTAAATCTAAAACTAAAGCTTTTAAAGCCATTCAAAAAACGATCAACTAAAGGGCAGGTTGTTGAGTTTTCTGACGTGTAGTCTTTAGTCTACATTGCTGATGCTGACTTTAAATCTGAGTCAAAATGACTTCAGTCTCCATGTTGGTGAACGTCTCCATGAACATAAATGCATTGTTGGTTTGTTCTCTGCTCAGACGTTCACAGAGATGTGGATCAAAGTAGGACTAAATGCTGCAGATGACAGAAAAGACAAAAAGACCACATGAAGTCTGACATCAGAGCAAATTGTTCACTTAGTCTGATATTTACTGAGATTATGACATGACGTGAAATCTTAATCTATGGGGTGTTAATGTAACATTTTACAGGCCGTTCACCTGAGGCTAAATCCTCTTGCCATGTTCATGTAATTCTCTGTGATCCTGAATCCCAATTAATTTAGGCTCATAGGGCTAAATATTAACCAAAAAAATATTTATTTTTTTTATTTAAAAAAAAAATTTATAAACTGGTTTGATCCCCGAAGGGAAATTAAGAACACACACTCTATCTAATGATTCAAACGCATGCATACATATACATGTATATTTGTGAGTACAGGCCCCTGTATCACACACACACACAATGGGGCCTGTAGGCATGCAGGGGAGGTAGAGTGGCAGGCTGCTCCTTCTTGGTGCAGCTCAAATGAGCAATTTGTAAATGGGACGGTACCTTGCTCAAGGGTGCCTCGGCAGTGCTCCAGAGGTGAGCTGACACCTCCCACTGTCAGCTCACCTCCGGGTATTTTTTTGGGGGGCGGGAGTGGGAATCGAACCGCCGATCTTAAATCATAGGACGACCCGCTCTACCGCCCGCTTTACCACTGAGCCCCTAGTCCTGTTGATTTCTTATTTTTTCATGATTAACCCCCTTTTTTTGTTTTTTTGGGCAAATTCCACAGCGAGTATAGTGATGAAATCACTTTTGCCGCATGTAAAAACATCAAATGGACAATCACATGAACGTCAGTATGGACAATCTATTTTACATTTTACTGTTGCCTTTGGGACTCATTTAGACAGAAACAGTCCTCTGAAGAGCTGCTTATCACTACTGGCAGTTTGTTAAATCAGCTCACGTTATTATTCTAAGGTTAAGCTCACATTAAAGTTTGGGAAGGCTTTTGCTAGAAAAATCTGCCACAGGTCAGTTGTTCCAGACTGTACTCCATCACTGCCAGTCGTCCTGCCCCCAGCCTCTCCGACAGGCTGCAAATCCTTTTCAAACACCCCGAGACTCTGACATGGACCTCTTGTAAGAGAAAAAATTTGCATGAGATTGGCCTAGTTCTATGCCAAGCAAACATGCTATGCACAGTATTCTGTTTCACTTTGTACAACTTTGAGAAGGAAAATAAATTGAGGGCACATATAAACATGCCAAATATTTAAAACATGCAGATGAAGCAGGAGGTGAATTGTTTTCTCAGGGTACCTTAACAACGGTGTAAAGCGATACTCATCGAGTCGCCAAAAGTAATTATAACACGCTGTTAACACCAAGAAGGAAAGTATGTCTAGCCGACACATAATTACACATTTTATTCTTTTCTTTTATTCATTTTACGATGTCAAAGCACAGCCAGACTTCAATGAGCACCAGCTTCACTCAGACAGGGTGGGTGTGAGGTGAGATGGTTAAAGATCAATCAGCACGTTTGGACATGAACCAGCGTCACACGTCAGGGATCAATGGACCGAATATGTTAAAGTCAGAAAGAATAATAATTAGGTCACCTAATATGTTATGGGAATATAATGCAATCTTACATAAACCCTCTTTTACAGTTTTTCTTTTCCTGACATGTCAGAGAAGCTGCATTTCTTAACGCCGGTGTTGTGTTTGGGGCCCTCTCTATGAGAGAAAACACACCCTCCCATACCGGAGTGAGTTTGCCCATTTAGCATTTTGTCTCTGGTGCCCTCCTGATGCTACCCCCTCAGTCCAAAGTTTGACATCACTCACTTAATGTCAGCTGGGATAAACTCAAGCCATTCACGATGCTGTAAAGGACACCTGGCCATCGACATTTGATGGGTGAAGGAGCAGCGGGACTTTTCTTGAGGAAGAGTCACTCCCCATATCTCATGAGTTAGAAACTAATTCTCTCATGTCTGTGAAGCGATAATCAGCTGGTTTGCTCATTGTGTCAGACGAGGAACCAAAAGCCCAAAGACGACAGTGAGCTGGACTCTGGCTATGGTTGTAATGACGTTTTTGTTTTGTTTAATCCATTCATTTTTTCCATACCGCTTTCGTTTGTCACGGGGGTTACTGGAGCCTATCCCAGTTGACTGCGGGCATAAAACGGGGAGACACTCCAAACATGTTGCCAGTGCATTGTGCAACGACACGAAAGATGAACAACCACTCACCACACACTCCCACCTACGGACAATCCGGAACCAACCAATCCACCTGAAGTGCATGTTTTTGGAGGTGGGAGAAAGACGGAGCCCGGAAAGAACCCAGAGAGACAAGGGGAGAACATAGAAACTCTTCATAGAACGCCATTGTGTCGCCCATTTGATCCACAGAAATATGTTTATGGGGTTAATTTCTGGCAATTTCTCATTGGAAACTCTTTCCCTGCACAATACAGCAATGCGTTTTAATCGTGTTTGGTTTTCATCTGTCCGATAGCAGCAGCATCTCTCTAGCCAAGCCCAATAGCAGAGGCACTACTGAACTCAGGTGGTCCCCAAGGGGTTCCTGTTCTGTTACCTGACCATGAGGTGCACACTGGATGAATTTAAATATTTTACTTTATTTCACACATCCAGTGATATTTGAGTAGAAATTCAATAGCAATCACCATCATTTATATAAATACTGTTCACACCTTGTAGCAGAAGAAGAAATAACTTGACACAGTGGAATAAGAGTTTTATTCATTTAATTTATTAAGATGCTACATAGTCCAACCAGGTTGGGTTATTTTTATACACCAGAGACTACTTGACTAGGAATATTTATTTTCTTCTTGGATAGACTTATTTATTTATTTACATACAAAACAGTTTCCCAACTTCTTACGTCAATCACGGTAATGATCGGAGACTCCAGAACAGGTCAGTGTGTAGTGTGTTTTAGAACCGGGCCTGGATCTGGGCCTTTACATGTACTCACTGCTGGTTTAATCCGAGTGTTACACTGGTGGATATACAGGGGTAAGTTCTTAATATTATCACAACAGCATCTTGGTATTTATTTGCCTTTTGTACAATGTTCTGAGTCTCCAATGAGGATTCCATAAATAAGAATTTTCTGAAAGTACATGTGACCCAGGTCTAAAATCCCGACATGGAACTGGTAGCTAGGGTCTGCTCTGCCCTCCCTCCAAACAGCAAGTCAATCTCAGCCCAACAACTTTACATAATCTGGAACAAAGCCTCATGTCCGATTTAAACCTCTTCTCTACCAATCAGATGCACATCTCCCACTCCACTTAGAATGGCGGCATTTTGTTTCACTTCAGAAAAAAAGGGACTAAAATCCTGACCAACTGCTCCTTTTTCATTAAGTACAATGATATTCTCCACTGCTGTTTTGTCTTCATGCAATTTTGAAGATGAAACAATTTGAGCGTATTTATTTCTGACAAAAAAAAAACATTTTCTGTTGAATAACACAATTTCATCATCATGTGGTCCCCTCAAGTATATACATATGTGTATATATATATATGTATATACGTATATATGTATATATATACACATACATATATAGTATATATATATGTATACATATATGCATATGTATACATATATATGTGGCTGTGCGCCATTTTCCTCCCTCTCCCTTGAGAAAAAGAAAACTCTGAGAAAAAGTAACTCTTTGTGTTGTAGGAAGATGAAAGTAATCTAAGTGCATTAAAATTGAACACAACTTCAAATGCAGTGAATATATAATAAATGCTGATCACACAACCAAAAAAACTGAATACAGGCTTGCAGTGAAGTGAAAAGAAAGTAAAAATGGCAGAATCACCATCAGTGGAGAGCAGGAAGTGTAAATGGTCAGTAAATCTCTTGACATACATTTGTTCCAAACAACACAGAAAGTCAACAAATGTATGGCTCAGTAGGAAAATATGAGAAAACAAAAAATGAGCTAGAAAAGACCTCTTTGTTGAACCCAGGTGTTTCTGACGTTGTCAAGGAGACACATAACCAATCACTTAAAGCATGCACCTTCAGCCCATTTGTGGTTTCTCACTACATGTATGCACGCTTTCTTTATGTTTGCCTGCATCTGTTCATGTCCTGTAAATCCATCTATGTCTTTGGCCTGAGAATAACTTACTCAAACAGGTCACAAGGCAAGACTTTCATTTATAAAAATGGTCTAATTCTCCAAATTTGGAGCTCATTTCTGGTTATTTGCAATACTCTTAAATGTTTTAAACCCTAACAGCAAAAATAAAAATTACTTAAATCATAATGATGCAACAAAAAAGACAAAGAAAGGAAAAAAAAAATCAGAAAATGTAGTTGTGCAAACCTACAGCCAAATGACATTATTATAAAAGCACTGAACTAGATTCAAAAGTCCAGATGCAACACTCTGTGTGAAAGCATGCAATCAAACATCCTCCTTTGACAAACTGGGATGTGATGAGCACCGAGTGACAGGTGATGAGATGGAGGGGGGGGGTCAAAATGACTGGAAAGAAAATATCTCTGGAATAGTGTTTGATACACCAATCAAGGGCGCATTACATACAATAAAAGACAATCCGATTTTATAAAGCCAGTGAACGGAGAAGTCAGTTTGACAGCCCTGTATATAACCCCCGACTGTGTGGATCTTTTCTTGGGTCAATCCCTTCCTTAAAAGCGGATAAACTGGATCAACTGTCCAGAGGGGGGGGGGGGCAAGATGGGCATGGGCTCTGACCACAGTCATGTAGAAAAAGAAACAAGACATTAAAATGACATTCGTATAATTGCAAACTGACTCAGCAGCAACAACACTACCTCGCCGTTGTTAGAAAATCCGTTGGTTTGAATTACTAGCATTAAATTGCTATTCCTTTACACCCCCCCCCCCCCCAAACACACAACCAGTCATCTGTATGCATGAAGCTTTGGGAAGAGAACCAGAATTTGAGTATGTGATGATTATGTAGAGGTGACACCTGTAACAGTGGATTTTCTTTGTCTCCTGGGGCAACAGTAGCCCAGTCCACCAGGTCTTGGACTGGGGACCGGGAAGTCGCCGGTTCAAGACCCGGTTGGGCCAAAACATGTGTAGTGTGAGCTGGCAGTGGAGGGTGTCAGTTCACCTACTGAACACTGCTGAGGTGCCCTTGAGCCAGGCAGCCCCCCCCCCCCCCCATTACAAGCTGCTCATTCAGGGCACATCCAGAAATAGCTGCCCGTCACTCTGCTTCCCATTCTATTTAATTTGTATGCTTACAGGCCCCTGGTGTGTGTGTGTGTGTTGTTTCAGGGGCCTGTACACACATATGTATGCATGATTGACATATAGTTAGAGTAAAAACATAATTTCCCCCATGGGGATTATTAAAGTGAATTTCTTCTTTCTTCTTTCCCCATTCTTTACTTTTGATTTTTTTTCTACATAAATAAGACTGAACCAAAATTGACAACACCCCCACCCAGCATATGTGGCATTTCTGATCCAAAAATCTCCAGATCCTGTCTGTCTTCACCCCCCCCCCCCCCGAAAGCATGCTGCGGCCAACCAAACTGTGCCTCCATCTACAAGACCAACTTCCCCACGATGACACCCACGATGAAGAAGAGCACGAAAAGCATCACCGAACGGGCGCTTAACCCTTCTTCTTTCTTCATGCCAACTGAAGTGTGTTGAGATGACATCATATTACTCTTCCTAATCCGTTGACCATCATCCTCCTAAAATGAGAGGGGGAAAAAAGAGTGTAAAAGGGGTGTGGAGAAAATATTGCGATATGATGAAAGACAGAAGGTGTGTGGTCAGTTTCTTTATCAGTCAATAAGATAAGACAGTATTTATTTACTAAATCAAAGAAACAGGATCTGCTTAAATCTTCATCTGACCCAATCCTCGTTGGACCTCAAAAGGCGCCAGGCTTTTACACACTTCATTTCCCAGCAGCGGGTGGGGGGTGGGGGGGGCTCTCTGTTAGTTTAATCTCAGCTGCAGGAGCAGCCAACAGTCGTTCTGCCTCTGGCAAGAATTTAAAGAGAGGGTAGTGTTTGAGGAGAGGACAACTCTCTCTTGGCCGTCCGTGGCGTGTGTTTCACATTTCCAACCAAATTTTTAACAAACTCAATTTTAATCCCAACCTCACTGATCCTTCTGATTAATGTCTGAGTCACCGATTTGCAAAACTGCCTTTGAGCAAAGGGTGGAGGACACCGCAATTTCATTTGTGCGAATTCAATTTCCACTTTATTTGCTTATCTTAAGCGTCTGCACACGACATGAGTCATATTTGCAGCACAAATGTCTCAAGTAATCGAACGTTAAATAAAACAAGGCAGTTTTTCTTTGCTCATTCCGCGAATGAATTGTCTGTCTTTGATTCAAGTCTAATTATACTGTAGATTGGTTGTTGAACTACAGTATATCCTGTGGTACTGTAAGATAACCATGGAAACAGAACAGTATAAGTGCTCAGAATTCCCCACCAGTAAAAGGTATCACTTCAGGATTCAGTTATTTCCGTGGTTTTGTGAAGTTCTGTTTCGAGTTCTGCTCTGGAGACGAAACACGACAGACTGACTGACTGACAGATGAACACAACTCACTCCTGTATCCACCTCCACTCTGTATGTGGTGGGGAAATTATATTACACTCAACATTTAAGTAATTTAACTATAGAGAAAAGAAACTGTTGGTTAAGAACACATATATTATTATATTCATCACCCACGGCTAACATGATGGTCAGGATCTGATTCAGCTCAGAATGGCTGATAGATTGATCGACCAATCAGGTTTGTTTTGCAGTCGTTAATCCAAGCAACACATTTTCAAAATGGGAAAAATAATTTAGTTTTCATTGATTAAGACCTGATTAATCAATCATTTACAACCTCTGGTGATCATTACTACCTTTAAGGGAAACAAGAGGGGCTTATCTGTGTGGCTCCGTATATGACTACCAGGGGTTTGAAATGGTTCATGGAATGAAAACGAGAAACTTTTGGTACTTTGCCAGGAACGAAAACGAAACCAAAAACCTTATATTTTTTTAATGTTCTGGAACAGAATTGGAACCAGTAGAAAGTTTTTTTCTTTCGTTCTTGAAAAAAAATAATTGACCTCATGTTTCCCTTCCTATCATTCACTCAATGCGTGACAAGAGTGGAGGGAAGTAGAGGCACATTACCAGCAGTCAAGGAAAAGGCAGTCTCCCAACCTCTATTACAGTGGTCCCCAACCTCCGGGCCGCGGACCGGTACCGGTCCGTGGGTCATTTGGTACCAGGCCGCTCAGAAAGAAGAACTTATTTACATTACTTCCGTTTTATTTATTTCGGAGTCTGAAAGACGTTAAATTTGAAGAGTGACGTCTGTGTGGAATGACGCACTGACAAATTCATGCATCTGTCCCGCTTGACGGGTCTCGGTCACGTGACAGTTTATCAACACACACACAATGAAGCGCCCATAAACGCACCAGTGTTCTGGATTAAAGTCAAGGCAGATTATCCTGAGATTGCCCAAAAAGTATCGAAAACCCTTTTTCCATTTCCAACCTCCTGTCTTTGTGAAGCAATTTTCTGCTGTGACCGAAAACCAAACCAAACTGCGGAGTAGAGCAGACATATGGTACACACTTCAGGTGTCATTGTCTCCCGTTACCCCTAGATCAGCGGTCCCCATCCACTAATTCTCATTATTGTAATTACTATTATTTGATTGACTTGTTCACTTTTCTATTGGAAAAGATCAATATTTCTCCTGCGTTGAATGCACTGATTGTAAGTCGCGAAATTTCAAAATAAACCTCATCAGTGCAGTCACTTGAATCGAGTTTTTAATGTAATTATTTCTTTCATCTCTATTTAGTTTACAGAGACGAAATAGAGATGTTGATTATCAATTTATGAAAAAAAGTTTATTTATTGTCTGTTGATGTCTAGATTTTACATAAAACCACTGCGGACGATTTATTATTAGATTACAGCTGTCCTGGCGTCATTAACGATTATCGAGCAAATGAAGACCGGTCCGTGAAAATATTATCTTAGATGAAACCGGTCCGTGGCACAAAAAAGGTTGGAGACCGCTGCTCTATTATATTCATAACAGGTAAACACTGTTGTCTACTCATCTGAAAAAATATTTGATTTAGGTATTAAGTCATTGGCTGCCGGTCATTTTCAGTGTAGTGTGTCCCCGTACTGCCAACGCTTTATATCTCCTTCGGAGGACTTCCTCCAACATTTATCGATGAGTTTTTTCTGTTCTTGACTGATCACCGGATGCTTCGTTCAGAGTTTCACATGTTCACTCCCTGGTGAGCTCTGACACTTGCAAAGTTTGTTGGATCATAGGCTGCCGCAGCTTTTCCGTCTCCCTCTGATTCTCCATCCTCTGTTCCGTAACTGGATCAATGCTGTTGTTCTGTTTACTGTAGGGAAATATCTACAGTGTGTAAACTGCTTTCATTGCCAACTTAAAAGTCCTAAAGCTGCATACTGATTTATATTTACTAGGAACGTTATTAACCAGTTCGGGAACTACATTTTTTGGTTCTAACTGGTTCAGGAATGTCAATTCATGGGTGGAACGTAAAACCGGAAACGTTACAATTCCATTTCTGTTTGGAACAAACCAAATGGCAAAAAATTCCGGTTCAAAGCCCTGATTACTGCTACCATTAGTACTGTTACTTCTACTACTATAACCAGTTTACTACTTCCTTTCTCTTTACTGCTCAGAAACCTGGTCAAAATGAAAAAGACTGAAGTCGTGCCACTCACCCTAATCTGTTTGTTTTCTTCCCGTAGCCTTTGAGCCTCCATCTGGAGCCTCTTACACTCCTCCATGATCTTCTTCACCTCCCCATCGTCAAGGGTGGAGCTCAGTAACTTGGGAGGCAGCGTGGAGGAGTCTGACTTCAGTAAGCTGGACGACATCATCTTGTTGGTCTCCATGTCGTGCTGTATGTGGGTTACAGGGTGACAAGTTGTAACGTCATACATTCCTTGTTGCTTTAACAAAATGACTGCATCCTTGGAGTCTTTTGAAAATACTTTAAACTCATTTCCTATAATGACAGAGATTAGTAACAAGAACAATCATAATCGCAAAAACAGACACATAAGTCAGCGTTGCTGAACATATCCAGATTTAAGGTTGATCCTTTCCTGTCAATTGTAACAGCAGATGTTCAGCTATCGCCTCTGTTGGGGTATGATCAACCACATCTGAACAGCAGTAGAGTCACTTAAATAATATTAAAGGCAATTTGTTCAAAGTGTGTTCAAAGTGTTAATGCTGAGCCTAAAAAATAAGAAAGCAGCTTTCTTGTGCAAGGGACTTTTTGGTCTTAGCATTCAAACTGAATTCAGAAATGGTTACATTGATCACAGCACGATGTGTGTTCCTTTTTTTTTATTTTTATGTTGATGCTTTACTCAGAGTAAATGAAGCACCAAAACCGAATTCCTTTAATCTAGAAACAAACTCCTAGCATTTGGAATAATCTGTTCATCATCAGTATCTTATGAAATATCAACAAAAATGGAATTCCCCACAATGATGTATCCAGACTTATTCTGATTTAATGTGTTATATCTCACTGTGTAAACCTGCATCTATGTATTACCATGTCCCCACCACTCTTTGTGACCAGGTTCATACTGTCCACATCCAAATATTTCTATAACCTCTCAGATCGGCATCACGATCCAGAGCTGAAGCCAACACATAGTGATGGAACATCAAGCCTGAACAAATTTTTTGAATAGCTTATTAATATTTTTTCCTTCTCACCAAACGTAAAATTGTGGGGAATCGTAAAGATTAACTTGTGTATATTGGTACCAGCACACATAGTGCAGGAACACAGACCCTATATCTCTATGTTTGTGATAGAGTTTACTCTGAGGTGACTTTCATAAGTGGATAAAGCTGGTTCCTATCAGCATTACCTCAAACAGACTCCATGGACTGGTCCAACTGACATGGGGGACTTGTTGGTTAAGTTGGACTGACATGGGGACTGGTTGGTTAAGTTGGACTGACATGGGGAACTGGTTGGTTAAGTTGGACTAACATGGAGGACTGGTTGGTTAAGTTGGACTAACATGGGGGACTAGTTGGTTAAGTTGGACTGACATAGGGGACTGGTGGGTTAAATTGGATTGACATGGGGGACTGGTTGGGTTATTTTGTTCTTTGCAAATGGTGGTTTTCTAAACAATGTGGGAGATGCTCAGTGCGCCTCTACTTGAAACAACTTTTACCAGTTTGTCAATTTCACTAGAAATTAATCTGTCAGAATCATCAAGGAGTTCCACAGGATTGCAGATGAATGATATAGAAATTTGATAAATTAATTTGAAATTTGATTCTCTTATGACACTGTGCTGCAACCTAAAACTTTGATTAGTAACTTAAATTTCTTTTAGGATTTCCCAATGTCATTGGCTGCATAGATGGTACCCACATTCCCATCAATGCTCCTTCACATAATGAGGTTGATGATGTGAACAGGAAATCCAGTTACAGCATAAATGTGCCAGTACACGGAGATTGACAACTGTTTCAACATGTTAAAGACTGCATCATAGATAAACTAACACCTGTCCGGCTCCTGTGTGATGCTGCAGACTATATTTCTGATGTGGAGGCAAAGTGGTCTGGATGGGTTCGTGCCTCACAGATATATTGTGAATTTTACCTGAGCAACAGACTGTAACATGGTAGGTAGCGTAAAGGTTTGAAATAACTCACTTGTCTCCATCTATTAATGAATTCTCATATAAAGCCACAAAAATACATCACAGGATACTTTGATGGCTTTGATCTGGAGTACAGAGGTTACCCATGCCAACTGAGGCTGCTGACCCCTTATTCTGAACCAGGCTCCCCACAGAACTTCAAGTGGGTTCACTGCAGGACGAGAGTCCTGGTTACGATGACCATAGGCCTGCTGAAAGCCCGTTTCCAGCAGGGCCTGTGATATGATTGTATTGTTCCTCATACTATTGCCTCTATTAGAGGGGAACAACAACATGTAGCATCCATCCATCCATCCATCTTCAACCGCTTATCCAGGGCTGGGTCGTGGGGGCAACAGTCTCAGAAGGGATGCCCATAATTCCCCCTCCCTAGACACCTCTTTCAGCTCTGCCAGAGGGATCCCGAGGCGTTTCCAGACCAGCAGAGAGACATAGTCCCTCCAGTGAGTCCTAGGTCTTCGAGTAAGACATGTCCTGGGGAGGCATCCAGGAGGCATCCGGAACAAATGCCCGAGCTACCTCAGCTGGTTGGGTGTGCCAAGCTACTCTTTGGAGAAAACTTATTTCAGCCCCTTGTATCTGGCATCTTGTCCTTTCGGTCATGACCAAAAGCTCAAGACCATAGTAGAGAGTGGGAACGTAGACTGACCGGTAAATCAAGAGCTTCATATTACGACTCAGCTCCTTCATCACGACAGACCTTAACAACGACCACATCACTGCAAAAGCTGCACCGATCTGTCTGTTGATCTAATGTTTCGTCCTTTCCCCACTCATGAACTAGACCCCAAGATACTTAAACTCCTCCACTTGGGCCAAAGACTTCCCACCAACTTGAAGAGGGCACACCACCCTTTTCCGGTCAAGAACCACGGCCTTGGATTTGGAGATGCTGATCTTCATCCCACTCCTGTCACACTCAGCTGCAAATCGTGAAACAGAACCGGTGACAGAGGGCCACCCTGCCCAAGCCCAACATGCACCTGGAACAGGTCTGACTTACTGCAGGCAATACAAACAAAGCTCCGGCTTCGGTCATACAGGGACCGGACAGCTCTTAGTGAAGGGCCCGAACCCCATACTGCCGAAGCACTCCCCACAAGATACCACAAGGAACACGATCAAATGCCTTCTCCAGATCCAAACAACACATGTGGACTGGTTGGGCAAACTCCCACAAACCCTCGAGCACTCGATGGAGAGTGTAGAGCTGGTCCAGTGTTCCGCCACCGGGGTGAAAACGGCATTGTTCCTCGTTAATCTGCGGTTCGACTACAGGTCTAATCCTCCTCTCCAGTACCATGCAATAGACTTTCCCCGGGAGGCGAAGGATTGTGATCCCCCTGTAGTTGGAACACACCATCTGGTCCCCCCTTTTTGTAAAGAGGAACCACTACCCCGGTCTGCCAATCCAGATGTACTGTCCCCGACTGCCATACGATATTATAGATACGTGTCAACTATGACAGTCCCTGCACATCCAGAGACTTGAGGTACTCAGGGCGAATCTCATCCACCCCCGGTGCTGTGCTTTGGAGTTTGGCAACCACTTCAGTGAATTCAGCTTGGGTAATGGACAAGTCCACCTCTGAGACCTCAGCCTCTGCTTCCTCTGTGTGATAGGGGGATTGAGGAGATCCTCAAAGTATTCTTTCTGCCGGCCAATAATATCCACAGTCGAGGTCAGCAGCTCTCCGCCTCTACTGTACACAGCATTGGCGATATATCGGTTTCCCCTCCTGAGACTCCGAACGGTTCGCCAGAATTTCTTCAAGGCTGAAGAAATTCTGGCAAGTCCTCCTCCACGGTCTGTCCAAACTCCTCCCAGACCTGAATTTTTGCCTCCACGACTACTCGAGCTGCAGAACGCCTGGCCTGCCTGTACCTGTCAGCTGCCTACGGAGTCCCATAATTCAACAAGGTTTAATAAGACTCCTTCAGCTTGAAGGCGTCCCTTACTTCTACTGTCCACCACTGGGTTCAGACGTTACCGCTGGCATCAGGCACCAGAGACCTTGAAACTGCAACTCCGACCAGCTACTTTGACAATGGAGGCGGAGAGCATGGTTCACTCTGACTCAATGTCCCCAGCCTCCTATGAGAACTGAGAGAAGCTGTCCCAGAGGTGTGAGTTGAAGACCTGACAGAACGTTCAGCCAGACGTTCCCAACAGACTCTTAAACACGTTTGGGCCTGCCGAGTTTGTACGGCCTCCTGCTCTGCCAGCAGATCCAGCACACCACCAGCTATAAATATGTAGGTGCCGTATTTTGCGCACCCTAAGACGCGCAAAAAGACACCCTAAAAGCCTTAAAATTTCTCAAAAATCAACGCTGCGACTTTTTACCATTAAGCATCTTATGTGTACACTGAGTTCCAAAATCTGTAAAAATGTTTTTGTGTGACTTAAGTCAGCGCTCCGCCAGATCGGCCATTGTCCACCGACATAGGACGTATTACGTCACTATGTACGCCGGCAGCGATGGACCAATTAGAGAACATGACGCGATGCTATGTCCAGCACACCTCAGGTAGGTATCGGTATAGGGTATATGCCGGTACTGTACCGCATGTATGCTGTTAACCACAGCGAAGAGACACGCTCACGACACAACATGTAAACTCCAGGCTATCAGTTCTGGTTGTTCCGGTTCACGTAAAGAGACCGGAGGCCTTTTTTCATGCTTCACCATCTCTCTTGATCTGTGACTCCATGCACGCCCACACCACACCTTCTGTCAAAACCACGTCAAGCCGCTGAATTCGGACCTTGCAATCCTCCTGGAGGATTTACAAAAGAACTCCAACCGCTGGAATTCGATGTAAAAAGAGCCTTTAAAGTTAAGCTGCGTGTGTCGTGGAGTGATGGATGAGAGACGTGAACACACGTTTACCAGGACCGGAGGCAGTGTCGAGCGAGTTACACCTCCACAATATGTGCGTGGATTGCGGATGCCTGGACTAACGTGTCTGCTTCGACTTTTGTCCGATGTTTCGCTAAAGCCGGCATCATTGCCGGACAGCCACCCAGAAACCAGATGGTCAGTGATAGTGAAATCGCCGAGCTATTCAATGCAGACCGAAGATGAGGACTTCAAAGGATTTAGCACAGATTTATCAAAAAATAAAGAAAAACATATTTTAAAAAAATATCGGTGTATTTTTTTTTTTTAATTTAAATACGTAGTACAACACAGTCCAACCAGTCAGCTTTTCGCTTCCGTTAGCAAGCATGTACCGAACAATAAGGTGCGCCGTGTGTCCGGTTAAAGTACAAAAATAAACTCCGTTATTTAGACTACGCCTCTTTGTACAATGAGCCGAATGGTGCGCAAAATACGATAACTTAAGGACTTTTAAATTGGTAACTAAAGCAATTAGTTTATATACTATAGACTATAATTATAGATATATCCCTACCCTACAGTAAACAGTACCACAGCACTACACCACTGCTTTATGCAAGTTATATCACTGTAGTTAAGCCTTATGTCTCCTACATAGACACTGCATGAAATAAGACAAGAATAACTTCCACCATGTCATTTACTGCTGAACAACAGATCTTCATTGTGCTTCACCCATAGCTCAGTATTACTACAAAACGCTGGCAGTACGGGAACACACTGCTCTGAAAATTACTGCAGCCAATGAGTTAATGTCTAAATCATACATTTTTGAGATTGACATACTGCAGTGTTAACCTGTTATTATTAAATAGTGACTGGGAAACTGCCCTTTTCCTAACTACTGCTGATAGCTACTACTTCTCTCAGCTCTCATCCCGCGTCCAGTGAATGACAGGAAGTGAAACATGAGCTCAAATATTTTTTTTAAGAATGAAAAAACCCCGGTATTAATCGGTTTACAATTATTTTCTTTTCCGATTCTGTTCCGGAACATTAAAAAATATTAAATGTTTTCGGTTTCGTTTTTGTTCCTGCCAGAATACCAAACGTTTCTGGTTTTCGTTTTCGTTCCATGAACCGGTTCAAAGCCCTGATTTATCCTCAAATAAATTTCCAACACCCTATCCTACAAACTGAAGACCCCGATGTGACTTAGACTGTAAAATGAGTCTGACATATGGTGTCTCTCACTGCTCTACCATCTTGGATAGCAGGCAGGAGGACGGGGTCATCATTGTTTACTGAGCAATTCTCTCACTGTGTCAATATGTGCAGTGGATGTGAGGGATCCTTCTACTGTCCAGCCGTGCTCTGTTAAAAAGGATGACAAAGTGTTAATACTGTACTTCAGTGGAGGTCCAATGTCAAACTGAGTTTGAATATTCTTCTTGTGAACTGTTTTGTCACGTGCATATGCCAATTTACTCTTTTATTGAAATAAAATTAAAAAGTTTAGATAGGTTTCATTATTTAACAGAACTTGATATTGATGAGAAAACATTTATGTGTGTGTAAAGAGCGATATGTTTGTGATAGCCTCCTGCATAGCAGGGCCTGCTGCCCTGTGTGTATGTGGTGGGTGTGTCTGTCTGTGATTGTGTTCTGCAGGTAACCAGCAAGTAGTCGGAGCCCTCTAACTGGGAGCCAGGCCAGTCTCCCAGTTAGGGTATTTAAGATCAGCTGTCTCAGACCTTCCTTGATGGGTTCCCTCTCTGCTCTCTCTTCTCACCTGATCCTGACGACGGCACCATGTTTGTGTTTGGTTGGCTTCGGCCTGTTTATTTAGTTTCTTTCATACAACACTTCACCCACCATCTTCCATTCATCCATCTGCAGACACACTGATAATACTGATTTACACACCTCATAATTTAGATATGTTTAGATATGTTTGCTTTGCAGTTATTTTTGTAAAACAAATTTATTAATTTTTCCTGAAAGACTGAAAGACCACTTTTTGTCATGGCTCACGAGCCGGATCGTGACAAAAGTTGGGGCTCGTCGATGTGTTTTTAGAATTGGGAGTTCGTCATCTCTGGGTTAGTTTAGTGACCTGGGTAAGTTAATGTGTCAGACAATGGGTGAATTTGGTCGTGCATATGTCTGTTTATTTTATGTGACTGAATACATGCTGAGTAGTTGATGTGGTCCTGGTGGGCATAGCCAAAAGGGCGCAGTAATCAGTGACTGATTGACTGGGTTTGTGAATGGACTCCTAATTTGTGAATGAGCTGACGTCATCAGAGTTACTATACGGAGCTGTGTTGATTCCAGTGCGTAGTTTGGGAAACCATAAAATGGTTTGTGTATGCACTTCTGTTTGGAGATATGCAGTTATTTGTAAGTTAATGATTGGGTTTATTAACTGTTTTTGTGTGTTTTGAAGTTGTTGTTTTTTCAGAGGGGTGCCGCAGGTGCGGGTAAGTGTTAGCTGGTGCTGAAGTCTGATGAGCGCATAATTCCCTGGTTAGGCATGGCGGCGTTACCCCTTTGGGTTCGTCGGGTTTGGTTTTTTTCCATAGTGTTGTAGTGAACGTGGTTAGAGCAATTGCTCAGGGGCACAGCCGTAGTTTCGGGGAGGTTGCCATTATTTGGTTGCCTTTTCTGTGCTATCGGTATTGAGTGCGTAAGTACCTGCCATTGTCACTGCATGAAGACTAGGGATGAGTGGAGTAAGGTAAGAACTGGATAGATTAGAGGGGGTTAGATAGAGGGGATTGTGCGCTCTGTTTGTGTGTAGGCACCGTGTTGGCACTTGCTTTGGCCTATGGTATCGGGTTGTGTAATAAAAATTAATTCTCTAGCTGTTGTGTATGATGGCAGAGGTATCGGACTTCGTTAAAGCTCTGGCAGAGGAGTTTTTGGACAGGTGCACGAAGGAACAGTTGTTAAACATAGCAGAGCACTATGAAGTTGTTGTTCCTGACAATCGGTTGAAGAATAATATTAGAGATATTATGGGTGTTTTGGCTGGAGGTCCGGAGCAACCTCCTGGTCTAGTTAACTCTGATGGTTTGTCTCCGCCATTGGCAGCCGGTGGTTTAACATTTGAGCAGCAAAAAGAAATACTGATGTTGCAATTGGAACGTGATAAAATTAAGTGTAATGCAGAAATTGAAAAGCAACTGGCAGTGGAAAAATTGCAATCTTCAGTCTGAACAGGCAAGATGGCTCTAAAGCCACCTCGGATAGTTATTTTCATGAGAGGTCTCTCATTTACATGAGAGGTCTCAGTACATCACTCTGGGCGGGAGGACATCAAAAACATTAGACATTGTGTGTGGGGTACCACAGGGGTCAGTGTTGGGTCCAAAATTATTTATACTTTACATTAATGATTTATGTAAGGTTTCAAAGGTACTTAAAATGATACTCTTTGCAGATGATACAACCATCCTTTGCAAAGGAAATGATATAAACAAACTAACTCAAACAGTAAACGAGGAATTAGCCAAGATGCAATTATGGTTTGATTTAAACAAATTATTCATGAACCTAACCAAAACTAAGTATATGTTATTTGGGAAGAAAAGTTGCAAACATAAAATCAATATTAAGGTGAATGATGTAGATATTGAACAGATTAATGAATTTAAAATGCTAGAAGTGATTATTGATGAGATGCTAAAATGGAAACCTCATTTAAGACAGCTGCAAATAAAGTTAGCTAGAAGTGTATCCATACTCTGGAAAACCCAAAAACTATTAAATCAGAACGCACTCCATATAATATATTGTGCACTAACCCTGCCCTATCTGAACTACTGTGCTGAAGTATGGGGAAACACATATAAAAGTGGCTTGCAACCTTTACTCCTGACCCAGAAAAGAGCCTTAAGGATTAATCACAATGAACATTATAGAGCTCACAAAAACCACTTATTTATTAAATCTGAACTACTGAAAATACATGATATCATAAGCTATAAAACTGTACAACTTATGTATAAAGCTGACAATAACAATTTACCTCAAAATATACAATCACAAATACAGATTAATGAATCCAATTACCAACTAAGAGAAAACACAGCATTTGTATAGAAAAAAGCAAGAACAACATTCAAAACATTTTCATTATC
This sequence comes from Antennarius striatus, assembly GCF_040054535.1. Lineage (NCBI taxonomy): Eukaryota > Metazoa > Chordata > Actinopteri > Lophiiformes > Antennariidae > Antennarius > Antennarius striatus. Next base: position 3,182,425 of record NC_090780.1, on the reverse strand, counting down.
GTTCACTGGTGTCAAACATTTGAATAAACTGGATAATGAAATTAGGAGTATGGGAACTCTAACTTCCTTTGAAAAAGCATTTAAAAAATGATTTTGCAAGGTTATATTTTTGACGTGAATGATGATTAAAGGACTGTACTGTTATGACGAATTAAACTTCATGTTGTCAATCCTGTGAAACAAATGTCACTGTAACCTTTATGCAGTAACTGAGTACATGCAAGATGTTATGACTGCTACGAAAGTGGAAAGGAAAGGAATGCTGAGTAAACAAGGACACAATTGACCAGAAACAACCCTTGAAAGGAATAACAAAATGAACATTAACAAAATTTGGACTCTTCTCAAGAATTGACAAAGAGGTGTGCAAAGATGCACATCTATTGGACTGAATGTACGGATTAAAACAACAATGTACCAAAATAAAATAATTGAAATTGATTTGTGTCATGCAATGTATGAATTGGTTGACAATGTGCTGTAATGAGAGAGATGTTGATGATTTAGGGGACGGAAACCTTATAAGCCAATGGCTTCTACCAGTCAACCCTATTTTTTCTTTTCGGATGTTGTTGCTGATGTCTCAACACAGATGAAAGTGAAGTCTGTTGTAATAACATGTCTGGAAAGAAGAAAATAAACTGAACAAATACATAAATGAATAAGCTTGATTTAATTAGAAGTGGGACATTGTCGGCTGATGGTTCTGTCGAGAGTGACAGTGCCTACAGAGGAGAAGTTTGATGTATTGGGTAACTTGAAATTGTTGCCTAAATTTAATGAGAGGGACCCAGAGACATTTTTTGTAATGTTTGAGCGTGTGGCAGGCACAAGGAAGTGGCCGGAGTCTGCGTGCACATTGATGCTGCAGTGCGCACTGACAGGTAGAGCGCAGGAGGCCTACTTGTCATTGTCTTCTGCAGATAGTCAAGACTATTCGGCAGTTAAAACAGGTGTGTTGGAAGCTTATGAGCTATGAGTCCCCGAGGCTTATCGCCAGTGGTTTCGGATGTGGAGGGAGTTAAGCAGATGTACCTTGAATTTGCCCGTGATCTGACCGCGCATTTTACGCACTGGTGTTCTGCATTGGAGGTGAACACTTTTGATCAGCTGTGTGACTTAGTAGTGTTGGAACAGTTTAAGATTTCCGTATCGGAGAATATTGCCACGTATATCAGCGATCAGAAGGTGAAAACTGCTGCTGCAGCAGCTGCTATTGCAGATGATTTTGTCTTAACGCACAAGCGTAATTTTGGGGGATTACGCACTCGTGGTGCTGGTTTTTGGGAGAGTGCTGATGCAGTTGGTGCATACTCTTCTGTTACTCCAGGCACATATTCTGCTGTTCCTCCAGGTATATCTGAGTTGAAAGATCGTGGCATGCATAGTTCAGATAAGATCTGTAACTATTGTCATAAAAAAGAGCATTGGAAAGCAGACTGTTATGCTTTTAAAAATAAATCTAAACAGAATGGTCCTGCTGGACAGGCAAAGGGTGCGTGTCTGGCCGTGTCGATGCCTATATTGTCTGCTGTGGATGCGGCAAGTGTAAAGATTCAGGTAAAAGCTGGTGAGCTTGACTCTTTTCTGCCTTTTGTGTCCGATGGCTTTGTTTCCCTGGTTGGAAGTGGTGTCAAGGTGCTGGTTAAGATACTACGGGACACTGCTACCTTTTACTCATTCATCCAGGCTTCAGTGCTGCCGTTTTTCAGAGGAAAGTGACACAGGGTGCTCTGTTCCTGTTTTGGGAATGGGCATGAAAGTTCTGCAGGTGCTGTTGCATAACGTTATGCTGTATTGCGACCTGTTTGAAGGCCGCGTGACTGTTGGCATGCGTCCGGCGCTGCCAATTGAGGGTATCACACTAATTTTAGGGAATGGTGTTGCAGGAGGGCTGGCGTTCCGCCGCCTCCTGTGGTGGCCAGTCACAATGCGGACCTGAGCCGCCTGGAGCAGGTCGACGAGGAGAACCAAAAGCTGCAGTAGCAGATGGCTGCATTGCTCCAACAGCGAGACTCGGCCATGCACTACCAGCAGCAGTATTCCATCTCCAAGAGGAGGTTTGATTCAGTGCAGCAGGAGCTGAACAAGTCCTCAGCTCAAAACAAGAAGCTGCGGAGGGAGATGGAGCACCTGCAGTCACAAGTGACGCGCTACAAGAACCTGCAGTTAAAGGCAGCCAAGGACTGAGAGAAGTATAAGGTAGAGAGGGACTCTGTGTTCAACAAGTGCCGTCTTATAATGAGCGAGCGCGACCAGGTGATCAACGAGCTTGACAAGCTGCAGACGGAGCTGGAGGCAGCGGAGGCCCGACTGACGAACATCTCCTCAGAGAGAAGGGTGGCCAGTGAAGAGCTGGAGGCACTGAAACAGAAGCTGAACTCGTCACTGGTGGACCACGACAAGGCGATTTGCGAGAAGAACGAGCTGCTGGAGAAATACTGCCACGAGGTGAAAGACAGGGCCGAGGCCCAGAAGGACCTGAGTCAGGCTTGCAAAGACACTGAGATGGTTCGGGAGGAGATGTGGCCCGCAAGGAGAGGACGGAGGCCATCATTCAGAGGGATCAGTTGCTCCGAGAGTATGCAACCATATGGGCATTAAAACATTTTGATGTGTATGTAGGTTCTGGTGTTGTGCCTGTGGTGGTCTACACTGACCACAACCCCTTAACTTTTCTTAACTCCCTGCAGTATAGACATATTAAGGGCTCGGACAATGTGGTGGCGGACGATTTGTCCAGAGCGCCTTATCAGTAATCATCCATGTCAAGAGAATGCAAGTTATCTCCTTGTCTCATACCTGTGCGCTCCCTTTCTCCCTCTTAAATTGCTTCCCACTGTTGCCAGGTTTCTGAGGGGGAGGGGCATGGTGGCAGGGTTGAGTAACAGTGGATGACAAGCATCAGGTCAGTGTTGTTTTCCTTTGGTATAACGCATTTTTGCTGAAATACTTTTCTGTTTGTAGTTCTGTTAGTTAAAATTAATTGGGTATAGTGGGGAGTATGTGGTTCCGGGGTTGGGACCCCGTTCTTATGGAAGGGGGTGTGACCGCCTCCTGCATGGCAGGACCTGCTGCTGTGTGTGTATGTGGTGGGTGTGTCTGTCTGTGATTGCATTCTGCCGGTAATCAGCAAGTAGTCGCAGCCCTCTAACTGGGAGCCTGGCCAGTCTCCCAGTGAGGTAATTTAAGATCAGCTGTCTCAGACCTTCCTTGGTTGGCTCCCTCTCTGCTCTGCTCTTCTCACCTGATCCTGACGACGGCACCATGTTTGTGTTTGGTTGGCTTCTGTTTGTTAGTTTCTTTCATGCAACACCCACCATCTTCCATTCATCCATTTACAGACACACTGATAATACTGATTTACACACCTCATAATTGACAGATGTTTGCTTTGCAGTTATTTTTGTAAAATAAATGTATTAATTTTTCCTGAAAGACTGCGTATCTCCACTTTCTGTCATGGCTCACGAGCCGGGTCGTGACAATGTTGGTGGTAAAACAATTGAATAGTCAAATGTCCACTTTATCCGAAGCTGTTTAAATGAATCCACTGAATGCTAAGAAAGTTTCTTGAAAATGTTTCCCCTCTCATCCAAGAGGCTTCGTCAGTTCTGAAGGTGGGCGGTCTTGTCGCAGCTTATTAACCCTTTCGGGTATGGTCAATGCTATTCACATTTCAATGACCGTAGTTGAAATGTGAACTAAGGGTGAGAGAATTAAATGAAAGTGGATAAGAGTCGGGGCAGAAATACAAAATATAAATAATAAATAAGGAGGCAGATACAGCAGAGCAGCAAGATTTAATATTAAATCATCTTTAAAAATTATCTACGAGATAAGTATTTATAATCAAACGCATGTACAGTAAATGATTTGTTTTCATTTTTTATATTTGATAAAAACTAAAGATTACTAAAAATGTCATCCTGCTGAAGCCTGAGATGCTGATAATAAGGCAGACAGATTGTTTCCCTCAACGTGTTTGATTTCAGTCTGTAGTACCAGTAAAACCTGAGGAGCTTAGGTGAAGAGAGAGGAGGAGTAACGTCAAATACTTACTGTTTTTTCATTCTCCACTGGCATCTCAAAAACACATCTCAGCTTGGAGTCCATCAGTTCGTCTGGTTTAGCCTCCTTCCACTGGATGAATAGAAAAAAAGACAAAGATGACCACATTTTCTATTCAAAGAGAAACAAACAGCTGCAAATCTGTTAAAAAGTCCCTGTGTGTCTTAAGATGTTACACGTATGGAACATGTGAGCTTTACATTTTATAATTATTATAGCTATGATCGGACAATGAATGGATATTCTATGGATTGTGATAAAGGATAGTTTTATGTCAGACGAGCGCTTCAACTGGATTGTAAGGAGGTGCTGATGATTCAATGACAGCATTGGAACTAGTTCCAATGAAAGCATTGGAACTAGGCTAGACTTCATGAACCACCTGCTGTTCTCTATACACTCAATGAATGCATATGTAGCTGAAATCCTTGTATTATGGACAATCCTCCAGTTATTCCAACTCAGTGACAAAGGTATACGAAAAATATCAAGCCATTCCCACAGTTGACAACATTAGAAAAATGTGCAAGGTCTAAAAATGGAATGACTCTAATTGGAATAACTCATTTGGGCTTTGTTGATGTATTTAAAACATTATCATCAACATATACAAAGGGAGATCTTTTCTCCATTGCTTTCATTGCTCTCCAAATCTCATGTGGATGAATAATGGAGAAACAAGTTCCACAAGGACGGTTGTAGTCTTTCGTTCCTGTGCACTCCTTTTGACCTCACCCCCAAAAATCTGCTCTGAGTTCTGTCTTGTGTTATAGTCACAGGTTAGCAACACATGAGTCTGTGTGTGTGTTCACGTGAGTGAAACACTAATACCAAAGTTTCAAATACGTGTAAAGTGATCAAAAGACAACAGTGACCACACACTGTTACGACCAAGCTGAGGTCATTGTCGCTAACTTTTCATTACCTTCAGTGCTGCTATTCCGCCATACTTTACATAGAGCTAATCTCACAATTGTCTGACCTATTAAAGGCTGAATGTCTGTTAACTAAGTTAAAACTGTTTGAGAACAACTTTTGTCTGAAATACTCACACCTAAAACCAGAATTTAGATGTACTCACCACTCCCTCCATGTCAGTCATGTCAGGAGGTGCTAACATGGACTGGACCATGAACTTGTGTTTGCTCTTCTCATTGGGATCATAGTCAAAAGGCTGCAGCATAACTGAAAAACAAAACGTAAGTATCAGTATCTGTGGGAAAAAATTGGGTTAAGATGTCAAAATGTAAAAATAAAGTATTTATGAAATAATGCAGAATTATGATAAAATAGGGAGGGTAAAAAAACATTTTTATTGCTTCTTGCAGTATTTTTCTTGGTTAACACTTTTGATTTGAAATCTGTCTTTAGTGTCATGGCTCTAACCTGACAGGAACCCTGAATGACATTCATCGTCGTCACTTTGAGTGTGAAAGAATGTGCTTTAAACTCGCTGGTTTCCAGTTGTTTTCAGAGCAGTGATCCCAGCACTGCCAGCGATTTTAGAGCATTTTTACCAAACTTTCAAGACTACAGAACATTTTGTTCTATGATTATGTAAACACTAAAACTACCAAAAAGAAAGAGTAGATTCTCTTCTTTCATCAGAAAAACAATTTGCTTCTCAGTTTTACTGTTCTTTAGGTATCTGCAGTAGCTTTGAAGGGTCGAAGGTGATGCTTTGACAATTCAAAGTATTAACTTTGAAAGGTCAAAATTAATACTTCGACCATTCAAAAGTCCAAATATTAACTTGGGAATAAAACAAAAAGTAGTATAATGTTTACAACAAAACGTGTACTTTTATAAAATTACATAGGATACACATGGTAGCTAAAGTAAAGTAGGCAATTAAAATGTATGTAGGGAAGATAGGTATGTTTTAAACGGTAGGTAAGCTTAGGTAGGTACAGGTTAGGTAAGCACTGAATGTTTGTTTATATATTGTTTATTATTGTGGGCCCCATACATATGCTAAATGCTGCATCAAGGGTGTCCCATTTATAAATATGCATTGCCACCTATTGTATGTGAACGAATTTGTAATGCTTTTAATATATATTTGTAATAAAATGAACTGAACTGAACTGCAGTAGAATATAGGCTAGTTTCATCAAAAGAAAAAAAAAACAGTTCTTGACAGAAAAAGCGAGCTTTTTGTGAAAAACAATGTCAACAACAACAGTGACTTTGATGCTTTTTGTTGTTTTTTTTGCTTTAGTTGCACCTCACATCCATTACGGATGTTTTCTCCCGTTTATGTTTTTTGGATTGTCAGGAGAATTACATAAAAGTTACTCAATCTTATGTTAAACTTGGTGAAAGGATGGGTCTTGGACAAGAGCAGATCCCATTAAACATTGGTGATTTTACTTCCTTAAATGTTGTAATATAAAGGCTTTTTTTTAAATTACATTTTATTACATTGTAGTTGCCAACTGAAAATTAGGAAAAATATGAGACAAAGAGAAAAAAGTAGTGGTAAGCTAATAAATAATCACCAGGAGTGAGAATAGAAGCCCCCATGTGATTACTGTAGCACTTTTTTTTGTTTGTTACATTTCCCTATTAAAGCTCAGTTTCACTTCCTATCCTTAGGAAAATGCACCAGACAAAATATCTTGTTAGAGTTGCTATAAATGAATCAGACAGGAACACAAAATGAATTGTGGGTACACGGTGCTGGTCCAAACGGGGGAAAAAACAAAACCACTTGTCAAATAGCCGTTGCTTCTCTTTATTAGCAACTTTCCATCCCTCTCTCTCCTCCAACTCTGTGTCCATTCTTTCGATTAAAGGGGAAACAGAAAGTATCAAATTCCAATGTATTTACCTAGGACTTCTATGTCTTCAAAGCTCAGGGTTTACCCCTGCTGCTCAGAACAGTTGTTGATTTATTTCAAAGTTTGTGTTTCCATGACAGTGAAACACTGATTTCAAAATACCCTAGGGGGTAATCTCTTTAACAGCTTCCAACCCTGTCTTTTTCTTTCTTACATATTACATATCACTCTAACAAAATGCAGGTGTGAGGCTGGAATCCTATTTTAACTCATCACTACATCAATGCTCTCAGTCAGTGGTGTGATGTCATCGCAAAGACTCAGAAGGTATATTAAAGTTGGAATGGTGATTTACAATGATCACATTCTTATGTGAGTCTTCCAGAGCAGATGGGATGAACATGGCTATTGATTGGTGACCTTTGTCTCCCTTGACTTCTATTTTATAATGAGGGCGCATCTCAAAGGCATGTTGTGACATCAACGCCAATAACATCTGTGATGTTTGCGTGATTCTTTGACTTTCACTATAAACAAATGGCCTCCTGATTTCTGAGCCGGTGAAGCTATCTGATGGTTTCATATATGGCACATGCCAATTCTCCCTAGAGAGAAAAGCCTCAGTGATGTAGTGCACCATTACAGCAATCAGGGCAGTTTAATATCACAAACCAGAAACAGACGGCATGAACAGATCGAGAACGTCCTGTTTGAGTCAGACCCAATTTGCACCGCCATCTAGCTTAGGTCCAAGGGGACACCACCAGAGAGTGGAGGAAGGAAAGTATGGAAGTTCTTTGAGTGACATTGAATAACATAGAAAAGGTCCAAGACAAGGCCCAAGACCGGAAAAGGCATTCCCACTGACCCCTGCAGTGGGAAGAGAAGTTCTTACATCATCTTTGATCTACCACATTTGAAAACACTTCCTCTGCTAATGGTAAAATTAGCGTTACCTCATGTTGGGGAATTATTTATGAAACTCACAGAGGCTAACTGCTGTCAACACGGTCAAGCAGGATGTTAATCACCTGCCTGGTTGTAGATGATGAATGGAGTCATTAGAGGGGTGAGAGAGGAAGCAAAACTTTCCTTTCCTGCCACTAATTAATTGTGTCATGTGAGACAAGATGTTCGCTCACATGCTCGATAACTGTTTATCCTGAAGTGCTTCCAGAGTTCAACTCATTGTTCCCCACGCACAGATTGTAATTATTACAGGGCTTGCACAACATTCACCTCTGTAGAAAAAGAAATAACGATAATCAACTACTGATCAATATCACTTCATTTGGTCTCCTACCATTGTACCAGCCTTGAGAAAACAGACATACCAGTAAGCCAACAACAGGACAAAAACATGCTTTGTTTATATGCCAAATATCGTCGAATATTAATTTATTCAATGCTGAAAAGTAACTCATCCATCTGTGTGTCCACCTACCACACTTACTGACTTGCTCCAATTCATTTGCTCCAAGTTAATTTCATTTCAATTACCTGTTGAATTAATTGACAAAGGCATAATTTTCATTCTGCTCAAGAAATGTGGGTGCAAAGATTTACAAAATTAAACTTAAAGGCTCCACCACATAACAAAGGCTATCATACTGTGGTGTGTAATTGCAAGTGTTGTATGTTTTTTTTTCCATGACCCATTTAATGTGAATTAAAGCAGGCGAGAAGTATTTTTTTAAAACTAGACTATATCTCAATTTCACAACCAAAAGCACTTTAGTTATCCAAAAGTCCAGGACATGCAAAATGAGTGGGATTCACTTTGAATCATTAGTACCATGGTAAGATATAACACATGATGAAAATGGGTCATTGTCACACCCATATTTAAAACCATAAGCTTTTCACAAAAAGTCAGAAAAACCACATTTTTGACGGTACAGTGTCTCTAATTTATTTTATGGAGGTAAGATTCTCCAATATACAAAAGCTAATCTTTGTAAATTACAGCAGCATTGAAATTCCCAGGAGACATATCTCGCACTTTCATCATGCCCTCCTGACCCTATGTAATTTGATATAATGCATATTATCAGAAAGGTTTAATACAGAGAATAAGAATAAGGATAAATTCAATTCTAAAATTGAGCGTCAAGATGAGCTAGTGAAGCTTATTCAGGAAAAAAAAAAAAGAATGCTCATTCATATTGTGGTGTGTTATGTTACTTTCTGCCTCCCTTGGAATGTTAATGTCCCACGAATGTCAGACAATCTTCTGTTATATCCCAGAAGAACCTCAATATTTGTGGACAAAGGGATTTTTGAAACATTCACACCACATTTTTTTTCCACTGGATACTGGTATGTAAGACTGAACAACCTCAGCAACATTCTTGTGGCCATGGTTACTCTGAACGTATACAGTTACATCTCGGTTGAACTTGTGACAAACTGGACTGCCACAAGTTGCATGTCCTACCATGCTTAGATGAAATATTAAAATATCAACTTAAAAACATTTTTCTCAGAATAAATCAACTGGATCATGACAACCACAAAAATGGAGCTACCAGGCAAGAGGAGAGAAGGGAGACCGGTGAAAAATTTTATGAATGACATGAGCTACTGTAGGACATCCAGAGGATTGGTGTAATCATGGAAGATACAAAAAAGACGGTATTTAAAAAAGTTTCCCCATTGAGGAAACCCCCAATGAGAAAATGCTGAAAGGAGAAAGTTTATCACTTTGAGTTAGAAAACTCTATAATGTCTCAATGTCTTTCATTGCAAATGTTGTTATTCAAAGAAGAAGTTCTATGCATTAAAATGTTCAGAATTCAAGACATAATTTCAACAATCCATAAAGCACAAAACTTGACACGGGAATAAGTGAGGCCTGACTGCTACCTCACAAAACAAATCTTGATACTTAGAAAAAACAGTCGCTCCAAAAAAGTTCAGGCTCAATGTTAGAGATCTGTATTTATGGAGGAGAGCACAGCTTATTCATATCAATTTAAACTTCTATATCTAAAATTTTCCGATATCAGAGCATTAAAATTCAAATGAAAAAAAAACCCCAGAGATACTTCATTCATTCTGAAGGACAATATGTAAAAAAAACCCCATACCAACGCTCGCACAGAGCAAAGGAAACCTGAGGCACACTCACACATGTGTGTACTGTACTATCATCTACTACAATGATTAAATTACAATTGATTTACATGATTATTCCAATCACCACCAAACCATTTGACAGGCCTGATGCTAGTTGGCTGTCAGTTGAAAGATGGCAGATGCTTTTCGTTCCAAGCTATTAAAATGTATTTTTCATGGACACTGCCTCAGGAAATGTTCATTAGCACTTTGTATGACATAATTTCCAATATATTTGAAATACTCTGAAGAAACGGAGATGGTGAAAATATTGTTTTAGATGTTGAATTCAGCAATAACAATGCAAAAAAAAATACTTAACAACTGCGTGCTATTTCTGAAAGTTGCCGTTATGAAACCATGGTTACAAGAAGGTACAACAGTTACTGTTTCGAGAGCGTGGTTGTCATGAAGCCCGTGTGCACACATCCTTTTCCACTGATGGAAAAAACTGCTTGAAAATGCAACAAATTCTCAGAGGATTCCCAAAGGATTTTTTTGACCCTTTATTAATCCCCTGTAGGGGAAATTATTCACCATACATTTGAATTGTATTGTAACATTAGTAGAACTTAAGTCACTATTTATTCCTCCATCAAGAAACTGTCCAGCTATGGAACTCAGGCTGTGTTGTCTGTGAGTGAAATGTTTGCATTTGAGTTCTGGGAGTGTGTCTGTTGGAATGATGAATCAAATTTCTTTTCAGTCATTTATTCCTGATGGGATCTGTGCTTAGACTGATCAGTGGTCAGATTAGTATGTCTCCATTTGGCTATTTGCATCTACTATGTGATATATGGCAGTAAACTTAAATCTCTGTTAAATGCAGTAAAGCTGACATAGACACCTGCAAGTATGCCACTGAATCCCCACCGGATCGTAATCACACAGCATCCTGTACTGGATATGATGTGGATACTCCTTTCATCAGGTTCTTTATATGTCTCAACCATGTTCGATATTGTGTATGAGGCAATTTGTACTTTTTTGTGTGAAGTAAATCTTAAATTCTAGATTATGTAAACTGCATGTGTGGCACTTTGAATGTTTGAACTGAAGAGAGGAACCACAAACTGGAACAGGGTGTGGATCACAATGATCCGCTCCATTTACACAGCATTGTCAATGTGGGCCTTTCCTTTGAAAGCAATAAAGGCGCATTGATGTGTCAGTTCATTCCACTTCTGTGACGACTGTGGAGGCGGTAATAGTGTTGAAGCACACATCAGTATAAAAATCTGCACCTGCAGGAATGGGCTGTAATGTATCTGTGATAACTAATGAAGGAATGGATATTGTTTAGGAAAATTCGAATAGACATTAAATTATTAAAAAATTGATAGGTGTAGATGGCAGGAGGCCTAGAGGAAGACCAAAGAGGAGGTTTATGGATGCAGCGAAAGAGGACATGAAGGTAGTTGGTGTGAGAGAAGAGGATGTAGAAGACAGGGTTAGATGGAGGCAACTGATTCGCTGTGGAAACCCCTGAAGGGAAAAGCCGAAAGGAAAAGAAGAAGAAGATAGGTGTATATGAAGGTGTAGATGCTAATACACCTGTAAGCTGTTGGAAACTTCTATTCACAAAAGAAGAAGCCACATGACAACAGAAACATGCTATAACCCTCAAAAGGTCCGTGTTCTGACTGGTGGCTGAAAAATCCAGAGCGATGAAAGATCCATTTCTAGTACGTTGTGTGCACAACAAAACAAACCGTCCTCAAACTGAGGAGACATCACAATATTTGTGAGCTTATGTCAGACTTTGAAATAGAACCTGATTCAATTATGTTCAATATCATTCTTATTTTGATTTCAGAACAAACAACAATCACATACCGGAGTTTTGCATGGAGTGTAGTGGTGTCTGTGAGATCTACCATCCATCAATGGTAGATCTCTCTGATGAATAATGCTACCTGAACTTATAAAAATTTGACTAATCAAAGAGGCTTCTTCAGTTCTGAACGGCTGTTAACAGATATTTAACGCAATGGGAGTCGTCGAGGTTGTTAGACCACAAACAAAGTCTTTAACGATTACTGAACTCTCCTAAGTCCAGTTGACATTTTCGACGCTGAGATCTCTACCTGAGAAAGGGTTGAATACACTTCAGATAGATAGAATCACCAGTGCAGCTTTCCCATGGGTATGATGTGCCTTTTTCATCAACTTAACATGTGCCCAATCTGAACAGTGTCTGAAAGACAAGAACCCACAACCACTTGTTATCACACTAAATAAACTGCTCTCTGCTTTTGATCTGCCTTCTCCCTGAAGGCAGACTGGACAGGAAAAGGTAACAGACAATCCACGTTTTCCTTGAGTGACTCAGAAATCCTATACCCATTTTGGATTCAAACCTGTGACCTTTCTCAGCCTAACAGGGGGTCAAAATTATTGCGACTGACAGAGAAACCCAGTGACAGTTTGAAGTTGTTGACACCAAATAGGGAAGGTTGTAAAATGAGTCTTTGGTTGTAAATGGCAGAGGTGGCTCAGAGTAGAAACACTAGCCTCCGACAGGCTCTCTGTAAGAGCACTAAAAATGAGGCCTGCCAAAGACAAGTCAGGAGAGGATGAGGGATTGCAAGGTAATGGGAGAGAGCAGTGTATGTATGTATCTATTAAAAAAAAACAGGTAAGTATACATAACAGATAATCTATTAGCAAATAAAATAATACTTCAGTCATATGAAATGGTGTCAGGTGTCTTTGCTGTAGAAATGAAGCTAAATAATGAAAAGAATTTTCTGTTTCAATCGCAGTCTATCTAAACAACACATGCCCATTACCGCCTCCTTCAAGCTGGTTACTTTTATGTATCAGGACACAAAAGAACAAGAGGTATAAAAAAAAGAAAAACTTGAACTATTAGTTATCTGCAGTAAATGTTTGATTTTAGACTTGATAAAAGAATTCATCTGATGTGTTCCACATCTGATGTCAAGTTATGTTCTTAGTGATTGACTAATAAAAACTAAAATGACTTGAAGACAACTTCCAGAACCCGTATTTACTCCCACTTCCTTCTTAATTACCTGAGACGTTGATTGAGGTGCCGGCATCAATGATTCCACTGTTTGGCCGCACACAATACCGGCGCGGCGCCGTCGTCTTCACCTTGAAACATACATTCCTGTCTGTAGGGTTAGAGAGCTTGAGATTTGTGGTGACCACATCTGAGAATGGACCTGGGAAGAAGAAAGATAATCCAACAGTACATTAGTACAAATTATTACAAAAAGATTATGCTTGCAAAACACTCCTGTCAAGTTAAATAGCAACAAATTAAATGAAAAGTCATTGAAACATTACAGAGATCAATTTTAATTTAGATTTTGGGCATATTTAGTTGTGATCTCACTCTTTATTATTTGCATGACAAATGAGTAGAGAAATAACAAATGTACAAAGACTGACAAAATATTTACCAGATATGTAAATTAAAAAAAACTTGTGACATGTGTGAGACAAACTGTCACAAGGTTTAAAAATAGTAAAACATAGTGACTGTCAACTAATCATAATGCATACAACTACCTGTACTAGTTTTATGCATTAGTTTTTACAAGTACTTTATCCACTACTGTAGTAACAAAAAAAATCACACCAGAATTTTTAAATTTAAAAAATAGACAGCAAAGCTCTGTCAGATACAGCTACGAACACTTTGTCACAATAGAGAACCAAATATATAAATTAATTTGTTTAAAATGAATAAATGCCCACAGCTGCCGGAAGGGGCTGTTAGGTCACATGATGTGAACCTCAGCCTTCTATTTCACTGATTGGACTGGTCATTACCAAATGAGGGGAGCTGTTCTCAAGTTAAGGACTGTAATATCCATTTATCACACAACACCCAAAGACTTTACACCTAGGTAGAAGAGCCTGTTGAGAATTTAATGTAAATATATCAATACAAACTAAGGCATCCATGTGTTGATTAAAATAACTTGTCTAATATGGCTTACAGTAAAGTAGAGCTTTCTGCATCATTGTAATACAGACAATATCTCAGTGGGGCTCTCAGAAGGCCACATTTATTAAGCAGCAATGGCCAATAATGTAGAAACTTTTTAAAACTAAAATCACTTCAAAGTAACACTGTGCTCAAGTTAAAATATGAGTTTAGATTAAGTGAGTAATCCCTCTAAAATGTGTGGTTAGGTTACAAAAAAAATTCACTGGGAAAGCCAATTTTCAAAGTTTTTTAATCTTCAGTAAGATAAAATTGTATTTGTTTTTCCTCCCACATGCATGAAATATTTGCATTTTAACCGTAAATCCTCTCCCAAACCAGGTTTTCATACGCCATTGTCTTAACTTCAGTAATTACACTGACAGCAGCTCCTTTCAATTAGAGCCTAGGTGTTACTGTTGGTCACAAAATTATATGGTTGATGAGACAATAATCAAACCACTGACCAACCAATCAGAATGCTGAAATTCTTTGGTAGGAATACTGACTTTTAGGTCTGCTTTTAGATCATTGTCAGACAACTGTATCTCATCACACCATTACTATGATATATATTTTATTTCACTGTTCAATTATAAGGAGAACATAATGAACATGTTGCCAGATAGTTTAACTACTGCCCTGTTGTTTTTTTACCCTGCTGAATAAATTGAAGACGAGCTAGGATTAGTCTAATAATCAGACTGAATGTCTGTTATGTGTTACGTCAGGAAAGTTGATATTTTATTAAAAAGAAAAACAAAAAAAAAACCCATGGGCAGAAATTCAGAAGTTCACAGATATCTGAAAGCTTCAACGATATTTACTTCACCCCTATTCAATGCCCACCACAGTAGCAAGAAGAATTTAACACTTTGGTCCATCCTAAAATGACGAATGAGGTGAGTGAATTTCCACTTTGGTGTCGGGTTTTCTTTTCATTTTAGTGCCAATAACATTAACAGAAAACTAAAATCTGTTGAAAATGAGAGCCCTAGCAGAAGTACAGTAAGAAATGTATAACCACATGCAAACCAAATTTGGCTAATGCATTGACTTTGGAGAAAGCCCAGGTTCTAACGGGCCTTCATTGATATTATTACAATGTATGGGGAGCATAATCACTGGTACCCCAAATTTACGCCAATAAATTCTACTTTATTTATTACATCTGTGTGCCCTCATAAAACCACAGTGTTAAATGTCATTAATTTACATTTGTTGTTTCTGGCACTAGACCGTCTGCTTGACAGGGCTCTCCACACGCTGTATAATGAAATGCATCCAGAATAGCTGACTGGCGACCATTAGTCACTCCTGTGTTTCCAGGACATCTACTCACAGCATTGCTAATTCATACTCAAGAAAAGTCCAATGAAGGATGAATGTATGACTTCCCAAACTTGGCAAATACAGTGCCAATACCACATGCCTTGGATCAGTCAGGCTTATGGAAACTAAGTCTCGTTTTGGACCTTTGTGGTACCAATTAAAAACCATTAAAAACAAACACTATTCATAAATTATGTTACTTTAACACAAGTCCAGTTTTTTGCAACCAATGTTTTTGTGTCACTTTGCTTCTCAATAACTCATACAGCCAATGACCTGCCAGTACTTCAGCAGACATATACTGTATATGGTATGTTGGTTGATATGGTTTTTAAACACTGTATCAAGCTGAGCCACTAAAGATTCATAAGGAAAAAAAACACACAACTCATGACTCCTTTACTTTTGACAGAGATCCTACTGTTGGTTGAACAGTTTCCAGTTACCCAAATAACATTTTAACTTGTGGTTTTTGGCTACAAATAAAATCCCCAAAACTCAGCGAGGCCAAATTTTTTTTAACTAAGTATAGTTTTCAAAAATAAAAACCCACAAATTAGGTCACAACAGTAGATATTATTAAGAGCAAGCCTTTGCAGTTGAGAGGGGTACACTTCCTGTACTTGAAAACATGGAGCTATTTCACAATTAGCGCATACCCAGATTCAAGATAAAGTTTCAGCTCAGCAAACATCCAGGGCAACTGACGCTTCCCTTCCCCTTTGAGCAAAGACAGAGAAGAAATTCAGACCCTAACTTGGCTTGCCTTCTAAAGGCTATTATTGAAAAAGACTCACACCACTGACCACCCGTCACCTGATCAACTACTTCCTGGCAGTTTCTCTGAATACTATTCAACTCTTGAAAACCACAAACTTGAGTTAAAAACTATTATGAAGAGATCATGTTTGATTCACGGTGAGATTTTATGCTAAAATGAGAACCTGTGACTTTTGTTAATATTAACTTTGACAAAGTCCAGTCCCCAACATTTAGACTATTTGGCCCACATTTGGTAGAAGACGTAGACTTACAAGTGGATGCCATCAGACCTGCAGTCTATTTCTTTAAGTTTCACACGGCATGCCTGCATATTACGTTAAGTCTGAGTAAAGGCATGTGATTTGTGTTGAGCAAAATGAGAGAGCACAATGTTCCTTTTGTTTAGTGAAAACACATGCATAAACATCGTACGTACATACACACACGCATGTATGTATGTACGTACGTGTGTGTATGTGTGTGTGTGTGTGTATATATATATATATATATATATATATATATATATATATATATATATTACATACAGTAAATGCATCTTCTGACTGCTCAGCATGTGTGGACCACACCTCACTTGTAAATCACTCTTTAAGGTACGTTAAACAACGGACAATCATAGCAACAGTATATTTGATTCATGGCAAGTTACCAGTTAAAGGATGAAGCTGGTGATATATGTTTTGCCTCTCGCCAGAAAAACACAAACTCCAGAAAAACCCAAACCGACAAAGAATTAATCATATTGACAAGTCCTGCCTGTGTAGCCAACGCCTGACATAGCTTATTCCCCTAAAACAATTACTATAAACTAGGCAGGGACCTCAAACATATGCCAAGGTAGCTCCGTTTCCCCATAATGTCACTGCACCTAAAAACAATCGCCCCATGACAGGTGGACCTGGTAAAGCAACTTTATTGCCATAAAAACATGGCCGTAAATTTGGAATCACATTGATATTATTAGTTTGTTAATCATTTAATAAAAAATAATGTACTAATGGCAGTTTGTCTGGATCAACAATATTATGGTCCCAGATGATTATCTTTTTTGATCACCAAAATCTGACTTTTCTTTGACTCATACCGTCCTCAAAAAATTTCATTCAAATTTCTCTGTATAATTTTGATCAATTTTATAAACAGACATTCAGACAAACAAACCAGTGCTTGTAAAAACTTCACCTTCTCTATTAACATTAACATGCATACAAAATAGTCACAACATTCTCAGTGTCTATTACCTATTTTTCTGTTCAAGAGTTATGTATTTAAGAAAATACTAAAGGAAGTTATTGATTAACCAAAGTACAGTCATTCTTACTCATACACACAGATAGATGTAGACTTATCAAAAAAGAACCTGATTAATACACTGCTTTCAAATCCAGCTTCTGTTGCTGTCTTCAAACTTATTTGAGGTGATTTGAGGTGAACTTGATATGTCTTAGAGACACAAAATATCAATTATCTGCTTTTGTCATTACTGCTTTATATAAAATCTTGTTGTATTACTGCTTATATAATATACAGCCTCAGTGTATCAGAGTTCACTTCACTGCTATCAGCAACACACAAGTTGTGCAAGCATAAAAGAAAAACATATAAATGCGCTGAATAGATATATACTCTATTGATCCCGGAGGAAATCAGTGCACGTAGCCTCTAAAAAAGTACACTGTAATCGCCAAGTAATTTGTGAAATGAATGCTCAACAACACTCCAAAATGATTTAAATTAAACGCGGTAACTTAATGTGTTTTTTTTTTATCATACATAAAAAAATTAGTTTGCCATGATAAAAACAAACTCATAATAAAATTATAACAAAAAATTCTACTACAACAGGAACACAGTGGTTTAGAACCTAATAAAATTATTAATTTTGAATTAACCTCTTCAGTAATTAAATCAATAACGTGTAGTATTTATGCAACATCATTCGGGCCTAAAACAACGTGACAGTTTGCAGGCAGAAGCCATGGTTCATTAGAATGTTTTTAACAACAATGACGCTTTCATCGGGCTTCATACCTGTTGACTCTTGCCTATACACTCGTGGACGTACAGAAACTGAGCTGTCAGGCTGTCCAATGACATCTGGCCGACCATCGAACGGGCAGCCAATCAGAGAGCGACATGGAGTTAGCTAGCTAGACATGCTAAGGATGTAGCAGCTTACGTGTACTGAAATCTAGCGAATTATAAAGTCAGCAAGGTTGTCACAAATGTGTTGTAACTGATATTTCCCACATTGTATGTTCTTTGTTTATTGTACCTGTAAGCTGCTTTAAAAGCAGCTGTTGCGGCACAATTGTGTGACAGGGCCTGGCTACTTTAGCCCTCGGAGGCTAATCCAGCTAGCTAACCAGCTAGTTAGCTACCGAGCTGTCAGTTGACCTGTCGCTGTTTCATGTTAGTCTCATTCCTCTGAAACTGGAATAATACTCTCAAGATGGAGATGTGTGTGTGTGTATCTCCCCAAGTTCTTGCTACCGAAACACTGTGTTGCCCCAACCTTAACCCTGCAGAAGGAGCCAAGCTCCCCCCTCCCGTCCAAGCCGGGCCCTCCCCTCTTACCTCTGAATTTTAGCTCGTGTTGAGGCTCCAAGAGCAGAACCTGTTCCGGCCTGGCCATCTCCCAACAGCTGGAGCGGGGTTATCGCACTGCTACTGTTTCTGTCGGTAAGCCCCGTGCTAAGAGATGTCCGAGTCCTGCGTCCTCAGTAGAGTCCTCGTATCAATGAATTAGCTGTGGATCTCCTGTCACCCCGGTCACTGGTGCTACTCGAGCTACTAGCGGCTGTTGTGATGCAGCAGGAAGGGACTGAGAGACAGCCCGGTGACGTCACTGCCTCTGCATAGCCATCCGGCGGGAGGGTGGCGGCTAATGCCTGGGCGCACACCTCTGCTGATCACAAAGTACAGTACAGTACATCACCTTCAGTGATCTCTTTTATAATTGGCATTCTTTTTTATTTTTGGTAAATCGGACTGTACTTCTTGTGTTTCCCACTAATACATACTTCTACTAATTTGAAGTTTTCATTGAAATACAGATACAATAATACAATATCAACTGGGGATTATGTTAATTGTTAGTACAATGTCAATGTAATTTAGGCAGTGTCTCGTCATAGGTTTCCCTGTTTGATCCTAGGCTATATTGTTTCCACACATCCCCGTATATTTAAACCTGTAAGAACTAATTTTATAATATAAAATGGGTCACGTAATTTCACGTTCTAATTACCCCATGAAAAAAACAGCCATGAATTATTTTTGATTCTGTCACTAACAAAATATGTGACATTTCTTTAAACCCTCTCTTTAATTCAGCCAGTTTTAGGGGGGGGGGGGTCTTCTTTTTTTAATATGTGCCCTTCTTGTGTTTTAATGACTTTTTTTTAAATTTCCCCTAATATAGAAAAGTGCACCTTGGGCTGACTAGAAGATATATTATACAGTTTATTTGAACTGTAAGCATAAATCATTTTAAAATATTATATTCATGTTACACTTGTAAATAAAAAATGTAATGCAACTAATGTATTAATCCAGAGGCTGTAATGTGAAGTTTCTCATAATGACAAAGAGAAATTAATATAGCACAACAAATGATTAAGTACTGTAATAGTAATTATTGCTCTGTGCATCAGTAAACTAGAACAAAACTAACACCTTGGCACACTTTAGCATTTAATACAGAATAGAATTTGATCAATGTTAGATTACAGCATCAGCACAAAGTAAATAACCATGAAACACATGAAAATGTCTTATTTCCTTGACATGATTCAGCTTAATGACAAAATTATTCTAACAGAAATACACCAATGAGTACCTTTCAACGACTTAACGTGTCAAGTTGCATTTCATTCTCTTCTCTTTGTTAATGGAAGGCCATGTGACATTTCATTGTAATACTGATGCCTCAAATACTCCCTAAGTTAAACACATGTAAAAATTTACATCAAGATTTATTATTAAAATATAAAATCATTACATGTTTCATATTTTCAAATTATCCACAATGTTTTGAAACGATGAGCCTCAAACTGTTCAAGCACTGGATACGATTAGTTTTAAACCTGCTGGGAGTTTGGTTGTGAACATGTGTTTTGCTGTCTCAGTGTCACGAAGAGTGCAGTGAAAAGCCCTCTGCCTGCCAAACATGCATCTCAAGTGTCACATCTAAATATATATATATACTGTATATAATCGGGTCACTTCTTTCCAACTGAGCAACACTAGCAATCTCTCACAAGTCTGTCACTGTATTCCCCAAGGAACTAGATAAGAAAATGACAAACACAATATATTTGTCAATCTTTTATTAGTAAACAAATTGACAATTCCCTTTTTTTACATTTGGAAATACCCGGCAAATAAGTGTCATCAGGCATTTTGTTACAATCAACATGAAACATAGTATAAAGCTAAATATGATTACTACAATGCTGATGGAATTACTGCAAACGGTATACAAATATATTAAGGTCACACAGCTAGCTAGAATAGAATATAGTTATTAATTTGTGTGCAATTTGGTGGTATATATCTACACTGAAAGGTATACATAATATAGATTAATAATATTCCCAGGGCCAGCCCAAGATGATCAGTATACTTCAATGAAAATTTATATCTACGACATCTGTTGTCCAAGATGGAATACAATGCAGTTCATTATTAACACATTACAATTTATGTGACTAATGTTTTAAACTGCTATATTACATCTACAGTGAAGATTAATTATGATGTAGTAACATGGCTTTGATGTTATTTGGCATCACGTATTCTTTGTAAGAATGCGATCTGAAAAACTTCAAAATAACACATTCAAAAGATGTCTTCAGCGATATTCAGAAGATATCATTACAAGACTATTATTTTACTGAGATAATAACAAACTGCAGAGTTTCGGCTAGAATTAAGGGCCAATTAGTAAACACAGTCAAACTGCTGCTTTCAAAGCCAGAGTGAGTCCCTTTTTGATACAGCTGTAGGCTGTGAGCTATATTAGAGAGTAGCTAGAGTTAGTGTTAGCATAGGGTGAATTATGAAAGACAGCAGCGAAAAACAAAATCCATCCCCAGCGGATGTTTTGACCTACACTGACCTTCTGGTTTTTAATAGATTTGGTTGTGATGCCTACTTGCAACTACGCACAAGCAAAATTATCATTGAATCAACATAACATGGGATCAATACGAAACCCATTATCTTCATCTCTTTGCAATAGCAGAGAAAAAAAAATCATTTTTCCATAAATATGTGGTCTACTCTGTGAACACATTATGTAACTAAGTGATGCAAGTTTGACATCACATGACTGATTTGTTAAATTAGGTCACATTTTACCATTGTTGTAAAACAACTATTGCACTCCAAAGGAAAATCCCAAAGAAATAGGCGGCACTGTTTAGCACACAAAACACCAATAACAGATTTAAGACACTTCAAGGCAAATACAGTGGCTTACAATGAAAATCACACAACTCAAATTTATCAACGTAGTGTAATTAAACCCTCATCTGTGTTCTTGGGCTTTTAGGGTCTGATAAGTTGTGAACAGGCATGAAATTGCACAGAATTAACAAATCTGTAGGTTCTCATGAGCTCAACTGTCAGGGAAGTTCAATTAGGCTGATGTAAGAGGAAACTGAAACTACTGCAACACAGGGTAAGAAGCCGTGCTGCAGATTTGAATACATGTCAGAGGATGAAAGAACCCTGATGTCGTGCAGAGAACAAAATCTGAAACAATAAAATACCTGGAATTTATAAGAACGAGACAAAAGAACACCAGAAATTAGACTCTGGAACAAAGCGAACAGTAACCGAAAGCGAAATGGTTCATCTTTAGGTCATCACGTCGACAGAGTGCCACATATAATTCTGCACATATTAACATTCTACAAAGGGGGAATTTATGCTCTAACATGCAAGTTTCCACTGATTGAGCTCGAGTTTCCAGCTCATATTGCCTTCATCGGAGGCCAGGTAGTAAAAACAACACGGGTGCTGAACTGGTGCTGATTATGTTAAAAAAAAAAAAGGTGAGATGAAAAAGACAAAGAATTTAACAAAACCTCCCAGATGCCAGCATAACCGGTGAACTAAAGCACACAATTGAGGACAAATAATGCCAAAGTATTTCTGAAGTCGTGAGACGCCCAACCACAAACATTGTCAAGATTACCTCAATATGTTTTCATTGAAAGTGTCTGTGAGTTGATCACGTGAACAGCTTTGATGTTATCATATGACATCATAACCATTCTCATGCTGCAGGTAACAAGCTATCTCTATGCTAAATTTAGCTTAGGTTATCTTAACATAAAATGTGTGTTATGTTGTAAAGAAAATTTTCCATTGTACAGTACAAGGGGTATATGGTGGACTATTTCCTGTCTGGGATCAGTAACTTCCTGGAGTCTGGAGAGCTGCTCAGAGGCAAGAAATGTTCTGACATGTGAAGTAAGTACTTGTGAAGTAAAAAAAAAATTTTACACTTTTTTTTTAAACACATGAAACAAAAAGACATAACATTTTGTTACCTTTGAACAGTTTCCAGCAGTTTCCAGAGACTATAATCTGTTAGATTAATCACAGCTACATGTTTACCCTACAGACATGAGGTTGACATAAATCTTCTTGTTTCACCTTTGGTAAGAACATGAAGAAGATAATTTCCCCCAAAAATGAAACTGCTCCAAAGGAAGTAATCTCTCTTATAACCCTGTGATTACAATTCACATCAACATGCGGGGTTTTTTATCTATATTTTGTGAAAAAAATGTTTATGATTGCAGTGATCACACCACAAAATGTACATTTAGTTCACACAATCCTTCTTGCTGGACTATGAATCAACAGAACTTCAAATGTCATATCAAAAATCAAAATAAAGATGGGAGATTGTTGCTATGACTCCCATAACCTCCTTCATCAAAATCATTTCATTTTGTTGTCATACATTGACAGTGTTGATGGATTCTTCACAAAGTTCACAATGTTCTTGGAGAGATCTTCCAAAAAAAATAATAAAATGCAATAACTTAAATGGTAAGAAAATAAAATTTCAGTTCATGTCTGGTTGAAGGACAAGAGATCTGTACAACTTTACAAATACAAGTAATATATGCAGCATTAACCTGTCAGTGTAAAGCTCCTCCAATCAAATTAGGGCTACACTATAATACACTGAGCAGAGGTTACCCCAGTGGTGGA
Organism: Antennarius striatus; assembly: GCF_040054535.1. NCBI lineage: Eukaryota > Metazoa > Chordata > Actinopteri > Lophiiformes > Antennariidae > Antennarius > Antennarius striatus. The sequence goes on along the minus strand of NC_090780.1, from coordinate 3,159,145 downwards.
AGCTGGTACGATTGCATGTATGGGTGTCCTTCAATTACACATCAGTGTGTTAATGCAGGCATTTTTGTCAGTGCCCAGTTCGCTGAAGTGTTTCTCATCCAAGAATTTTTCAGACCTTTCAGACACTTTATGATTTGCTGCTGTTGAATGCTGGAAAAATGCATTTGCTCTGGCCATCAGTTTGTAAATGCTGCACCCTAGTGTCTGTGAATAAAGGGTGTGAGGTGGCGGTAAACTGATGAAGGTGGGAGCAGATTAAAGATTAGAGATTAGATCACTGGTTCTGAGGGGAGAGTTACTGAAACCATCAGCAGCACGTCCTGCGGGACTCTGAGGCCTGACGTCCCAGTTTGAAAGCTTTCCCTGAAGTTGCTCCTGCTGCATCAGCAACAGGGATGCGTTTGCCTAATGAGAAACACACATTACATGTATTACTTATATATTATAATATTATATTATTTTGTATTCTAGCGATGTCACTTTCATGCTGACATTTCCTGCAATATACTGATTTAATTTATTGGTGTAAAACTCAAAGATTATGAAAGTTTTAAAATTATCTTAAATCTTTTTTCAGTGTAATGAAAATATAATTTACCTGCTTTAAAACACAAATAAAGGGAAGACAATTATCTCAGTGTTGTGTGTTGCTTAGTGTGTCACAGTTTATCGGGACCTAGAGATTTCTAGGCTGGGTCAAAAACTGCTAAAGAAACACACTCACTTATCTCTATAAACACCTCGTTGATGTTAATGGCATTCTTGGCACTGGTTTCAACGAAGATGGCATGGATGGAGTCGGCGTAGTCCTTGGCATCTTTCTCTGGCACTTCTCTATAAACACATGAAGCATGTTAAAATTATTAGGCTGCGAAGTGCAAATACATGCTCTGATTTCATGCATTCACCGATAACCATCAAATACATTCCTACACTGATTATATGAAGGATTTCCCAGTTTCACAGATGACCAAAAGCATGTATGTATCTGAGTGTTTACCACACTAAACCAAACTTTACTGCAAACAATCGTAAGGACTTAAATAATGATACTGCACACAAGCATTGTTGTATTATCTGTAATAGAGGTTCACCTGGCATCTGAAAGGTCACATTTGTTTCCAGCGATGGCCACCACTATATTAGGAGGACCGTGCTGACGCAACTCCTTCACCCAGTTCTTTAGAGTTTGGAAGGATTCCTGAGGAGGCAGGTAAATGAACCAGTTACACGACAGGCACAGAGTATCTCTCAGGAAAGCTTAAAGGATTCCTTTTACATGTTATGAAATGTGCTAATTTGCTTTCTACTAGAGCTGACTGTTTTTACAGGTCGCTTTCACACTCTATTCAGAATAAAAAAGCAACATATAAAAGATAGACACGAGAGCTTTACACATGCAGGAAAGCAGATTCTATTACCTCCAGATACAATCAGGTGAATGGTTATAGCTACTGGCTTCAAGTTGCATTTACCTTACAGACATGCGAGAGTTATTCCAGTTTCTTAAAATACTTGAAACATTAACTTTAGGAAATAGATATATAAAACGAACAAGGAAAAAATGTAAATATACAATAAGTACTTATTGGATTAGCAGTCAATAATACCTCTTTTGTGATGTCATAAACAATGATGGCAGCAGCCGAGCCTCTGTAGTACATAGGGGCTAGAGCACGAAACTGTGGAGAGGCAGACAGACAGCAATAATGAGTACCGGACAATGTTTGACAGGGAAGAGATGTCTGTATGTCTGTACACCATTCAACCAAACCTAAAACTAGATTCTATGATATTCTGACATTATATTTAACCCTTAGCTCATGTGGTAGCGAGGCAGTGACACAATAACCCAACCTAAAACCAGTTACAAAAATTACAAAGATGAAGCCATGTATAATGAAATGTGTTGATCAGAGTCAAGTATTTAAAAGATCTGCTTTACGGACAATCTGTCCTCTTAATCTTGATTTCCTTCCGATCTCTAATGTTTGGAATTTAAAAGGGACAAAAGTGAGTTTTGTTTTTTTACTTTCACTATCAGCAGAGATAAACACGTCTTCTAAGCTTTTCTTGGAATGTGGCTGATACTCTACTGACACAAACCAGGGAGATTTTTTTTAACTTGATAATACTAACTGTAAAGGACACAAAACAGAGAATAATTGAGTAAAAACGACTCCACACACCATTTGACGACACCAAAGATCCACTCAGCCAAGTGGCTTCATTTAAAGGGGACGTCTTTCCACACAGACCTCACACATGTGGTAGCCATCAGCAGAAAGATGAGCAGAACGTGTCAAAAACTTTTAAGAGTTTTGGTGTTAATGGAACATTGTACATTTGATCTCCAGCCAATAGGTAATAGGTCCCGAGCCACACGTAATCACAGCAGCATGTGCATTTCTGAACCCATCTGAGAGGCCGGCGGTTCTTCATTTTGCCAGGTTTTGGTGTTTTTCCTGATGCAATAATTTCCAAAGCTTGTTGAAATTTGGCTCCAATAATTCTCCTGCTGTCGTTACATTTTAAAATACATTGTTTATAGCAATGCAAGTGGCATGACTGAAATATCTCGATGGCTGTTAGACAGACTGGCTAGAAATGTGGAACACACAGTAAATCCATTGTGTTCAGAAGATGACACTTAGGTGATCACCTAACTTTTGTACCACCATGTGGTTCACATTTTCCTAACAATTACTGGATAATTTTCATGAAGCTTGGTTCATGTTCCCCTTCAGTTTCAATTAGAACTGCTTCGGAAATCCCTTATTTTTCCAGCAACCTTTAACAAAAATAATAAAACAATGTGTCACATATTAGCCCAGTATATTTAAAAAAACAACAACCCATGTCTCACAATGTCTTTCATTGGGAATGGACCTGCCTTCCCGCCAATTCTATTTTCCTTTACAATACCATGGAATAAACTATCCATCTTGGAGTGACACCGTTACCTCAGGAAAGCACACATTCCACATAATTATAGTTGTTACTAGCCCCGAGTCTGCCAACAGGAATCCAACTTGGGATGTTTGGCAGAAGCACTGAGGAGAGCGCCGTCTGTTTCACCGGCTAGTGTTGGGCTACACCGCTACCAGTCCTGTGTGGTCTATCTCTGCCATAACCCACAGAGCAATCAGAACCAGGCCAGATGTCTGGCCACACAGCGCTTCAGAAAACAGCTCCGGTGATGCCCGGCAAGTGCAAATTAATTGCAGAAACCACAAGCTGTGTACACACTGAAAGGAACCTTCCTATTCAGCGAAGACATGAGGTTCCGATCTCTTATTTTGAGAAGTAACAGTCAAATCAGGAGGTCTGATTGGATCTGCTGACAGCTGGGCTCACATGTATTTGAAAGGCCTGTGGACCATGGATATCACAGAGCTTTCCTTCCCTGGTTTTGATGTTTCCCTCTCGATGTTTTTTATGAATTTTGCCAGCTTTAAAAAAAAAACTGTATTTTTTTTAGTTTGATAAATGTAAAATGGTTAGATGTGTTTCTTTGTTCAGGAAATGCACAGTACAATTGAAAATACTTTTTACGTGAATCGCTTTTGGATTTTGTGTCAACGTTATTATCTCGTAATTTGGCTTTTACGAATAAACGTGATTTTACAAATCAAATCTCTCTCTCTGTCTCTCTCTCACTATTTTTCTGCTGCGTATAAAAACACAGTTGCATTTAAAACCAATGAAAGGAATGCTGCTGCTTTTCCTCCATAGATGTGAACCTCTTGGCCACATGGGAGTGAAAACACAGATTTGTGTGACATGAAATGGATGATAAAATAGAACGGAAGACAACACAAGAGAGTAATAATAGGGAGGCTGCTGCCAGGAAGACAGAAGACATTAATAAACGGGTAAAAAAAAGGAAACATGGGGTTACAGTGACTCTTTAAACACAGTAAAAGCAGATGCCAGTGGCCTATTGTCCCATTCAAGGCGGTGAAAAACCTGACACCTCAGGGGGAAAGCGATAACAGACAGGGGCCATCTAATCTCACATCTCTGAGGACAGCAGGAGCAGGGATTAGAAAAGAAAAAGGCATACAGAATAATGGAAATGCGTGGAAAGATAAAGTAAAGACATGCTTGATTTTAATGCTGAACAAACAAAGAAAGTAGTTCCTTGTGCTCCAACAGTCTGTCGCTGAGTGAGCTTCAACGCTAAAATAGAGCAAAGACTCCCTCAGTTTAGATCACATATCATCTGGAATAAGTTTAAAACTACAGTATTTGAAATATTTGTGAGTCAAATACAGAATTTATTATCATCACCATTTAAACTTGGGGAGGGGGACTCCTGGAACAAGAGCAGTGAGGAAAATAGGTTATTATTAGTGAAAGGATGGTAAACACTGCCCCCTATCGGTGGTAAAGAATAACTACACCATCTACTTTCCCCCAGGCTGATTCAGGGAGTGGTGCCACATGCGCTCTCCCACTTCCTAGAAAACCACAAGTGGAATCAGTGCATTTATGAAGAAGTCCAATAAAATTGATTACTCATACTATCAAATCTGTGTGTGTTTGTGGTTTGGCTTTATAAAGCCATACATCAAGTTTACAACCCATCAGTCTGTTGTGTAACGTAAGAAATACAAATGTTACAAACCCGTTCCTGTCCTGCTGTGTCCCAGATCAGGAATTTGTGCAGCTCATTTTGGTATTGGACTGTCTTGGTCATAAAAGATGCCCTGGTGAAAAAAATAGACCCACAGTTGATTTACTGTGTCACATTAAAAACGGATTCATTCAGTTTTTCTCTTTGACAATATCGAGACATAGTTAATAGTCTAAGAAAGTGAGAAAAACAAACAGACACCACTTCATGTCATCATTATCATCAGTAGGTTTGAAAACCCTTTGTCTCCCAGCTTCAGAAAGACAACATTACAAAAAAAGTCCATCGAAAGGGGCTTAATTCTAATTAGAAATTAAATGCCTGGCACGATCTACAAAGTAGTGTTTTAGAAATATTACTTTTACTGTAAAAAAACCCAAAAATGTCACGGAACAAAACAGAAGTAACCTTCTACATCCCGCTTCTAAGCTAGTGCTTTGATCAATGGAAGTAGGTCAGAGCATTAGCTTTGATCTTTGACCTATGAAAGTAGGTCAGGGTAAAATTTTAAATTCAGGGGTGTCGCGGGATGTTGCCGTCTCTGACTGCATTCGTTCTAGTTCCATTTGTGATTACATGTAAATATTATGTACTGTACATGGAATTAGGGAATCGGCTATGACTTGTTTTCATTCTTAAATGATTATCTAATAATTGCTCTAACTTAAGTCATGGAGTGTGAGAGAGAAACTAACTGAGAAATGGATGACACACTAGCAGGTATTCAATTAAATTCTAGTGTAGAAAACAGCTCAAACCTACCCAATTGTTGGATTGATGTTTGGGTCAAAGCTGTCCTCCACAAATCTCCAAACAATACTCGACTTCCCGACACCAGTCTCCTGCAGAGACAGAATAAGAATGATGTGTAATAAACAGTCAGATGTCACTTGTAAAATCACAACAGAAAACATTCACTGTAAATCTTCCAAGATATTTGTGAGCTCTTCTGAGGTATCTGTCTGCCTCCTGTTCCAGGATATTGTTCACATTTAATATAAAAGTTGATGAGGACACATAAGTGAGAAAACCTATGACAAAAATCCATTAATGGATTTAGCCTGAGAAACCTGAGATAATGTTAGTGACAACATTCGTGATGAGTGGGGCATGCATAAACATGATTGTGACTATTTTGCTCCACCAGAAAAGACCAGTTGTGTTATTTAAAAAGTTATTCAAGGATTATGGCTACAACTACAAATTGTTTGGCCTATTTACTGTATATCACATTTTGACCATTCTGATTCTGGTATTTCAATTTTCCCTCCATGAAGGCATCCACTACAGCCTGGATGCCTTCATGGCAAAAAAAAAAGGACACACATACAAAAAAGTGCTATAAATAATCATACATACATTTGTCCTGCTTTTTTCCATAAATTACAGAAACAAACATGAAAACTTCCCTGAAAAAACAAATGCAAAATAATTTTCAGGATTTCAACCCTTTAAAGGTCATTTGTAATGTCAGAATTATATATGATTTATTACAAAAAAACATTAAATGTTCCATAAAGTGTATATGGAACATATACTTAGATACATCAAAACAGCAGCAAGGTGTTGTCTAATTTATATATGGGGGGAAAGGCAGAGCGAAATATTGATGTATGATGATTTAATAGCTGATTTCTGTACGTTTTTGGCACTAAGGTGTCAAAAGGGTGCAAAATGAATTATGGAATATATAAAAACAGTCAAACAGTCAAAGACACCGGTTTTCAAGTTCTTGCAAACAGTAACAGCGAAATCAAGAAAAAAATTAAGTTGAGAAAATGCCCAAAAATGCCCCAAGTGGGCAAAAGGGTAACTTGAAGAAACTATTTGAAAGATAACTTGACGATCAATGCTGATAGTGATCTCTGGTTAATGCACTCGATTCTGGTTTTATTAGCAGGTGATCGAGAGACGTAAGGAGCCACGAATGATGCACGAATGGAAACGTGAATAAATGTTCCAGTGTAAAATAGTAAAATAGTAATAATAATAATAATAATAATAAAAACCAGTAAAGCTGTATTTGATGTTGGGATGTGTGTTATTACTGACGCGATCTCAGACATCATCACACTCAACTGATGTAAACAGACTTGTGTGTTGTTGTGGTGCAGCCATGTGAGGTCCCTGTGATGCCACAGGTCCAGTGAGACGAACAATGTGACAATAAAAAAAAACAAAAAAAAAACAATGAGTGTGAACTTACCCCGAGGAGACAAACTTTTAATTCTCGCAGCGCCATATCGATTCCTCTCTTCTAAAATGACTTGATAAACACCATTGGCAGTTTTCCTTCCCTGCTACCTCTTGAATACTCTGCGGGGTGTTTATTAGCGATTTAATTTCATCGTAATCACAAGCAGCCACGTTAACAACTCATGTGTGGTTGTAGATGTTTCTCTTAGTCCGTCGTTAAAGCCATATTGTGATTGTTGTGAACAGCTAGCTAGCTAACCGGGAAGACTCCGAACTACTCAGGCGCCATCTTGAACTCGGAGTACAGTCACGTGACTGTTCCGGTTCTTTTTGTTAGAAGTGCACAAAGCCCACGGGCTGCGTTTATGTTCTGCTATGACGAGTCTGTACCCTCAGTGAGGGCCAGCGGTGGCTCCAAACTAGTTGTTTTTGTACAATCCGCAGGTGAACACCAGCATCAGGAAGTACTTTCAGGAAGTACATTGTTTCCTCGTTTGACTGACATCCGTGCGGCGGTGACAGCCCACACGGGACGACGGCAACCCGCCGAGCCGAGCCGATACTCAAGATGGCAGGTAAATGCACTTTTTAGACAGTGGCTTCTTTAATACTCTAACTCTGTATTGGAACTCATAATTATTTATTTTGGACATAAGAGTTCATTTTAGTATTTTAGCGGTTCAGACCTCACTGTATTTACAGTAATCTGGACTGAGTGGCGGCTAAAGCGAGTCAAGTCAAGCGCAAGGGCTGGACAAGCCGTGTTAGCAAACTTAGCATTACAAGCCAGTTAGCTTATGAAAGCTACTCAGGGTGAACGAAATGTGTGACTTTAAAAGTATTTCTTACAGCACAACTACTCAGTACGTATATATGGTTTTTTTTCCATTGCCACCCTTGTCTGCAGTTAAACATTATCACATATTTACAGTCTTGTTTGTAATCGAGGTGTTGTTATAACGGAGGCTAGCGAGTAGACCGGCTAATGCTAGCCTAGTTGCTAAAGTCATTTTCAGCCATAAGCTGAACAAATCCTGCTTTAAACTACAGCTAAAGGGAGGTGTTGTTCTTTACCAACACACGTTTGGTGGTTTTATTTCACGCATCGTCTAGATATTTTACCCGACCATTTCACAACACACTAAAGTTATCTGTTGGAGGTAATTGTTTTATATTACTAGGAACAGATTCTGTAGCTTGCCCAGGTGTAAACATTGGCATTAGCCGCCTGACCACATGCTTCTGTCTGAGACCGCTGCTTGACTCTGATTTGAATTATTGTTCTGAGTTGTGATTGAGACGAATATCGATAGAAACTTCCCTTACTGTATCAATGTATCATGTTTTATTAAGGATTGAATGTAAATAAGGCACACGTTATCGAACTTTGTCCAACTGAAATGTTACTAACGTGAAAAATGCCAAGTATATGTACATAATGTAGGTAAACAACAGAAAGTAGAGCATCAGCTGCTTCTGTTAAATTAGTAATGACCATGAAAAACTCTGGAGGTTCTATTATTTGGTCATGGTACTTCAAGGTTTTCCTACAAGATCAGTTGGTCTTAACACAGAACCAGAAAAAATATAAACAGGACTTTTTAATAATTCATGTGTCAAACGTAAATAAATGCTTGACTGGGCAGTGAGACAAAAATAACCTGAAATAAGTCAAAGTGTACCAAAAAAAATGATGAGTTGCGTCCGTGTCATCTGACAGTCTGTCTGCAGAAACTTTAAAAATACATTGAAATGCCTTCGCATTAAATTTAGAAAAAAAAGGCTGTAATTTTTTTATTAGTCACTTTTCAAACCAATTCCTTATTTTTTGCTGATACTTTCATTCAAATTCAGCCATTAGATTTTTGCAAGATCATCCCAGCAGTCACACAAACAAACTAAACCCAGTGTCAGTATTTCCTTGACAGAGAAATTAAAAGTGTGTACAGTCCATAAAAATTCATCAGAAATAACCAGAGATTTAGAAATCACTTATTCCTGTTGATTTTGTGAGCTATAGCTTTATGAGCTATATTTTATGAGCGTTCACACGGCTCTCATACGTTGACTTCATCTTGTTGATGAGAGGAATCTGAGGTATCTGAGTTTACTGACTTTTACTGAATTTCTTTTCTCGATCACATTACAACGTTGATGAGGCCACACAGAGGAGTCAATTTTTATTTTTACATAGTAATTGTTGAGAGCGGCAATGGTGATATATTCCCAAAATTACTAAGAAAACATATTTCCTTAATATTTTTGTCATGTATAACTCAACCATTTTTGTTTAGGGAGCGGTGGATCTTGTGGTGATACAGAATATTGGTGACATGTTTGCAAACCAGTGTTTCCTTATTTTTACAGGTCTATCTTTATACTTTGAAGATGGCCATGATGATTTGGATGATTGTAAGTACACCTTTAATTCTTTACTAAAACAACTGGAAAATTTTCATGCATATACCTAGCGTGGATATTTGATTGCTATTCTTCCCGCAGTGAGGGATATGAGATGTCATCGTAACATTCACACATGTGAAATTCAAAGCTCTCAGAAGCATGTCAGGGTTTTACGCTGTGCTATTATTAGCTGTTCTACAGACAAACAAACACGCCCCGCTGTTGTAGGTCATTGAAAGACCGTTTAGATACCAACTGCAGAGCTTCTGTGTATTTTGGCTTGAACATTAAATGTGAAAATCATTTCAACTTAAACATTTCTGCTGTATTCACCATTCATTGTTTCATTCTTAAAACTGAGTCTGACTCTTCATTCAAGTTTTTATTTTTAGGCAGTCGCTGCCTAAAACAAAAAAAAAATGGTAGTAACAATGATTTAATCTTTATTAAACGACTTTTATTTCCATCCCACAGTTGGATTTGATGACTATGGTTCAGAGTGTGATGGCATCCGCATCACAGCCTTCCTCGACGCAGGACAAGACAACCTGACTCCTCTTGGGAGGCTAGAAAAGTACGCCTTCAGTGAGAATGTCTTCAACAGGTAAATAAAGCCTTAAATTACTGTGAACATAAAACTCTGCATTGAAATACTGAACAGTCATGTTCAGGAAAGTTTTTTGGGCTGTGACGATTCTTTGAAAAACTTCATAGTATGGTGCAGAAACACAGTCGTTATGGTCTTGTCCTCACATGCATGGGTATTTTTTTTCCTCTGCGTTTGGACCTATCGCTGACGCGTAAATGGGTTTTTCGGTCCTTAACAATGGATGTTTAAAAGAACGACTTGTGTGATGGAGACTTTCAAAAATGGTATATTTACTTATACAGTCAAACCTCGGTTTTCGAACGCTTCTGTTCCGAGAATTTTACATCTCTGAACTCGACCAAAATTCGGCTCTCGACCAAACCGAAAGAAGCCGAGCGTACCTGAACGCAACTCACTTGGGAGCTGAGCGAACTCGAATGGCCAGGGTGCTTCCTCCGTAGCGCATTCGTGTTCAAAGTTCGATAGGATATCTTTTATTAAAATAAAACACAGTGTCTATTTCTACCCCTTTTTATTCATGGTAAACAGTATACAGTGCAGTTTATGGTGTAAAACAGTAAAAAAAAAACTTAGAAAAAGTTGTTTTTTAGACTTGGAACGGATTAAAATTATTTACATTAATTATAATGGGAAAAATAGTTTCAGATTTCGAACAACTCGCTTTTCGAACAGCCTTCTGGAACGGATTATGTTCGAAAACCGAGGGTTGACTGTACGTGTGGACAGGTTGATGGAGGGTTCGCCTGCCATGTCAAACGTCTGCGCCAGGGGCTTTTTTTTGTTGTTGTCATAATGTGCGTGGTTAACCGTTCTGTGGACGTGCTGACAGTCTGTTCATGAGATAGTCAGCACAATGGTAGATGTGACCAAAGTTTACTCAGTGCACCCTTCATGTGTTTACACATCTACGTACAATTACTATTCCACCGCGCTGGGGAGGAGAGCCATCAGAATGAGCTACGGAGGTCAGTATTGATGCATCGTCCAAAAGTCCACAGCCAGCACAGAAGCCAATGTCTTCAATTTTGGATGAGACCCAGTCAGGCTTCTGGTTGGTGGAACAAAGAGGTCATTGCTGAAGAATAGCGAGACAACTTTTGTATATCAAGGACGTCGCTGATTTTAAAAAAAAATTATTAAAAATTAAATGATGTCTTTGGGTGAGCAGCTTCGCCTCTCCTTCAAAGGACAGACAACTGAAATGCAAACGCCTGTCAAAAGGAAGTTGCCGACACACAGAAGTATAAGGCGGTAAGCAGGTTTAATTCAAATGTTGTTTAATCTACAACAATTTACAGCAACAACTGGTAAATTTGTTAGAACACACGTTGTGTGTATGTTTACAGCCGGTCGAAAGGAAAAACGTCTTGTGCCTAAGGCTTGGATCTAAAGCATTATTCAACAAAATCACAGCAACATGGAACTTATTTGGCCACTTTCAACCTGGTATAATCACTGAAATAGCAGATACACACACACACACACACACACACACACACACACACACACACACAGCACATCTAAAGTTTGAAGATCTGCCTTTTTTTTGGTCAGTGTTCGCGTCAAGTTGAAAGTGGTCAAATGTGTTGTAGATCTGCTATTTTACTTTCTAATGTCCTTTTCTTTTTCACTACTGTTAAAAATAAACATAAGATGACTTTACTTGAGTCTTAAATGTGGTACAACCGTCACACACTGAAATATGTCACCGTCTGCTGCTGTGGAATGCTCTGCACATCGTCTCAACTGCTGTTTTGTGTTTTCATGTAGACAGAGATATTTTTCATTGGTTTTCTCATATGAATGTGAATTAATTTAAAAACTGAAGAGAAAACTTTATTTAAATCCTTGTGTATGCGCGGACGAGACCAAATCCCGACTTGCTAAAGCTTTGACCAGAAATTTGATGACTATTCATTAAAGTTCTTTGCTGCTAACTTACTTCCAGAGAATCAATGACCTTTTGTGTCTTCATTGTTTACACCAAGTCTGCAATATTTCCCTGTAATCTTGCTGCGTAGACATTCTCTTCGGGATTCAATGTGAAGAAAACATATGTGACCTAGAAGAATCTATAATGTAAAGAACATCTGGCAAGTTACATAGATGTCACCTCTTGGAAATAATATTTAGCCATGATATAATCATGATTTAAAGTCTTGATTTGGAAGAGTTTAAAATGAACTGAGAAGTGAGTTGGTATTTTTAATCAACCCTGACATGGAGATGACTCCAGTTTACTCTAGTATTTGTTCTGCTCTTTTAAAAAGTTTTATTAACTTTTCAGATCGTGTTGCGAGAAAGCTATCGCAAATTTTTACAACTCAAACATTTCATGGTTTAATGTTACACAATGATATGTTTTTTATTTTCTCTCCTCTTCTTCTTAAACATTCTGTTTATTATTACGTTTTAACTGCTGTAATTGTGTGATAAAGCCCAAGTTAGAACATGTAGACCTGAGATCACCATTGGCAATCTCAAGTTGACTGTAGGTGTGTGTTTTCATTGTCATGGGGATGATTGTCTGCATTCCTGTGTGTTTACTCAGCACATACCTGCCTACAGTCTAGTGCAGGAACACCAAAGGAATTAAAGTTGTGCCGCGACTGTGTGACATCTGAGCGAGGCGTGAGGTGACTGATAAATTTGTCACATTCGTACAGAAAACGGATGGCGTTGGTTTGCTCACATCAAAACCCTCTGATTATATTGTGAACCCATAAGAACAAGAGTTTGATTAATTTTCTATCTGCTCCAAACAATAATGTTTAGTTCCCCAATACAGATGAGTTTAGTTTCTGTCTACGGGTATTTCATGTTTATGCGGTCCAAGCCCCCGCACCTGACAGCCTGTCACTGTTTTGTGTTCTTTAAGAACACACGCTCTCAGCAGGCAGTCTGCTAACTTGACCCTCTGTTGCTTTCCAGGCAGATTGTGGCTCGAGGCCTGCTGGATGTGCTTCGAGAGTTCAGTGACAATGAGAATGATTTTATCAGCGTCATGGAGACGGTGGCCAGAATGTCAGAAGATGGAGGTAGATTCATTTCTATTTATTTAGTTTTCACGTCTTAAGATGAATCTCTACTTTTTTAAAAGTTTTTTTTCTCTTCTTAAATCAATGTTTTTCCTTAAATACCATAAATATCCTTAAAGGATTTATCATAACATGATTGTAAGGAGCTAATACTTACAGAACCAAACTGCACGTATTGTATTTTTACTTTTCTTTTAATCTCAATGTGTGTTCAGAGCCCACGGTGCGAGCTGAGCTGATGGAACAGGTACCCAACATTGCCATGTTCTTACACGAGAGTCGGCCCAACTTCCCAGCTGCTTTCTCAAGATACTTGGTGCCCATTGTGGTGCGATATCTCACTGATCCAAATAACCAGGTATGCTTCACACTGACCAACGAGCAGATTTTTCCAGTAAAAACAACCATTACTGCTGCTCAAGATTACCCTTTTACTCTTTTTGTCAGGATTTTACCAAATAAGAAAATGTAGAAAAAATATCTTCACTGAGCAAATTCATGCATCGCCTTACGGTTACAAATGTCCTCTCTCCTTTGGCAGGTGCGGAAGACAAGCCAGGCAGCGCTGCTCGTTCTGTTGGAGCAGGGCCTCATTTCTAAAGCTGATATGGAAACCAAAGTTTGTCCTGTTTTGCTTGAACTCACAGAACCCAGCAGTGACGATGACTACAAAATCGAAGCAGTTGCTGTAAGAAACTATTATTCTTATAAGGAAGATGTTTAGTCGTTACAATCTGTTGTGTGTTTCTTGGGAAAATGGCTTGAATGGTATGAAGGTGAAAACCGTGTGGTGTAAGTTAGAGCTATTCCAATTCAGGTTCCAGTGTTTGATAATCCATAAAGGACTGTTTCACCTCTTGATAGACGCAAACTCATTTCCTCATAACATTCTCTCTGCATACAGATCATGTGTAAAGTCGTCACTATGCTTAGTAAAGACACAGTGGAGCATCTGCTGCTGCCACGTTTCTGCGACCTGTGCAGTGACGCCAGACTCTTTCAAGTTCGCAAGGTAATCAACTTCCTAACAGTTTAATTGTGATCAAATGTCTAAAAACTAGGAAGTCAGACATTTATGTTCTTTATGTTTATAAATGTTCAGGATATTTTCTGCCACATTGCACACAACTGAATGAACAATTGTGAACAAGTGTTCTCTCAGGAAAAATGTGATAAAACTGCGAGTCGTCCCATAATTGTGTTTTGCGTGTCACGTCAGCCCAAACTGCACTTTTGTTTTCTGTGAGGAATGTTAATTCTCTTACGCAGCTGCTGCTACCACAGGAGCAGCAGAGGCTGTCGAACATTAGAAAATTCTTCTTTTTTTTGTGTTTAATTCTGTTCTGCTCTAAATCTTTTATTTCTTGTTTTACCCCAAGAAACCAAATAAGCAAATAAATCCCTCATGAGGATTATTATTAAATGTGTCAGATGAATTTAAGGTTGTAACGCAACACGAGTGTTCCCCAACATTTACATTTATATTTTAAATTTAAACAATGATATTTATTCATAATATGGTGCAAACATTAATAGGGTTTAGCGTAGCGTTTCCATAATACGTAAGTCAACATTATTGGTATTTTTTGAGACACTATGAAGAGTGCAGTGTTAACCCACTGTCTGATGGTTCAAAATAAACAATTATGTTGTGGCCAAACTTCTCCTTTCCTTCCTTATTTATTGTTTGTTATTGATTTCAGGTCTGCGCAGCCAATTTTGGAGAGTTTTGTTCGATTGTGGGTCAGGAAGCCACAGAAAAGCTACTGGTGAGGAACTTATTTATTTAAAACGAACTATTCTGGCTGAATATGACTTAGGATAATGTGTTCAGTCAGCTGTGTGTGACTGCAGTGTAGTGACATTGGCCATTATCAGGCCAGTTGTTTGTTTGTTTCCTGCTGTTGAAAGTCGTTTTATTCGTGTGGAGTTTGATTGATCTTCTGTTTTTCACGTAGATGCCCAAGTTCTTCGACTTGTGCTCAGACAGTCTGTGGGGCATCAGGAAGGCCTGTGCAGAGTGTTTCATGATGGTTTCCAACTCCACCTCTCCAGAAGTACGACGCACAAATTTGTCCCCCTTGTTCATCAGCCTCATTAGTGACCAGTCTCGTTGGGTAAGATGTTCACATGGTGTGTGTAACTTCCTCTGATCTGTGATGAAAGTAGAGCAGTGTTTGCTCTGAATTGCATCCTAAATGTGTATTTTCCTCACCACCGTGTATGTCGTCTTGATGTACTTTGCTTTATCTTAAATTTGATCATATATTTTTGTTTTTTTACACTGTTGAAGAAGAAATTATATTCAAATTATTGTACACACTTGACATAATATTTTTTTCCCCACACTTTTAGGTGCGACAAGCTGCTTTTCAGTCTCTAGGTCGGTTCATCTCCACCTTTGCCAACCCCTCCAGCACAGGTTTTCACTTCAGGGAGGACGGCGCCCTACTAGAAGTCCCCCGGTGTACTTTGGACAAGTAGGACCGCCTGACCTTAACCTTAGCACGCATTTTACAGCTGATGTTTCACTTTGATAAATCACTCGATTCTTTTCAGTTTGTTTGGACACTGCTGGAGGCACAGAAAACCACATGCTTTAACACCACACACAGTTCCTTTTCCTCAGTTAGCTTTTTGCTCTTAAATGTCTCAAATTACACTCTGAGTTCGCAAATATTGATATATGTGCTGAAGTTTAAAAAATCTCGTGATTATTCTGTTTTCTAATTATTTCTATCCTTTTTGCCCCACATTTCAGCGACCTCTCCCTCAACTCTCTGAACTGCTCGGACATCAGCAGCTGCCGCACAGAAAGAACCGTGACTCACACGCCTCCGAACCAGGACGGCCGTGCCACGCCGTCTCCAGAGCACGCGCTGACAGCTGACACAGAGGAAATGCACTTTGATGACAGCCACAACTCTGCCCCTAGAGAGATGTTCAGCAGCTTCTCTCAAGCGCTCTCCTGTAGCAACACCAGCCCCACAACCAGCAACAACACTAAGAACACAAAAGAATCAGAGCACACAGACGAGAACTTTAATTCTTTCCACTATTGGAGATCTCCTCTGCCAGACATCAGCGGGGAGCTGGAGATGCTCAGCTGTCAGACATCTGTGGAGGAGAACGAGAACAAGGACAAGGAGCAACCTGAAAATACTTGTCCTGAGTCTAAGTCCAGCCCCGGCAAAGCAACCAGCGATCAGATCCAAATGGTCTTAGACCGTTTGCAGCCCCACCTGGATGACCCTGATGTCCAAGGTAGGCCTCAAGAGCCAGACTATATATGATGAGCGTAGATTTTGTTCACCTGCAGTAAGTTTGTGTGTGAATTGACCTCCAGCTCAAGTCCAGGTGCTGTCAGCGGCTTTGAAGGCAGCCCAGCTGGACAGCCCGGCGGATGACAGTCCAACAGACGACAGCCTGACTGAACCCCATCCAGAGGAGGAGCAGCAGCCTGAGACCAACGCCGATCCGACGCCCGACGGCGAGTCCGTGGAGATCCAATCAGAAACCGACGAGAGTCCGACAGCGGAGGAGCAAACAGTCGAAACTCCTCCGGACGCTGAGTCGAATCCCATCCAGGAGCAAGGAGACGAGGAGACGCAGACGGAGCCTGTGGAGGAAGAACCGGACCAGGAAGAATGTCCTCCTGATTTCCCTGTTCTGGTAGGAAATATTTGAGCTCTTATTGTGTAGCTTGAGCTGCTGTAGGTTATGTGGATTGACTGTTATGATCGATTACAACTTATTTCTTAACCGTGAACGTGATTCTGTGTGCAGGCGTCTGAACTAATAGAGAGATTGGAGGAGGAGGTGAAGGAGAATTCTGCTCACAGCCCGGTACCGGAGGATAGACCGAAGGTCCAGGTCAGTTAAAGCTTTGTACAGGTATTGATCAGACCCTCACAGCTGATACTGAACGGCGTGGACTAAACTACCTCTTCCCCGTGCGCTGATGTTCCTCCTGTCTCCAGAACGTCATCCCCCAGCAGCTGCTGGACCAGTACCTCTCGATGACGGACCCGACCCGGGCCCAGACGGTGGACACAGAGATAGCCAAACACTGTGCCTTCAGCCTGCCGGGGGTGGCGCTCACTCTGGGACGACAGAACTGGCACTGCCTCAAGGACACGTACGAAACCCTCGCCACGGACGTGCAGGTAGGCAGAGAGACGGGACGGAATTTCAATTTTCCGTGACGGAAAATTGAACTAACTTAAGTGTGTTTGCTAACAAATTGATCGAATGACTATGCAATGATTTTAGACCAATGAGAATGCTCACAGCATTTCACTTAACAAATTCTGGTTTCCTTCTGACAAACAAGAGAAAGTTGTCAAACTAGACGTACTAAATGTGAATTTTAAATAATGTAAATATGACCTATGGCTAGAAGCCAAGAGAGGCGTCGTCTTCTCTCAAGTCTGAAGATGGAACGTTGAAGTGACTTTGAACAGTGACTGAATTTATTTTAAACACAGGAAGTTAACTTTTTATTAAATATGTCGGCTTATTTTAAGTCAGTGTTTTGTTTTCCTCATCAATAATTTCACACTAAACTAGTTATAAAGTGTTAAAGGTTGTGTCACACTTCAGCAGAAGGACTTCTGTAGTTAAAGCTTGATTTGTAAGACGTTCGGATCAAGAGGTTTTTTAGATGTTGGAGCACTGTTAAGTTTTTGTTTGCGTGTTTAATGGTGACGTCATAAATTAACAAAAAAAATCTGAACTAGTGCTTAAAACTTTTACTGAATAAAGTGGCCACCCATTAGCTGTTTGTAGCTGGGCTTTTCTTTATGTGCTTGTGGGGCAACAGTGTGTCCCTGTCAGTGTTTTCTTGTATGTTACACTTGTTGTGTAAATGTGTTACTTGTGTCAAAGGAACACGACGTACGTAGGGAACATTTCATCACCTCACAGGAGCAGGAAGGCTGACGGCACTCAGTCATGCTGTTACTCATTACTTCACCACAGCACTGATGTCACTGGTGGAATGACAGCATTGTACTGGATCCACACCAGTGACTGGACGGCTTCATTTCCATTCGAATTTGCGTAGTCACATTTTTCGTTCATTATCTTCCTGCAGTTTCCTGTTTTAAGAGGAGATGTAAGGATGGATTATCTTACCAGGACACTTGTTAAAGGCTGCTGTAGGAATATTTTCAATGCTTCACAACTGACGGGTCGCTGAACATGCAGCACGTCTGACAAACTGACATTTTTTCTGACATGATTCAACAACAATTCAAAAATGAGGTTATAATTAAGCCAAATGACCATTTATTAAAATAATATTTATATTATTATGTTGCAAAATACAGTGTTATTCCAGGGGTTGGAATTTGCCTTTCTTCTTTGTGATCAATCCATTTGTGCTGCTCTTGTGTTACTATGGTGACATTGTAAGCCCACCAACATACTGGGTGCTATTGTAGGGTACGGCAAAAGGTAATCGTGCAGGAGGACAATTCACAAAATATCGGACGTTCAGAATTGACGTGCCGTTATTTTTAGTCTGTGAGGTGACAAATCTGACTGTCGTGTCACTATCAGCAATTTTTGAAAGCGTGAACTGTTTAGAACCTTTAAGTTTGTGCATGAGGGTATTTATGAAACCGGCTGGTCTTGTTTCTCTCCCACCTTCATGCTCTCAGTGGAAGGTGCGGCGTACGCTGGCCTTCTCCATCCACGAGCTGGCCGTCATTCTAGGAGACCAGTTGACAGCAGCTGACCTGGTGCCCATCTTCAACGGTTTCCTCAAAGACCTGGACGAGGTGCGAATAGGAGTGCTAAAACACCTCTACGACTTCCTCAAGGTGAGATCGTCGACTCCGGTGCAGTAACACTTACAGGTCGTGTTAGATGTAAATGAGATGCTTCATGTTTATTCTGTTCCAGCTTCTGCATGCAGACAAGAGGAGAGAATATCTGTACCAGCTGCAGGAGTTCATGGTGACGGACAACAACCGCAACTGGAGATTCAGATACGAGCTTGCTGAGTACGTCTCCTCCTGCGTTTCCGTTCTGGAGATCATTACACTCACGCTGTGACAGACTCATCCAACTTCATCTGGAGCTTCTGTTATTGTAATGAATAGAAAAAAAGCTTCCATGACTGTCAGACCTGCTGACCTGAAGTGTTCTTTGTGCCCCCTGCAGACAGCTGATCTTGATCATAGAGTTGTACAGCCACTACGACGTGTATGACTACCTCAGACAAATCGCTCTCACACTCTGTTCTGACAAAGTCTCGGAGGTCAGATGGATCTCGTATAAATTGGTGAGTTTAAAACGTTGAGTGTCTTTCTGCTGCTGTAAGCAATCAAAATGTTCAGTTCAATAAGTCGACAAACATTTCTGAAGATATTTAAACTGTTTTGAAGTTGCTAATCCTCCGACATAGGCTAACATGATACTCCATTGGTATAAGGGTTCAGCTTGTGACTCATAATCTGTCTTATTCTGTCACTTTTGTCGGTCCAACATCTACTTCTGAATCTGGTTCAGAAATGGAACTGCTACAAACGCACGAGAGATTTGTTGCTTTGAATTGTGTCGCCTGTTTTTCAGGTCGTAGAGATCCTCCAGAAATTATATACGTGTGGGGCTGATGATCTGGGCTTGAACTTCATCAATGAGCTCACTGTCAGGTTCTGCCACTGTCCCAAGTGGGTCGGACGGCAGGCCTTCGCCTTCATCTGCCAGGTCAGTGGTTTCAGATGATTAACCGGTCCCGTCTAAAGAATGAAATGTTCACCAAAGCAGACTTTCATCTCTTTTATTATCGCCTTTAAGTGTGAAACACGCCTTCAGATTCTGGATTTAAAGAAATAAAAACCAAATGTGAAATGTTCCTTTTTCTTGGACAGTATTTCTAAACGGACCCTGACTGGTTTCTCTCCTGTACCTTCTGACTCGTGTGACAGACGTTCATCATCCAGAGCTTCTTCTTTCTGTCTCCGACTCTAGGCCGTGGTGGAGGAGGACTGTATGCCCATGGACCAGTTTAGCCAGCACCTTCTCCCCAGTCTGCTCAGCCTCTCCTCGGACCCGGTGGCCAATGTCCGCGTCCTGGTGGCCAAGGCTCTACGGCAGAGTATCATGGAGAAAGGTAAGAGAAAAAACAGTTGATTCATGTTTTCAGGAAAAAGGCAATGAAGTTTTTATTGTTGGCAGTAAATAAATTGAGATCAAAACCATTTTAACTGATGACTCAATGTTCATTGGTTCCTTTTTAAGAATTAAATTCTTAAAAGTCCTTTTCCACTGCAGCAACTTTTATTTTTTACCTTATTATTTATTATAAACATTTTCTTTGTTGCTGATGGTGCAAACGTCTCATGACTCATCTGAATATTGAGGTTTTTATCAAATGTTACTCAGATTAGAGTTAACCGTGGGTGTTTTCTTGGGTTTTCTTTGCAATAAGACTACAGCAGCCCTTTAGTTATCTTCTACATCATCTGCTGCCTACATCCTTTAACTGAATTGTGTGTTTGCAGCCTACTTCAAGGATCCTGGCTGTGCGTACTCCGACGAGCTGGAAGAGACGGTGATGACTCTGCAGTCCGACAAGGACCGGGACGTCCGCTTCTTTGCCAGCCTGGACCCCAAAAAAGGCTTGATGGAGACGGCTCCCTTGATTTAGCCTTTAGCTTCCCCCTTCTTAGTCTCATTACAGTCCACATGCCTGTCTACCTACCTACCTGTCTGTCTGACTGACACACAGTCAGCGAAACCTGCAACACCAGCACTTGACCAGATCCTCAACCACTCGCCTGCTGGACAGACCTGCACAGACGACCTCTCATGAATCACATCAGACATCAGTAATGAAGGTGTGAGCTCGCTCAAAACGACACCCCCCCCCCACTCTGGTCGGGCACTACGTAGCGCACATCACATTCTGAACGCAAGATGCATTCTTCTCAGAGATCTTCAGCAAATGAGCAGGACTCAAAAGAGTTTAGCTGCACCAGTTTGTGGGTGCTGCTGCCACCCCCCCCTCCCCACCCACCCTTTCCTCCACACTAACCCTGACACAAATCTTCCCCAATCACAGACTTGTAAAAACTACAACGGGCTCCTTTCTCTCCAAAGCTTGTAAAAAGTTTGATATTAAATTGTTGAATTTCTTATTGTGAATTTCTTAATGAACAAGTGGGCGAAGGTCTGCCTGACTCTGATGTGTGCACTAACTCAGGGGGACTCATCTGAACCTTAACAGCATTATTAGCTTACATGATAAGCATCAGCTTCTGGACCCGTGATGGAAAGAAAAAAAAACAAACGCCAGCGGTCTGAGCAAACAGACCCGTCGACTCATGTAGCTCCGCTCGCCTCTATCTCCTCCTGAATGCCTCGGTCTTCTCAGACGTGTCCTCCGGGTTCATCCCTTAGTCGTCGTCGCTGCCCCCCCCCCCCCCCGGTCGTCACGGGCCGATGAAACCACTACTGCTGCACAGAAGTAACAGCGATTCTGCCACTCAGCGTAACCCTTGATTAAAACCCCCTCCGACCTTGACTTTTTTTTTTTTTCAGGAAAGAACCCTTCCCCTTCATCTTTCCTCGTGTTTGTTTACCAAAAAAATGTGACGCAACGTGTCTCGAGAAACAGCAGGAGACTTTAACAAAAAAAAATACCTCTGGACATGACTGGCCAGTGTGTCGTACGTTAGAGGATCAAACGTCCGCGGATCAAACAGGTTTTTGGTTTTTTTGAATGCTATTAATGCGTGATTTTTTATTTTTTTTTCATTGATTCTGTGGGTTTGAATTAAAACATCTCAAGGGCTCATGATGAATGACACAGGGTGACAAATTGTAGAAGAAGGAAAAAAAAAACACAGGAAGAAAGCAAGCACATGTTGGAATATGCATGCCCCCCCCCCCCTCTCACAGCTCCCTCCCTCCACCTGGTGTACAGTTGATTCCATTTCCTTAAGGTGACCTCCTGGTATTGAATTGTGTGACGGTGGCTCTGACTGACCAGTTGTACAGTAGGATATAGGAATGGCTGTTAGGAAACAAAAACAGCTGGATGTTACTTCCATGTCGGTGGAAAGATTTTAAGTATGAGGTTACTCAAAACTCACCTGTACAGTTTGAACCTGTGGATAATTGTGTGTATGGAACCAAGGCCAGTGTAGTCGGGTTTTCACCCACCGAGACGTGTGTGAATATTGGGAGCAGCCACCAAGTCACTTTTTTAAGTCTATCAGAGCTTGTTGTTTTTCATCTGTTGTAAATGGTAACACCCACCCCCTATCCCTCCCCCATTTTTGAGATTTTTTTTTAACATAGACGTAACTTGAAGACTTAAGCTGATTGTGGTGTGTGCTGTGCATCTCAAGTCTTTCTTCCTCGGGAGACGAGCGCTCGCTGCGGTAATGGCAGCGGCGACTCATCTCGTCTGTCTGCAATTTGTGTCCATCTCATTTTTTTTAATGTAGTAGAACAGTTAATATATACATTTTACAAAAATTATTTTTCTTTTTCAAGTATGCACCACTGTTCAAAGATTTTATATCCTAACTTTACAAAATTTGCAACCTTTGTAATATTCAATGGTTTCTTTTAAGAAGACATTTTATGTAATGTTATTTTTAGTATTCTGTAATTAAAATGATGACAATACTCGTGCTTTTTTTTTGTGTAGTTGTTGACCTTCAGTCAGTTTCGACAGAGGGGGAATTCATCGTATTCTGTCTACATACCATGTTGTGTAGCTACGTCATGTTGTAAACAATTTGAACGCAACACAAAATACGTATTTCATGGTTTTTAGGTATAACAAGTAAATGCATAATTTTTCGTTCTAGACCAGCAACCAAAGGCTGAACAGACAAGTTTGAATTCTGTCATTTTTAAATAGATACTTCACATTTTTTTGTATTAACAGTTCATAACCCGTAGTGTACCCACACCAAACTGTAAGAACGACTACAATTCAGCCAGACCTGATGGATCATTTCATCTTCCGTTATAACCTGTTGACTTTTTTCCCTCCCCTCTCATGTCTTGTGGAACCTGTTTTACAAACTGCAAAACTAGCTAAGGGTGACGTATTGTTAATCAGACATAATTGTCAAGGCTAACATGTATATTTTTCCAATGTCAGGTTAATAAATTATGACATAATATAACTGGAATATTTCTAGGGACGCCCAACAGTCTGATTAAAGCTTCTCCAGTGCTATTCTATTTTTTTTTTTTTTTGTAAGCAGTTATTGTGGTGTCATTCCTTTTGAAAAGAAATATGTGGAAACAAGTCTTTAACCTGTTGACACGTCTTCGGTTTGCCTCTGAGTAAATGCTCTTAAACACTCAGGTTTCACATAGTGTCACATTTCATCCAGCAGTTTGACACGATCAGAGACAAACTGCAGTAACTAATGTTGTCCTTATTGGTGTCTTTCCTCCCACTTCCACTCACTGATGCTGTCACAACTCATCCCCCTGCTGATCCTCTGCCTCAGATGAAAACTCCTCTTTTTCACATCTCTTTTTGAAGAGCAGTAGCTCTCGGTCCCATGTAGTGCTTCCAAAGCTCTGGATGAGCTCCATTCCACAGTGTCTTTCCAGGTGCTCCCTGGCGTGTCCCGCTATGTCCCCACGGATCTTCAGGGCCTTGAAGTGGTCAAAGTCTGCTCGGCCCAGCTTCCTCAGCCGCCGGGCTGCAGAGCGGTAACACTTCCAGGGCTGAGCCTCCAGCAGGAGGTGCTGGCTGATGGAGGCCAGGTGGGAGAGGAGCCGCAGGAGGCCGGAGTCCCCGTGGTGCAGGTGGACCCACATGGTGACCGCCAGACACAGACACACGTGGAAACACGAGCAGCCGCGCTGCTGGAGGTAATCTTGCAGCTGCTCCGCGTCCTTCATGACGTCAAGCTGGAGGAAGGTGATGCTGCACGGCAGTGGGTTCGCCTGCTGAGCCCGATGGATGAGGACGTCATCCAGGTCACAGCCGAGCAGGTGGACGTGGGTTTGATCAGACTCCAGTTCGCACACAGGCTGCTGCACCACATGTTTGTAAAAGGCTATACTCAGTTCCTGCCGTTCACAAGGAGACAAGTCAGATTTCACGTTAAAAATACATTGATTTGTGTGGAGAGGTAGTATTAAATACAACTTCTTTATGATAACAAACTTTATTCTGCAAAATTTGCTCGATCGCCCTCAGCATCACATCCTCCCCATCCCAGAATCGCATACCCCTGAATTACAGCCCACGTCCAGGATCTCCGTGGGGTGACGGCCGTCACCAAAGCCTAAATCCTGCAGGAGTGTGGCTGGAATCAGACTCAGGCGGTTCTCGGGAGGGTTGAATGTGTAATAGTTTATAAAGTTCCCAAAACTAGCAGCTCCTGGATCGTTCGCTTCATCGGCAGCGTCGTTACCGAGCGAGCATGTTGCCATATTTGAGGGTGTGCAACTCCGAAATGGGTCCGGGCTGAAACATCGGTGGGTTCCAGTCAGAACAGAACGAATACGATTCTGGTTTAATAGTCTTTATTTTTAATAAGCATAGAATGTGCAACTTATTTATTTTATATCAATTATGTCTAATTAAAGTAATATTAAAACTCAAAGATCATCTGATTTTTTTACGTAAGTATAGAATTATCGCACAGCGCTACATCAACAGTGATTATTGTACTCCAGGCCAATAGGTGGCGTGCTGCTGTTTTTTCCAGCAGAAATGTCTCCTCCGGCTTCCCGTAGTTTATTAAAGCGAACGACATTTAACTTTGATGCTAACTGCAGGCTGGGGAGCTGACATTGAGGAGTACTTGGACAATACAAGACATCAATTTAAAAGAAAAGGTAAGAAAAGACAAATTAAAGTGATTCGACAGAAGACAGATTAACACACAGGACTCTCCAGGTCGTTAAATAGTTTTTTTCCGTCAACTTGTGTGAAAACAGGTGAGCGCCTGCTAGCTAGTAGCTGTGATGAAGTGTTGAAGGTGTGTTTTGTGTGTTTAAGTGGAAAATAAGACGTTTAATGATTCCGTCTCATGTCATTTTGATAACAGGCCATAAATATAGTTTCAAGAACAAGTATTTACCCTCAAGATAATATCTACCGGAAGTACAATGAAACGTGTTGGAGCTCATGGCTCCACTGATGTTTCTTGTGTGTGTGTGTGTGTGTGTGTGTGTGTGTGTGTGTGTGTGTGTGTGTGTGTGTGTGTGTGTGTGTGTGTGTGTGTGTGTGTGTGTGTGTGTGTGTGTGTGTGGTTTTGGGACCCCCACCCCAAAAACACTGTAGTTGTCCCCCTGATGCAAAAATATTTTGTGGATTTTATTTCCCTCATCTTAACCTATTTTTTAAGTAACAGGATCAAATTTGGAATTAGATTATTATTCCAGGTTTCAGACATTCATAAACACTTTCTAAATAGGAATCGAATTTTTGTCTCCATCCCACGATAAGACCCAAACCTTAACTCTGGATTCAGATGATCGGATTAGCTACCAAACAGTAACAGTAATCCCACGAACAGGCAGATTAACAAACCAGTACTGGGAACAAGTTTGTCACAGCAAAACGAATCATACTTGAAGATCTGATTACGATGTCACCTTTGAATCTGTAAACCAGTTCAAAGTCGCCTCAGACGTCTGATGGAGTGTGTTCTTCTTGACCCCTCAGGATCCTCATGATGGTGTCTGGGAAACGCCTGGCCGACCTCGGCTACAAAGGCTTTTCCGCCACGATGATGCTGCTGACGGCGTACGGAGGCTACCTGTGTACGATGCGAGCTTACCGCTACATGCAGACGCAGAAACAGCTGAAAGTGGCAGCGGAAAACCAGGATCCTGAAGTCCTCAAAGACTGACTGCAGAGGGACTGACTGATGCGTACGTTTCCCATAACCCCCTTTGATTTTGCCATCACAAAGTCATGAAGATGTTTGGCCTTCTCGGTCATTTCCTTTAGGACATTGTGTACTCGTGTGACAGTTGTGTTTGTAAAAACTTCACATTGACCCTGAATAATCCTGCAGCCTGTGTAAAATGTCACGATGTTTGTACTATACTATTAAATACCTTTAACCGCTCAGATCAGTGTCGTTTCACACACATGACCGCAACAGGAAAGTGTGGTTCAACAACACAATATATTTAGAAGCACATCTTTATAAGGCACCTAAAGGACAACGTGATTCCAGCCATTAAAATCGTCCTCATAGTGACAAACTTAGAAACATTTGGTCTCAGAACTAGTGAAACAAAAACGGATAAAAGCACGTCAACGTAGGTAAAAGGTGAACCTGTAGTGAATCACAAAGGACAGCTGCTGTCTGAAGGGTCGCACCTCTGATCTCATTCACAGCCGGTCGTCCAGTAGAACCTTCATTTTGCAGACGTCTGATACCTTCTGTGACAGGATTGACTAGAAATACAACAGTTTTCTCTCCTTTGTAATCCACAGGTGAATTCATTCTTTAAAGTAACCGAGTTCATCTGACCAATAAAACTGGGAGAGAACATTTAAACCAACATCTGGCAGCAAATACATCACATCTCAAAATAAGGCTGGTCCAGTCTCTCACGGGTTTCCGTGTTGCTTTGTCAAGAGTCACGACAACACGAATCCGATGTCTGTCCACCGTCAGTTTCCCAGCAGGGGGGTGTGGTGCGTATCATCAGAAAGCTCTTTGCAGACATGGGTGGGTGGGGGATGGAGTGGGATGGGGACGGGGCCACTGTCTTGTCACCAACTGTTGTGGTTGTACAGTCGGGCTTTAGCGACAGTGTAATGGCCGTTGGTGCCGTTCTCTCCTTTGGGAGTGTGGGGGGCCTTCAGGCCGTCCGCGGGCGGCTGGGGCTCCTCGTCTGAGCTGCTCTCAATGTCGCTGCGGACGTCTTTGCTCACCTGGAGGGGAGACGGAGGGCAGAGGTGAGCTCAAACTGGAAGAGTTAGAGGAAACCAGAAACACCCAACGGAGGGTTTATTCACTTATCCACCTTCATTTTTCATAATGGTGACTTTTTAAATGTTTTATGAGCTTCATGTTGCATCTTCCTGCAAAGCAGTGCTTCTTATTTTGTTCTGTTTAACACCCCCTAGAAAGTAGAACACAGTTTGTGTCCCCCCACCCTCCTCTATGCACATTCTTTGGTGTGTGTGTGTGTACAGTGAAAAAAACCTACACCACAGCAGAAGTAAATATTCAGTTAATGGCACATTACATGTTGTTGTGAACGCGACGCTGCCACCTACTGTAGTGGATGTGTAATTACACTTTAAGCAAACATGGTTTTACTGCGTTACCCCCCTCCCCCCTCTGCCCCACAACTCATAACGCCCCCCCTTAGAGGACCCACCCCACTATTTAAGATTCACTACAGTAAAGAGACACTCATATCATCAATGGAGTCAATCCTTTGAGACCATTGTGAAAAGGAACATTAACAACCCATTAGAAGAAAATCTGTGTGAATGTCGTATAATAATGTTTTTGATGGCTTATCCACCAATTTAAAAAAATAAATTTATCCTAAATTGAATTATAAAGGATTCCACAAAAGCACAGAATCAGAATGGACAAAGCTTCATGTTTGGAAACCTTGTGAGAGTTGTGATACTTATTGGTGTCTGGTGTCAATCCAGCCTTATGGCAGCTATGAAGCAGACAATTGATTTTTATCTGTCCTGTGAACAGAGACGACAGGAGCGATGTTCTCCTCTCCGTAGGATTGTTTCATGGTTCTGGGGTCTCCAACCTGGAGGTCATGCTGCTCACAGAGGTTTGACCACGGAGGCAATAACAAAATCCCATCAGTCATTTTTCAAATGTTAAACTTTTTTATCTCCCCTGATTGTGAAACTATGGGGATATCAGAATGTCTGTCTGTCCATATTTATATTTTTTCTGGGGCATAATTTAACATCACCAAACTGCACAATGAGCAGTTGTGTCTTTTAGTATTTAGATTTTTTTTCTACAAATCTTATTTTTCAGTCACAATTTCTGGTGACTGACGGTTGCATTGCTCATCTTTTTCATAAACCAGATGGACTATGACCAGGACCCACCGTTGTATTTTTTCTGTGATTTCATCCCACTGTTAAAGCTTGACGCTCATGAAATTACCTGTGAGTTTGTTGTTTTTCTCATATTGTAGATACAATGTATGGAAAAATAAAATATCCCTGATAATAACGTGGAGTAATATTACACCAGATATAAATATTCAGGTGTTGATTGTGACCACAGGGTGGTGGTGCGGGACAAAACTGTCGTCTAATAGAAGCAGTGGAACATATTCCTTCAACATTCTTGACGATTATTGTTTCTAGCTCTTATTGTTGTCTTCAGGACAAGTTGGAGTGTTGTCCTACTTCAACTAGTGTGTAATTAAAGCCACTGAACGGCTGCAGAAATGGAGAGGACAGACCGGATCACGATGTATGAAAAGAATCAGAACAGAGAAGGGTGGGTGGGGGGGGGTCAGCAGAAACTTACAGCCAGAAACAGAGAGGGTAAAGGCCTCGAGAGCACAAAGCAAACGAGGAGAAGCAAGGGAGCAGTGGAGGAGGGCTCAGTGGACAAAGACAGACAGAAAGACAGCGTCTCCCTCTCTCATTCCAGAGGGAGAGGAAACAAACAGCGTCTGCAGAGAGAACGAGAGAGAGTCAGGGACAACAGCACCAGAAACAACCGCTACTGCATGCACGAAAGAAAAAATAAATGTTTTCTTTGCGGACACAAACTCTTAGAAATGGGACTTAGTTTTTTTTTTGCTGAAACCACGTTTAATGAAGTCATAAAGCCTTGTTAATGTTCTAAGATCCACTTCTTAGGTTCAACTTTAGGACTGTTTTTAAATCTGTAACGAGAGCTGTGAAGGTTTATTTTGTCTTTTGGATAAAACTACTTCTCCAAAATTCTCGTCACAGGAAATGAAAACTACCTTCAATCCCGTCTTGATCTCTTTTTGAGTCACAGAACTTCGGTGTGTTTTTTTAAATTACATTTTTCTAAGTTCCTCCGTGCAGTTTTACCATACATGTGTAGGATGTCAACTCGCTCAGCAGGTAGAAAAATGACTGCAGCTGCTTATTACCCCTGACTAGTTATCAATCAACGGTTTCAGTGCAATTACTAAAAATACCTTCCTATAGTTTGCAGGATGATAGGTGAATATATGTTTGGACTGCACCTTCAAAACCCCTAAAATTCCTTTTAGTACAGTATATAACAAAATTTTTTTTTAAAAACTTCCAATTTAAAGAAAGAATAAGTAAATAAATAAACTGTCAGAAAATCTGAGAGGAATTTCCTCTCTGTCAGCTGTTAAATATTTCTTCGAGGTCAACAATATAAATCTCGGTGACCTTACAGTCGGTGCGGTGACCTACCCTTCCCCGCAGCATCGCTTTGACGGCGATGCGAACTATGAGGTAGAACCAGATGATGTGCAGCACTTGCAGGACCAGCAGTAAGAAGTTGAAGAGCCACCAGGAGGGGTACGGCCCCACGATGGCCCAGCTCTCAAACAGGGTGGAGTTCAGGACCCTGGAAAACACAGACAGACGTGAAGCCGCGTCTTTACTGTCTAGACTCTGGCGCTAATTTTACAGGAAGCCATCAACAGACCCCCCCTACACACACCACCACCACCACCACCACCCCACCCCTACAGAGGTTTGGATTTCATTCCTGGTAACTGCTCGGCAACACTAGCTTTATCACTCATCCACACCAAGACACTGAATCAGGCTGCTCCGGTTACTGCCGGCGATCGCTTCCCTATTGTCTCCGTCTCTAGAGGTGGAAGCTTCCACATCCAGGTCCCTGTGAAGCATCACTACCTGAACGCGGCCCCCCAAGAGCCTGAACATTAGCGTGCAGCGATGCTAAACACACAAAACAATGAGTCAGCCAGTCGGATGCAGGACACCCGCTGGAGACGAGCTCATCTGATGACGTTCTGGTGTTTTATAAACAGAGCACGAGTCGTTTCCATCGTGTTTTCACGCCACAGGTGTGGTGTTGCAAAAATCATTAGAATATTATGACAGATGATCAGATTCATCCTGAGGTTGCAGGTGTTTCTGGGAACTCACCACACTGGATAGATGACGAGTCGTGTGACGAAGAACGCCGCACTAAACACAACGAAAAGGAAGTCACACAAGCGCTGGTACTTGGCGTAGTTGGCCATCTTGGCTGCCTGTAGGAAAAAATAAACAGTTCTTCAGTTTCAAGTAAGGCAGATTTTCTTTTTTGTACCATTGAACAAATAAATCCACTGTCGCACCGCTAATCCTGAAACAACAATGATGTTGGATTTCAACTAAGTTTGGATTTTCAGTCAAGGAAATAATAATCACAATTCATTCCAGAATTCAACTACAATAAATCAAAAAAGACGTCTCACCATCAAGGTCTGTTAAATGTATTCATTTATAACAGTCAGTGGGAGAAATCAACCTCGGAGGTCTCATGACGAGCACATGACCTGAGGCACAGGAGTCACATGAGCCGGACTGACCAGGTAGCGTCGCTCTGCTGACCACAAAGTGTGTTTAAACCTGTGTTCACACAACATCCTCCGAAAGGAATGGTCTCATTTAACCTGAATGTCAAGGTTTTCATTCCAGTTGTTTTAAGAGGGTTGTTATAAAGCCGTCAAGCACAGGGAGGACGATCTATTGTAGGAGGAAGGCCCACCGTCCATCAATGGGTGACGGGCGGAGGAGGGGCTTAAATTCCAAGGACTAAAGGAAGGTGTAGCATCTGCCGTCATTCTGTCACGTCGTCTCTCCGAACTAAACTGTTAAACGTCTTCTGGAGCCGAAGAGATGGACTCCAAACATTCAGGGTGAAGCTCTGAAATAGCAGCTGTTTGGCTTGAATTTTTCTTTACAGGTTAATTTTGGATCAGAAAAGTCTCGTAAACTCAGAAAAGAGTTTTCATTTTTTTTAAAAAATGTATAACTAGTTTGATGTTTTCAACACAGTGAAAGTAAAACAAAGTAGTAAAACAAAGAGCAGTATTAAAACTTAAATCAAACTAAAACAGGCCTGCAGTTCGTTTCCCTCTCCTCTATTCACACAGAAACGTTTTACTTACATATACTGTATATCTAATTTTATTAGATATATAATCCGATGCTCTGAATTGTCAGCTTTGCAGATACTGCACATTGGCTTTGTTTGGCGCTAACCTCAGTGGTGTTTCACTGGACATTACATTTTACATCTCAGGTCACATGCTTGTCATGTGACCAAGTCGTGTGAAGGTGACCTCCTGTGATTTTTCACACCGGGTGTGGACGACTGTCAGGTCTTAATTATTCTTGTCTCCTGTTTTGTGTTTGTGTTCAGACAGGATTTAAACATTAACTGGTTTTTAGAACATGTCTATTTTAAGGAAAGCTGTAAATAACCTTTTAAGTGCGCTGTAAGAACTTTTTGGAGAGAATCGGTGTTAAAATGACAAGAATGTCAAAAAAAAAATCAAACTTTACTCAGTATGTTTAAAGAAATGACCATAAATATGTAAATACAGTAGATTTCTTTTGGAATTGCAGTGTTCCTCAACCCACCTCTAACACGAAGTCAGAGGCATCGTGGACGCACATCACCAGGCTCCCCACCCTCGCCATGTTGTTGACGTAGGAGAAACCGATGAGGCCGACTGTAGCCAGATGATGGATGAACATGATTAAGAAGTCCTGAAATTATAAACGGGACAGAAAAGGTCAGCAGGAGACACAAACCTTCTCTTCTGTCCCCGACGGCTCTCACTGCTACGGAACAGTCATGAATGAAAAAAAAAAAAACCGTAAAAGGTAGACGAAAGTGTTAAATAAAATAAAATAAATAAAATAAAAACATAGCTTGATAGAAATCATTTTAGAAAAAACTTCCTGAAATTTAGTCAGAGGAAAATACAGCTATGCTTCGATTAATTAAAGATGGTATTAAAATGAAGGGAAAGTAAGCTCTGGTTGTTATGATGTATTAACATTTAAGTTGGAAATCACACAATTTCTATTTTTTTAACAAGAGAATAGAATAATTAATAGAGAATGATATACAGACTCGACAAATTCATGTTTCATTCAGTCACATTTTCATGAGACAGTGGATTATGTTTAAACAGCAAATTATGTTTAAAACTTATTCGAAAAATAATGTCAGTAAAAATACAAAAAAGATTTGAAATAAAGAAAACCAAAGTAAGTGCTAAATGGAAGAGAAAGCCCAGGTTAAAGACAAAGATGACGGAACGATGCATCTCTGGTCGGGATCGACCGGTCGACCAATCAGGACAAAGAACCCAAATCACACAACTGTCACTCCAGAAGGGGGTGGGAAGCCCCACCACTGCAGGGGATCAACCCACTCACCTCAACTAAGGAGGGCAGATGACAGATGACCCCCCCCCCCACCTCAAAAAAATCCTTAGAATAATCCCCAACATTCATCCATAATTAACACCGTTCTCCAAGCTCCCGACCATTACTCATCTTCTTCAGCAGCTTCATCATAAAAAGTTAATTCAGTCACACAGTTTCGCTCCCAGCCGTTAATGAAGGACAGTAGTTCATCCATCCATCATCCATCTTTTACCACTTATCTGAGATAGGGGTCACAGACATCCCTCTTTATTGGACAAAAGCTTCAAACTTTAACAATAAAATGTTTATGTGAATTTCCATAGACCTGTATTTTACATATATTTGTTAAAAAAACCAATCTAATAAATAAAGTTAAAGTTGACTTTGACTGGTGGCTGTACACGACGACAGTCACAGAATGAACATCTGATATTGTGCCAGACTTGATTCGAATGTTTCCTCCACACGTTGCTTCCCTAGTTTGTACCGATTTCATCACTGCTGTTTCGTAACGACGTTTCAGAGGAAGCTGACAGAATAAACTGAAATAAACTGAATGTGACTCTGAGATCTGACACTGACAGGTAGAACGGCCGAAGAGAGACGAGGAAGACAGGAGACGCGCGTTTCTGACAGGAAAGTCACGTGGGCCGACGGCAGCTGACTGGAACGGTGGATCCAGTCAACATCTGGACTAAAAGATTTAGAATCCAAATCTTTAAGTTGTTCAGCATTTCCACAATCTATCAATAACATGAATATTTAATGATCAGTGTGTCTCTAAAGCAGCAGGAACATCAAGAAACACTAAAAAAGTAAAAAGAAGAAAAAAACCTTCCCTGTCAGCTACCATGTATTTATTCCCTCTCGGTCCCACACAGCGGATTTGTGAAACCAAGTCCACAAATGTTTAAGATACGAGTCGTCGCTCTGTCCACATTTTTTTTTTTCACACACGAGAAAAATCCAAGATAAAAACCGTTAATACTGACGGATACGTTGGCTGAGACCGGATAGTGTCCTCCTTCACAGAGTAAAGACGCAGCTCGCGTTTGGGTGTGACTTCTGCATTTCTTTTCATACTTAACACTTATAAACTTATATAAAATTAATTAATACACAGGTATAGTATGCATGATTTTTTTTTTAAAAATCACAATTGAGAGGGTTTGGAGCTTTTACAAGGCTGGATAGTTTGACTATCATAAAAAGGGAGCAATTAAACCCTAACCTTTGGACTGACAGTATGTGTTTTATAGATATTTAAGAAACGCAGTCTCAATGATGATGGCTTTCTCCAGGAGCTACATCCAAAACGTGCTCCACCTTTCAGTTAAGTTAAAAAAAGGAAAGAAAGAAAATAAACAGACCAAGAAATAAACAGCGGTAAGCCTTTTTTTCTTTGAAACAATCAGATGATCGCGACCCTGAAGTGTCCATTCAGAGCCTGGTGTCATCCAGATGGACTCTGACAAACACCGGCCCCCTTTTGTATCGGCAACATGAAACATGTGAAGCCAACGTCTGTGTCTGTAACCCACCCCGGCTCTAATACTTTGGTATTCTGAATTCTAATAGAATTAGTCGTGCTCCATCACATGACGGTGGTGGGTTCCCTCATGCTGGACACACAAAGCGTTCACAGGCGTTCCCGCCCCCTTTTTTCAAAAATGCAAACATGTGACTGAAATCAACACGACCACGAGGCCTTTAGAAACAAACCAGCACCTTCAATTCCCACACAAGCACACACACTCTGTCGCTGCAAAAACGAGGATTAGTACACACACGACTGAAGGGCGTGGCAGCTGTGGCGCGTTCAGGGTGAGATGGAGCTGCCCTCACCTTTCTCTTAATGTCGGTGAACTGGGTGAACATGAGCGACCAGTAGAAGGACAGCTCCGTCATGTAGTAGTGGTAAAGACCCGGGGTCAGGACCTGAGCACAGAGCGGAGCCAGAGTCACTTCACATAACAGTTCCATTCATTAACGTTAATGTCGCCGGCGTCACGAGTTACTGAGCGTAAACCGTGACTTCTGACCCCCACCGTCCCAAAGTTACTTCAGCAGTAAGTATGAGGGGACAGATTCGACCCACTGTCACTGATTTCATAGAAACATTTAGACCACAATGTGTCAAACTCAAGGCCTGGGGGCCAAATGTGGCCCGTCACATCATTTTATGTGGCCCACGAGAGCATAAAAGGTCAGAGTGTCTAAAAAATAAATGGGACAAAAGTGTGCTTTAAGCACAACTACAATTTCCCACAATGCAGTAATTAAGCTCATTTCACATTAACAAAAACATTTTGTACAAAGTTAATTCACTGATAGTTTGATCCTTGATTGATGGAGTTCTGTGGGTTTAAGGGTTTTTTATAACAGAGAAACAAACCTTTTTTTGTGCAACAGTGATGTTTGTGACTTAAATAAGTAATAAACAAAGTTATTTAACATTAATGATTAGTTACATTTATTTTACATTACATTGAGTTACATTTACAAGTTAAATCAGATATTATGCTGATGTGGTGGTTGGTGAAAAAGAGTTTGACACCCCTGCTTTAGACGATGGACGCTGTGGATGATTAACAGGAGGGATCAACTGGAATAATGGGATATCTAGATGATAGAATTCTTGTTGGATTGCTTTTGTAAAATGTTTGCATTAAGTTGAAAGAAAATACAGTGAAGCAAAGCAAACATACTGACAATGCTTCTACTTTTATTTACCTTCATTTTAGAGGATAAAAGCTTCAATTCTGCATAGCTTTGCACAAATAACACCACATACCAGTTTATCAGGTGACAAAATCAGGTGATCAAATACAGACGTAAGTCTTCATGCCTGACAAATCTGAAGTCAAATGGAAGTGAAGACCTGCAATCGTACCTGATAGGGGTAACCGTACCAGCAATGTCGTGTGTCCCACATCCATGGAGACTAAAGGAAAATCAACGGGATAATTAAATGCATCAACAATGTTTTACATGACAAAAATATTCCCGGTCAATCGGACAACAGTCCGAGGGAATGCTCACCTGCCACAGAAAGCGCAAGCCATAGATAAATATGCACAAATAAAATGTAAACCTCCACCTGCACAGAAGACATTGAATTAGGACCCAGAAAACAGAACGCAAAAGTCAGAAGAAACATCAACAACAGCAGCCTCAACGTCAACTTCATTCATATCATTTTAATACGATAATTTAATACGATAATCTCAGTTCAAACCTGATCATCTAACAGCCAAATTCTTCAATCAATAACAGAAATACAAGAACATATTATGGAAACACCACCGTGCGCTCCCACAAGTAGAGAGGTCAAGGGTCAACAAAATAGGTAGTAACCTACATGCTCTCACAGAACTTAGTGTGTGTGCTGGGCTTGTCCTGGTTCCTGCGCTGTCGGAACCATCGCTGGACCTTTCTCATGTCCCAGTCCAGCTGCTTGGACAGGCCCTCCAGATGGCGAGCGTCTGGGTTCTGTGGACGGCGAGAAGAAACACGTTGACCCAGCATCACACACCCATACACGCTTTTAGTCCCTGATACACACGGAAAACCAGTGCATACTTCTGAAGATTCTTTCTCACAGTAGTAATAATGCTGCGTCTCATCGTATCAAATCTTTGGGATTAGAAGTTTCTGATTCCTGAAAAATGTTCACGTCAGACTGAAAGATGAATGTGAAACCCAGATTTCTCATAATAATGTGGAAGTCCCTTAAAGCACACATTTTTCACTCACATGACCGACTCTAAGTGTAACCAAATGTCTCATTCTGTCATGAGTGGTGACACAATATCCGATCAACGAACCGCCGCTGCTACGTTATTATTTTATTATAATAAAGAACAGCGAGCCAACCTTTGTGATGGATGTAAACACTTTCTCCAGCACCGCGTTGGGCTGAGCTCTCCGTCCAACTCCTGGATGGATGTGGAGACTTTGGGCACAATTACTGGCGATAAACCTGCATCGGAGGAGAGAAGACGTTAGCCCAGCTTCAACGCCCCATCTGCAGCATATGAAATATGGGATCTGGTGTTACTCATAAAATAAACCGTAAAATCATTAAAGTAGCAGAAACAAGAAAAAAAATGCATGGAGTGACCCCCCACCACCACCACCTTGATTTCTTCTTTTTTTCATTCTAATTCTGTGACATTTATCTTCATTTGAACTCGGCTCTTCATTCTGATTTGACTTGCTCTTACATTTAAGTGATCTGATTTTCCCGTTGACCTCACTATAAATTATATTACACCTGATGAATGTAACTTGATGTTCTGAGTTTTTCCAATGTGTGGATCTGTAGTAGGCTCCGTAGATATGAAGCTGCTGTTTGAAATGAACCTCCTGTTGTGTAAACCCACAACACGAATCACCAAATGAAAGTGAGCATCAGCAGCGAGCTGCCGTATGTTCTGCCCCCAGGGCCTTTGAAGGGCATTGTGGGTCGCTCCTGCTGTGGGCGGGGCCCTGTTTTTCTTTCTCTTTTAGACAAGGAGGAACATGAAGCGATCCGCATTCCTGTCAGTGACATCGCTTTAGACGGACGAGTGGAGGTGAAAAGAACGTGAAACGCGGGTTCCACACTCGTAAGACGAGTCAGCTTTCCCAAGGCTGTTTGAGAAAGGAAGGGCATTATTATTATTACTGTTAGATCTGTGTGGTCTGTAACACTAAATATAAAATAACATCTGGTTGGAAGAAATGTGGACATCAGCCACTCTCGCGTGGGGTCACGTGGACATCTGTAACCTCTAGCTTAAGGCTGAGTTCAGCTTTGGATGCTTTCAAATCAAATTTATGATTTTCCCCCCCTGTCGCTCCTCCTGGTTGTGATAATTATTGTCATGTCTGTATTTCCAGCAGCAACGCCAGATGATTAATGCTTCGCAGCGGGAAGGCTAACGACTTTTAACAGAATGAATAAAAGCTGAAATTTAAAAAAAAAAAAAAAAAAATCACGCTGAATCGGCGTTTGTTGAAGCCACAAGGGATTCTGGGATTCATTATGGGAACATTACGACCTTGCGGGACCTTTGCCTGTAGTTGTGTTCTGTATTATTACTGAACTGTCACATTCAGCTGGGAGCAAAAGCTTTTATCAGAGATGTTTATTTAAGCAAAACAGAGAAAGTCGTGTTCTGTAACGTTTTGGAGCGCTGGTCTCAGGTGGCTGCAGCCGCTCGATGTGTCAAGGGGACGAAATCTGCTCCGAAACGCTGGGTCACAGGCATGTATGAAGTTTTATTATGTATTACTCTAAATATTTATGTGTTCTCTCCTTGTAAACATGGACGTTTGTCGTGTGAATCCGACTGAGCCGTACAGACCAGCGTAGGGCCAGACTATCAGTCTGACACATGCAGATCGCAAACTGCCAAAATAATTTTGTTGTATTTTTGGGGAGAAGTGTGACAACAGAAAACCTGTGATGTTTAGTTTTCATGGTTTTGCATCAGGCCGTGTTGCCGCATGAACGGTTTGTGTTTCCTGACATCACGTGCAGCGGCTTTCTTCTATCAGCCTGATGCAAATGAACACACCCATCAGAGCCCAAATGATATTCATTCACACTAAACCACCAGGTAACATCCCATGTCAGGAGAAGTTGAATCACGACACAGATATCCTTTTACTGACCTACGTGTCCTCGAAATCTGACTGTCGTAACAATTTACACAAACTTTTTGAAGAAAGGAATTCCTGCGGTTTCAACCTGTGAACTCCACGTTCATGGACCCGAACACGTCCCAAAACCGATTTGCTTTTGTCGAGAAAAATGTGGAGCCGCTCCACTCGAGGCACGATAACACAGACAGCACACTGAGGGTGATTACAACATCCTCTGTCTGGAGACGACAAATCATTCTGAGCACAAGCAGCTCGATCCTGAATCTGGTCCTGAAAGACGACCAGAGGTCAGTCTGATGATTCTGATTCGGACACTTTTTCAAACAGGGGTATTTAAATCATCACATGCATGAATAAATATATTAGGTCCAAAATTTCTATAGCAAATAATGGCTGTTTTAAAATTCACAGCAAACGTTCTGGTCTTTGAAGAAACTCCGTGTTGAAGAGTCGTCTGTGTTCAACCCCTAGACTTAATGACTGATGTAAAGTAGGAGTATCGAGGTTTCAGTAAAAGCAAAGGAGACGTCCAAGTCAGTTTGTAAAGATTATATCATGCACCTTTCAATCAAGCGTCATCTTATTGCTCAATCATTCAGTCATTAGAACATTAAAGATCGTATTTGGTGACTTAACAGCCTAAAGATGATGTTTTCTCAGGGGAAAAAACAAATGCAAAACTAAAATTTACGTGTAACCTCCGATAGCACATTTCACTTGCATCAACAGATGTCCTGGCAGTGATCCCTGAGGGGCTGATACGATGTGATGCAGTTATATCTGGTTTTTATACCAGTTTGATCACAATTTTAAGCATTGATTACATTTTAAGATATCAGGTTAGCAATGCACCTGCTCTAATATTTACTCAGTGTAGGGTTAGGGTTAGGGTTAGGGTTAATAATAATCCTGTTCAGGGGTTGAAAATTAGTGGCCAGTTGGCCAAATCTCGACGGCAGGACGATCTGGACCAAAACATCAATTTGTAGTGTTTGTCATCAGAAGGATTCTGATCAGGCAAAATGGAGTCCTTTGGGTCCTTCTGCTGCTAGCCTGTAAAAGCATTCTTCTAGCACTAACCTGTCTAATGCAACCTGGAGTAACACAACATGCAAGAAACACGGCATCACAAACAAACAGACCTGTCACCAATCACTGGGCAGAAACACACAAGGAGGGAATGGTGTGTGTGTGTGTGTGTGTGTGTGTGTGTGTGTGTGTGTGTGTGTGTGTGGACATACGAATGCAAGTTCTGATAATAGTTTCACTTTTAAAAGACAACAAGGGAGTCAGGGACTGCAACATCCCACGACTTACCCTGACCTACTTTCAGGGTAGTCTAGGGTACCCTGAAAGTAGTACCTAACTAGTGCATAGACACAAAAGTCCTCTAAACAATCTATCGGAGTATGGGAAAAGGTAATACCGATAGAAGGTAGTTTAATACCAGAATGGGGAGGGTTCATAAATGGTTAAATGACTGTAAATAACAAAAGTTTGTCACTATTTCGCGGAGTTTCGTTTTTGCGGATAGTTCCTGGAACGCATTAACCGCGAGTAACGCAGGATTTCTGTAATTCCTTTGAAGACCATTCTGTAAAATATACAGTTGGAAGCTAAACTATTAGCCCCTCATTGAATATTTTCTTAATTTGTCAAAAGACACAACGTAGACCTTCAAGACCACTGTTGGTTGTTTCGCAGGAAGCCATGGATTATTCTAGTGACAATTCTCTGGTGGGATTGGAATGAGATTACAGCAGGTAAACTCAGGAATATTCCAGAACTACATAGAAAAGGGTGTAACGCGTTAATCTGCTCTTCTCTTTCATGTACATGGGCGGCAGTGGCTCAGCGGTAGAGCGGACGTCTTGGAACCAGACAGCGCCCAGCCATCGGCGGTTCGATTCCCGCTCCAGCCAGACATCTTCGGAGTGTGAGCTGACAGTGGGAGGTGTCAGCTCACCTCCCAGCCACTGCCGAGGCGCCCTTGAGCAAGGCGCCATCCCCCCCACAAGCTGCTCATTGGGGCGCACCCCCGAAGTTGCGACCCGTCCCTCCACCTCCCTGTACTCCTTGTTATGAACTGCATGCCTACAGGCCCCTAGTGTGTGTTGTGTTCAGGGGCCTGTGTACAATGTTTGTGTGTGTATGCCGACTAACACATATGTATATATGCATGTACAGAAAACTGGAGAGGAAAACATAATTTCCCCATTGTGTGGACTATTAAAGGTGGATAATGTACCAGATTCACATGGTAAATCTTCTGGCATCATGTTGGGTATTCTGCTAATATTCCTCTACCAACAAACACATGAACACTAAAGGACAAAGCAGGCATCAGCAAAAATTCTCCAGGTCACGTCCCTGTATCTGACTGTACTCTCATTTGTTACAGACCTAAACTTTATCTGTACTCCCACACCACCTCTACAGACATTTCCTGGTCTGGTCCTGTTTGGTGCTCACTCTTTGAATGAAGCCAAGGGTACTTTCAGTCTCTTGCCTCCATCTAATATTGACAAAGTTCTGTCCATTGATGGCGATGCTACTCTGACCACACATCTCCTTTAACCGTTCCCTTCTCTCTGCGTCCTCTCTCTCGACTCTTCCCAGGAGTCTGACGGTGGAGCAACACATGTGACAATGTAATCTGCTGACTTGGCACACGAGCAAATATGTGGGCAGAGCAAAGAATCTGCAAATTCCCAGTTGCCTCCTCGAAATCGAGAATGACCGCGACCCTTTACTATTTCCTGTGGCTTTCAACTCACCTTCAATAATTGATCAAACTGTCCTTTGTCAGACACGATGAACACAACTGTGCTGCACAAACGCAAATGCTGTTCATCTTATTCTAACACATAGTCTCACCATGTCATCAATGCACTTTTCAGTCATACGGTGGCAGAGGTTACCGTGCAAGACATGGCCAGCTCGTCTGGGTGATTCTTATTTAAACTATCACACACAAACCAATGGAACAGCCACTGGGAACAAATTGTGGTTGACTATCTGTTCTCTCTCTACCGCCCTTGAACATAAGACTGTTCAGCTATAATGACCCTCAAACTAAGTAATAGATGTGTTTTCATTATCTTAGAATGAGCAGGTCTTTAGCAGTCTGCCCAGCTACAATCCCAGAATGTACAAAACAAACGGCCAAAGATTCTTTTCATTTCATTTGGCATAAAACCCTCAAAGCACAAAAGGAAAGAAAAACAAGAAGCGATACTAGAAACCCAAAATATGTCTTGATGCTTGTTGGTGTGTAGTAGGTCATTAAATTAAGGACAACCACAAGTGATTACAAACAGTGAAGAATCAGATTCTGACAAAATTGCTGCATCTCAAAATACTGAGGCCCATAAAACCCGGAAGCCTGAACATCATGTTCTACCGGTTTACCCTCAAGAAATGACAGCCACTACTTTTTGTCTGATGTCAATCAACTTGCACTCCTTGTCCTCCTTGTTTTCATTGTGCCACTCGAAGGTGTTTTATTCCTCCCCTTTTAAGCAGTCTTTGTTATTCTTGTCCTTAAATTATCTTTAGTTTCAAGAAAACATAAAGAACAAAGAGGTTGGGTTACAAATATTTGTCTCCACCAAACTTGTTCTCATTTTCAGCCACCGATCCAGAGCCTTTCTTGCAGGGGAGGCAGTTTTAGCAGTAAAGCCCAGACTCCTTCCCCAGCCAACTCCTCTGGGAGGATCCCAGTTTGTCTCCAACAGACTAGCGAGTGCATTTCATTGATATGCATCAAATGTGAAAGAATGAAAAGAGAAATGAGTTGTTTAAGCAAAGAGAAGAGAAGCCTTCAGATGCATAAAGTTTGAAGGACAATTTCAATTTGACATGAATGGACTGACACGCAAAGCGAACTGGCCCAAAACCAACAAGATTCAATGCAGTCAGAGACTGCAACATCCCACGACACCCGTGAATTCAAAATTTTACCCAAACCTACTTGCATAGCTCAAAGATCAAAGGTAGAGCTCTGACCTACTGTCATAGATCAAAGTACTAGCTTTGATCTACAGTCTTACTCACATTGGCCTTCTTCCTCATCTTTCTATCTTATCCAGTTCCTGAATGTACAAAAGTTACAATTTGACCTCAACCTAGTTTTCTCAAGGCCAAGGTCATCATCTCATTTTCATTCCCTTTGCTGCCCGAGTTTCCTAGATAGAACAACTATCTAGGAAACAATTGTAATGAGCAATGTCAACACGCAGTTTTAAGGGTCTACGTTCGACAGCTAACAATCCCTTAATTAAACTGATCTTCCATCACGGGTACCAAACATGAGCTAATGGCAGCACAGATTTGCATAGCAGCCTAAGTCTGGGATAAGGTTAGATTCGTTCATTGAAAAAGAAAAAAAGATTCGCTCAGAGTCTCGCTCACACAGAGAAAATTAGACGACAGCTCACAGTCAGGAATAATGGACTGAATGTTCAGCATGAGTGACCTCCTCTGGTCGTCTCCAATTCACTCAAGCCCAACAACAAGCATATACAGTAGGTCTTCACAGAAAAAAAGAGTGGATTATAGGAACGTGTAAACAGCCAGTTTGGGGTGTGGAAAAGTCAAGGGTGTATTGGATGGAAAAAACAGACCTGAACTGCAAGAGAAACGTCAGACAAACCTGTCTTTCAGCTGCAACAGTCACAAGAGGAGCTGTAGTATCAGTGAAGGGTGAAACGTCGGTGCTACTATTCTTGAATAGCTTTAGCAATCAAATGCTATGTGCTTGGTGGCAATTATACCTAAAATAAAAATCTGTTTGGAACAACTGAAGAATTGTACGGCCAAACATGCAGCTAGATGATTAACAGAAAATGGATATCATGGCCTCCAGCCTCCTCCCAGCTCCAGACAATACCTGGGACTGTTTTTACCACACGACTCAACTTACAGCTGTGAATCGACAGTCACCACTGAGATTATGTACAGTTCACGAAGAAGCAAAGAAAATGTACAGGCCTGTTTGAGAACCCATTCCTCCTGAGGTTAACAATGCTAACAGGAAGGGCTAACGCTCATTGTTCCCACTGATATCTGGAAGGAGAAACAAACCCAGTGAATGAACGGATGAATGTGACTCGTGGAGGTTTATGTGTCCATCACACTGATTTTGTTGAACTAGTATGAAAGACCATTTTATTTAGTGAACTTTTGAAGATGTTATGTTTTTAAATGGACCAAGAAAATCTCATTTACAACATTGATTTAGTGATGAAGAATTTATTGTGTTGTATCTTATTTGCTCTTGTTTAAGAAAATGTGAAGTAGACTGATTTCTTCAGTAGAACTAAAAAGCACTAGCCTTATTTGTATTTGAGAGTCCAGTAGGGTTCCACTTACTGCACGTCTTGTAGTTTTAATAGATGACCCCTGATCAGACTTCCTCTTGAAACCATTAAAATAAACACAAGGATGGATATACAGAAAGCGCCAACGCAAGTCTGAGTCTGAGGTGCTTATTGGTGGACGGCAGCAACGGGAGGCAAAAAAAACGAGACAGAATTCACTTCTATTGAATGTGAAGACATCTCTGTTACTCCTCAGATCCTAACCAATCTTATGCATAGAGAGCTGGTTACCAGCAGACGGGCTCAGTAGGGTCTGTGCATGAAGGCGCTAGCAGCACTGACCCCCTGTGAGGGAAGAGCAGTAAGTTACATGAAACCTGGGAAAACGTCCCGTCTCAGGCTGAGGTCTATTCATAGTTTAGAACTGGATGTGATTGTGGCCTTCATTTGACTTCTGTTGTGAAACAGAAATTACAGTAGCATGGAGGAAATGTGACTTTGAGTGGGCCATAAACCCAAGCGAACAACAAGAATGTTGAATACATTATCTATACTTCAGGTTAAGTATTTAACCCTCCAGATACACTAGAAAAAAACAGTATAAAAAAAAACAAAAAAGAAGCCGAGAGATTACTTGGCAAGTCTGGCCACACCATCTCATACACATCCCTGTTTGTTGTCTTAAAACCATTCAACACATGACAAGGATTAGACGGGCCGAGGCTCGTCCGCCCAGAGCAGCCTGGCTGCTCAGATGTACAAAGTTGGTGCCAGCAGCGAGGAAATGATTGGAATCAAACAAGAAGAAACTGGTCTGGAAAAGAAGCAGCTGCAGCAGAGGCTTCACTGCGCTACGCAGAAACAGGAACTGCTGCAGAAATCACTCATGACTTCTGTCTTTGTATGATAATGCAATTTTTTATGCATTTATTCCGTTTTTGACAGTGGCAGGATGTGAAGTCTACAATGCTGAAAAACATTGAGCAAAGGATCGTAGCACGACTCAGGTCTCCGTCTTGCCCATAACCTGTGTTCTTCCGGGGTTAAGGAAGTGAGTTATCTAATCTTTAAGGTTCAGCTAATACAAGTGAGATAAAACAGTGAGACGAAAAGCAAGAAAGATACACCAACAGGTTATCTGTCAGCTTGAAAACAGCTAAGAAAGAAGTTGAAATAGTTATGCTTGAATGGATAGAAGAGTTAAAATTTAAATGCTGGAGGAGCGCTACAGAAAGTTTCATTCTAATATCAGCATTAGTTTCAGCACCATAA
Source organism: Antennarius striatus (assembly GCF_040054535.1). Taxonomy (NCBI): domain Eukaryota; kingdom Metazoa; phylum Chordata; class Actinopteri; order Lophiiformes; family Antennariidae; genus Antennarius; species Antennarius striatus. Next base: position 3,114,642 of record NC_090780.1, on the reverse strand, counting down.
ACGCAGCAACATGTGTGTGAAGAATGGCTGTTGGAGGTTATTATTTCTTATTGCCAAAAGATAAAAACATTACTTAAGGGTTGCATGTAAGACATGCAGAATAATTTAGATAAAATCACTTTCTAAATTAATATATGATTTATTTGGTGAACAAAACATCAGATATTGGATGCAACCTGACTTGATGTATTCAAATTAAACCAATAATACCAAAAACTCAACAATATTTAATTTACTATAAGACAAAAGCATGAAATTCACACATTTGAAAAGCTGGAAAAAATATTTTTGATTAAAACTTACTAAAATAAATATTTTAATAATAAATCACAGCATTCAAATGGATTTTAAGTAGACACCCAAATATAATGTTAATAATTCTGATACACAAGGTCAAGATCACTAATTTGAGTAAACTAAAATTTTTATTTGCTGTAATTTTGATTGACGCCTCGCTCTCTGTCCAGGTGGGACATTTTCAGCGATCACATGGGCTTTCATGTTAACTGAAACAGAGGACAGAAAAAAGGAAAAAAAAACTGAATGTGAATACAGAATGGATCACCACCCCACTCTACTGCTCCATGTGAGAAGGAAACAAAGACCATCGCTTGAATAACACCGAGAATCAAAACCAGTTTGTGGCAGGAAGTGCAAACAGCATCCTAGGTTTGGTTTCTGCAGAAGTTCTTTTATTTCCTGGCTTCCAAAACGAACGAGCCAATCAGAGTAAATCCTCCTTGATGAGGAAGAGTCTCTATTGGAAGGGAGGAGTCAGCCTGCTGGCACTGAGACAGGGGGGTCAGCACCAGGACACCTCCAGTATCTGATCTGCTCCTCACTGACAGACGAAGCCTGACGCTGTGGCTGGACGTGGCCCTGGAGGTGTTAGGTGTACGGCTCACGCCTGCTGCCTCCACTCAGTGCACATTTGCACGAGTGTTTCACACGAGTGAGGGTTCAAAAGGAAACATCTGAACAGTTTACATTCCATCTGATCACAAGTATTAGTTTATCAGTCACTAAAGATTATTTTATTGCCCATTTTCCATAGTATCAATACACCAGGAAAAAAAATGACTGCATGTTTTGAAGGTGCAGAATGTCGGCTGCAATTTTTTTTTTTTAAATTGTACTTAATTGCCTCCGAATGTGTGACATTTTCACTTTTACCTCGTATGGGAAACTTTCAAATACGAATTACTTCCACCAAGGAGGTTATTACCACCGCCATCAACAGCTGGAGGATGTTGTGTGGCGGGTCCTGTGTGTGTGTGTGTGTGTGTGTGTGTGTGTGTGTGTGTGTGTGTGTGTGTGTGTGTGTGTGTGTTTGTAAGCCTCAAAACATTTGGAACAGATTTCAATAAAAAAACACAACAATGCAAACAGTTTCCACAAAGCTTTGTGGAGGGGTGGGCCATTGAATCCATTAAATTCAGGTGCAGATCAGGATATAAAAAGGTTATCCCAGGAATTTTACAGAACTTTAAAAGCGACCACATCAAAATTAATAGTTCTCTATTAATTTGATTAATTCACTAGCGATGTTAATCATTTGGGAATGTTAATATTTTTAATCGCAATAAAAAATGTGATTAATCACAATGAATCACAGATTTACATTAGAATTTACTTGCACTTTTTTGGGAGGGAGGAAAAAACAGACAAGCCCATTTTAACTCTGACAGAAATGTTTCGAATGAATTTAATGTCCTAACTTGTGTTTGATTTTTTTTTCTTCTTTATTTGCTTAAATAGTTTTACAAAAAGCAAACACATTTTTTATGGCCAACTGTAATATCTGTAACTTGAATAAGTAATAAATTCAGAGTTATTTAAGTATAGTTACTTTTATTTTACATTACATTTAGTTACATTTAGAAGTTACATCCGGCCCTTTGAGGACAGCCGTCATGCTGATGTGGCCCTTGGGGACACCTCTGGCTTACAGGAAGGACATCACCAGTGTGCACACGACTAAGGTTGAAAGTATTAATCAAAACTGCGAAAAAATTTTCTGATCAATCACAAGTAGTGTACTAACATATTAATGTTGACAGACCGAGGAGTAACGTTTGTGAGGAAGCCGCCAACTGTGTGGTCAGTGGGAACTCATTTTGAATATGGTTAAAGGCCAAGCACTATTTACCCACACATTTCCTGTGCAAATAGTCAGGTAGAGAAAGACTTGTCACTGACATCTATTACGACTGACACAAGTCAGTGTGGGAGAGCTGATGGGTCATTATCCCCCCCACCCCACCGATCCTGTTGCGCAGGTAAAGGGATGACTGACTGAATATGATAATACGACATTCAAAAGGACAAGCCAACCGGTGATGAACCAGTCAGACAACCCACGACCACCGGGGGTCCAAGTTTGAACATAAGGCATCAGGTACCAAAGCAGTCCACATGTGTTTGGCTCCAGACCCACTGGGACTCCATCACCACCCCCCAGGCCTAAAACCATTCCGCTCTGACAACATTCTTCTGCCTTCTACCTTGAAAAGACTGACAACTGAATGATGGGGTGGGTGTCGAGACGCTCTGGAAGAAACTGGTCGGTTCCAGAATCGAGAAGCATGTGGTGGATTCTGAAAGTAAAATAAATCAGATTTGTGCTTCCTTGTTCAATCACACTGTTCATAAGAGGAACGATACCACTGAGAAGTTCACTGAATGGGAGGACAAGCACTGAGGGAGGAGAGGGAACCCAGCCTTTGAGGCTTTCATCACGAGGAAGTCAGGTTTAATCTAACCGGATAAAAACTACTCATCACCATCCAAACCTGTAATACCCACAGGAACTGTTCAGTGATGTAGTTTAATGATGAGATTATGTCATTAGATTCTAAATACTTCTGATGAGCTTTCAAAATAACCTGAAAGGAATTCACAACAAGGAAACATCACACACGTGTGGAGAGGACGAACCTTTCGAAGAGGATCCTGACGAAGAAGATCCCCAGAGCCAGCGGCATGGCAGTCAACAAGTGCCCCGCTTTGGGGTACTCCACCCCGGGAGCTGGGTCCGCCAGATCCGCCCAGGTTACATTGTGCGGCAGCCAAAACCTCTCGTTCCAAAACCAGGCTGAAAGAGCAGCCATGTTTCTGAGCGCTACCTTCCCCGGGCGGTTATTTATGGGCTTCCTCGTCCGAAAAGAAGATGTGCGAAACTTGGTGGACGTGCCCGCTGCCTCGGGGTGGGTAGGAAGATGACTGGCCGCACTCAACCTCACCGCACGGCTGTGAAGTGTAACGGACTGCAAAGCAGCGGCTTCCGGTCAGGATTTTCAAAATAAGAGTACGCAATGGGAGGTCGTTGGAAACCGATGCGTTTCCGTTAATGTTCCTTTATCTCTTTGATGTGTGTCGACCTTCTGCGGGTAGAACTTTAGAATGTTTTACATTTCCAGTGAAAATCATTATTATATTATATTTCCGTTCCAAATAGAACCAGATATATATTCTAATACATGTCAGGCACAAAACACTGATTTGATGGTTTATCTTTAATTAAGGACACGTGTTAATGAGAATATTAAAAATTGAAACTGATGCTTGTGTGGCATGTGTGTTTCTGGAAAATTGTTAACAGTTGTTCCCAAACAACTACCAAGACTGAGATTCTTGATGTGTTTATATATGAATGTCAACTTGGTAATTTGTTAGTAATTTTATTTGTTAAAAGCTGTATGTAAAATATTGGAAGCTGGTAATTTTCTCTAGCAATTGAAACTAAATGTAGCCACAAGAGGACACAAGCCAGTGTCTTATTGTGCCGGTCCCAAGCCCGGATAAATACAGAGGGTTGCGTCAGGAAGGGCATCCGGTGTAAAACTTTTGTCAAATCAAAGATGCAAATCAAACCAATGACTTCCATACCAGATCGGTCAAGGCCCGGATTAACAACGACCGCAACCGGCGCTGTTGACCTACAGGGCGCCAGTGGAAATTGGACTACTGTTGGTCGAAGAAGGAGAGGAGGAAAAGGTGCTCGCACAAAGACAGAGAAGAGGAACGCCAAGAGTATAGGTCTCAGAGTAGGGACGTTTAATGTTGTAACTATGACAGGAAAAGGTAGAGAGTTGGTTGACATGATGCAGAGGAGGAAGGTAGACATACTGTGTGTCCAGGAGACCAGGTGGAAAGGTAGCAAAGCTTGAAGTTTAGGAGCAGGGTTCAAGTTGTTCTATTATGGTGTAGATGGGAAGAGAAATGGAGTAGGAGTTATCTTGAAGGAGGAGTTTGTTAGGAATGTCCTGGAGGTCAAAAGAGTGTCGGATAGAGTGATGAGTCTGAAGCTAGAAATAGAAGGTGTGATGTTCAATGTTGTTAGTGGGTATGCTCCACAGGTAGGATGTGAGCTGGAGGAGAAGGAGAAATTCTGGCTGGACTTTGATGAAGTGATGCAGAGCATGCCTAGAAGTGAGAGAGTTGTCATTGGTGCAGACTTCAATGGACATGTTGGTGCAGGAAACAGAGGTGATGAGGAGGTGATGGGCAGGTTTGGTATCCAGGAGAGGAACACAGAAGGACATATGGTAGTTGACTTTGCAAAAAGGATGGAAATGGCTGTAGTGAATACTTTCTTCCAGAAGAGGCAGGAACATAGGGTGACCTATAAGAGCACACAGGTAGACTACATCTTGTGTAGACGGTGTAACCTGAAGGAGATCAGTGACTGCAAAGTAGTGGTAGGTGAGAGTGTAGCCAAACAGCACAGGATGGTGGTGTGTAGGATGACTCTGGTGGTGAGGAAGATGAAGAGGGCAAAGGCAGAGCAGGAGACGAAATGGTGGAAGCTAAAAAAGGAAGAGTGTTGCATGACTTTTAAGAAGGAGTTAAGACAGGCTCTGGGTGGCCAGGAGATGGTTCCAGATGACTGGAAAACCACAGCTAATGTGATCAGGGAGACAGGTAGGAGAGTACTTGGTGTGTCATCTGGAAAGAAAGTAGATAAGGAGACTTGGTGGTGGAATGAGGAGGTACAGGAGTGTATACAGAGAAAGAGGTTAGCTAAGAGGAAGTGGGACACTGAGAGGACTGAGGAGAGTAGACAGGAGTACAGGGAGATGCAGCGTAAGGTGAAGGTAGAGGTAGCAAAGGCCAAACAAGAAGCTTCTGATGACTGGTATGCTAGGTTGGACAGTAAGGAGGGAGAGACTGATCTATACAGGTTGGCAAGACAGAGACAAAGATGGGAAGGATGTGCAGCAGGTCAGGGTGATTAAGGATAGGGATGGAAGTCTATTGACAGGTGCCAGTAGTGTGATGGGAAGATGGAAAGAGTACTTTGAAGAGTTGATGAACGTGGAAAATGAGAGACAACAAAGACTAGAAGAGGTGACTGTTGTGGACCAGGAAGTAGCAAAGATTAGTCAGGATGAAGTGAGGAGGGCATTGAAGATGATGAAGAGTGTAAAGGCAGTCGGTCCTGATGATATACCTGTAGAGGTTTAGAAGTGTTTAGGAGAGGTGGCAGTAGAGTTTCTGACTGGGTTGTTCAACAGGATCTTAGATAGTGAGAGAATGCCTGAGGAATGGAGGAGAAGTGTGCTGGTGCCCATTTTTAAGAACAAGGGAGATGTGCAGAGTTGTGGCAACTACAGAGGAATAAAGCTGATGAGCCATACAATGAAGTTATGGGAAAGAGTAGTGGAAGCTAGTCTAAGGGCAGAAGTGAACATTTGTGAGCAGCAGTATGGATTCATGCCAAAAAGGAGTACTACAGATGCAGTATTTGCTTTGAGGATGTTGATAGAGAAGTACAGAGAATGCCAGAGGGAGCTGCATTGTGTTTTTGTAGATCTGGAGAAAGCTGATGACAGGGTGCCCAGAGAGGAACTGTGGTATTGAATGAGGAAGTCTGGAGTGGCAGAGAAGTATGTTAGAGCGGTGCAGGACATGTATGAGGACTGTAAGACAGTGGTGAGGTGTGCTGTAGGTGTGACAGAGGAGTTCAAGGTGGAGGTGGGACTGCATCAGGGATCAGCTCTGAGCCCCTTCTTGTTGCTATGGTGATGGACAGGCTGACAGACGAGGTGAGACAGGAATCTCCATGGACTATGATGTTTGCAGATGACATTGTGATCTGTAGTGAGAGCAGGGAACAGGTGGAGGAGAAGCTAGAGAGGTGGAGGTTTGTCCTGGAAAGGAGAGGAATGAAGGTTAGCCGCAGTAAGACAGAGTACATGTGTGTGAATGAGAGGGACCCAAGTGGAAGAGTGAGGTTACAGGGAGAAGAGATCAAGAAGGTGGAAGATTTGAAGTACTTAGGGTCAACAGTCCAGAGCAATGGAGAGTGTGGAAAAGAGGTGAAGAAGCGTGTCCAGGCAGGATGGAACGGGTGGAGGAAAGTGTCAGGTGTGGTGTGTGATAGAAGAGTTTCAGCTAAAATGAAAGGAAAGGTGTACAAAACTGTGGTGAGACCAGCGCTGTTGTTTGGTCTAGAGACAGTGTCACTGAGGAAAAGACAGGAGACAGAGCTGGAGGTAGCAGAGATGAAGATGCTGAGGTTCTCTCTGGGAGTGACCAGGAAGGATAGGATCAGGAATGAGTACATCAGAGGGACAGCACATGTTAGAGGTTGTGGAGATAAAGTCAGAGAGGCCAGACTGAGATGGTTTGGACATGTCCAGAGGAGAGATAGTGAATATATTGGTAGAAGGATGCTGAGTTCTGAACTGCCAGGCAGGAGGCCTGGAGGAAGACCAAAGAGGAGGTTTATGGATGTAATGAAAGAGGACATGAAGGTAGTTGGTGTGAGAGAAGAGGATTCAAAGGACAGGGCTAGATGGAGGAAATTGATTCGCTTTCTGGTTGAGTCTGCTTTTACGTTGGAACTGTAAAGGAAGTAGTTTCTTTTATTTTGAAGGTGTCACTGATGAGACTAACACACGTTAACTGCCGCCCACAGATGAGGACTGGAATTGAGGAAGTGAGGCAAGCCCCTCCTCCCTCAATGAGTGGATGGGTGCCAAACATCCCTGCCGGCTTTCGGGGGTGTGTTTTTTTTGTTTTGTTTTTGTTTTTTATCTTGTCTTTTTTTTTCTTTTTTTTTTGACCCCAGACTTTGGTCAAATTTAAATTTTTCTGTTATCTCATTAAATTAGATCACAGCGTGGGGGAGTGTGTGTTACATAAAGAGTACTGTAATCAAGTAGGTTATCGTATATCTACCACCGGGAGATCAGGTTGATGGATGGGCTTGTGATTGATGTGATGCTGCACCCTAGTGGTCGATAGCCGCAACTACAACCTATGAAGGGAAACAAAAAATTTACACCTACGGTTTATTTGGTTTCTCTATTTCTTTTTTCTGTAGGGCCCAGGCTTGCTGATTTGTGTCCCTGATGCTTATTAAAAAGTGATTTGAAGCAGCTCAAAAGCTGAATTATGCACTTCGCCTTGCTGAAGCGTTTCAAAAAGAGGCATCCCTTCATCTGTTGTGTCCAGCAGCTGCAGTGCTGCCTGCTGTCTAATTATAGATGGACATTTCCCCCTTTGGAGCACGTTATTATTAGAAATCTCACAGGCTAGTGGACTAAATACTATGTAAGGGACACCATTCAAAGAGTGTAAAATTATGTTACTCCATGTTCCATGACAAAGAAGAAATGGAATAATAAAACAAAGAGAGGGTGTGCCACAGGTGCACAATGGGAATAATGATAGGATAATCAGCATCTGGTGACAGACAGATGGCTGCGAATGAGCACAGATTGGTTTTTGTCAATGGAGGGCAGGACTAAATATCATTCCCAAAAAAATTTGTGATTGAACCAATAGATTTTAAAAAAAAAGTCAGTTTCTAAAACATGTATACATTTAAATATAAAAATGTTCTCATGGATTTGCCACAAGTACCACCAAATAAAAGTCCAGACTGAATAAAGCAGCCATCACCTTTGAGGACTGACGCAGGACATGCACTTAAAGAAAGGTTGAAACTCGCTCTAGAAAATGGTAAAGGTGAAGAGTTTAGAGTGGCAGCGTGACTGAGCTCAGCTCCGGTTACAACCAGGCTGGAGGGTGTGTGTGTGTGATTGTATCCTGCAGGGAGACACCAGCAAGTTGGGAAAAAATATATTTAAGAGTGAACACAAGCACAATGAGTTCAATAATTTATTCCAAAATGAATCTTTTTAGGCTAAGAAGTCCAGATGAAAAAAAGAAGAGCATGTGTTCAGTCAATGCTGTGTATTCTGTGCTTTAAAAACGACATGATACAGATTAGTAGAATGGTAAAGGCACTTTTAACCAAGAAATGTCCGGATATTTGATAATATTCACATCAGGATGAAGACAGGGGTAATAAAAAATTGTAACTGCTTTAAGACTTTTTTTATGCATTATTTCATGTATGCTTCTAAACAGAGAAAAAGGAGCACCTCTTTTGTCAGCGATGCAGCAGAGGGGGGGTCAACGCGGCGGCGGTCGAGATGAAACCTATTCTCCTGTGTGATCATCTGGATTATAGAGTGATTTAGCGAAACAGTCTTTTCTCAACTGCCACCCAGTTATCGGTCCTTTACATGTGCTCTGGGTGGTTCTGCAAACATTTGATGAAATCTGAAACCTGGTGGCCGTTGAAGCAGATCTGGTAGACGGCAGTAAAAAGAGGAAACCTGGAAAAGTGAAAGAAAGATATAAAAATGAGGGAAAGATTCAGTCAACCAGGATTATTGACTTCCTTTAAAATGAAGAGACGAAAAGAGGATTGGAACTTCCTCTGGAGACAGAGAGAGGGAATGATCCCACTTTTATTACCCAAAACAACACCAATTTGTTGCATTCTTTAAATACCACAGTGATGAAAGTGCAGTCGGATTTCATTGTTATAGATACCAGTGAAAATCGGATTCGTTGCCAATATCAATAACTGCAGAAGTGATAAACAACCCATGCTGTGATTTATCATATCGCTCAAATAAACAACAAACTTACTTATTCAACATGTCCTTCTGTTTCAGGACCTGATGCACCTCAGCAGCGGTTGCTGGACCTTGAAGCTTCTGTCCATTCAGCAGCTCATTCTCTAGCTGCTCGATAGTCTAAACAGAGAGAAATATGATGAATGTCTTAAGTTACAACATCCGATTTTTCACGGGAAATAGATTTGAGAACGATTGAGAATCTTCATACTTTGCCCGTTTTCGCGAAGGCCTCCCCGATCTTGCGGTTGCGTCCCCCGTAGCAGGTGGTGATCAGGTCAGCGATGCCGCAGCTCTCCAGGAATGTGGCGGAGGAGACGGGGCAGTTGGTGCAGAAGACCCTGGCGAAGGCGATCATCTCCATCAGGCCCAGGCGAATCACCGCCGCCTTGGTGTTATCGCCACAACCCAGGCCGTCGCAGAAACCTGCGCCCACCGCCACAATGTTCTGGAGCGGAATAAAAACCGGAGGTGCTGCTGCGACTGCACTGCAGTTGTGATTGAAAAATACATTAGTTTTCATGAAGGATAACAGAAAAAAACCTTGAGAGCCCCACAGATCTCCACGACGTCAGACTCTTCTACCACCGTCACACGGAAGTTGGTGGTCTGCATCAGCTCCTTCAGCATGGGCCCGTGGGCCTTGTTGGTGCACCCTGTGTCCAAAGTGACGCATCAGCTTCAAAATCCATCACATGAACAAAAAAAAGAAGGTCTGACATATAGTTTTTAAAAAAAAACCAAAATCTTTTTTCAGGGTATTCTGTGCAATCATTCTTTTTTTTTTTGTCCCTTTTTTTTTACAGGCATCAAAGTCAAGAATGGTTATCCTCCATACCGATAGTCGTCTCACAGAACTTCTCATCCGCAACCTCATTGGCGATGTTTGCGCCCATGAGGACCGTCATGTCGATCCCCAGTCGGCCCCGAATGACTTCAGAGATCAGCTTCAGGCCGTCCAGGCCCACATCCACACCCTGGATCACAAAACAAGCACAGAATTCACAAAAATCTATTCATCATATGAACGGCTTCACTCACTGTGAAACCTACTAAAATAAGAATAACTGGTGACCTCATATTCCTTTACCACACCTCTCTGTAAGGAATATTTTACCTGTTTATGCCCTCAAACATATATTCTATTTTACTACTTCTTTTAAAGTATTTATATATTTTTGTACATTAAATACACTTTGTTGTAGATTTATGACATCATGAAACAACCTGCCTGCTTTATTTTTATTTTTTTTATCGCTGCTGCACACCATTCATCCATAGTGTACGTATTTATTATAATTTAATTCTAAATTTTAAATTCTGCATTTTAAAAAAATTTCTCTGTAGTTCAACCTTTATTCCATAATCTTAATTTATTTTCCATAAATTATTTGTTTATCCGATCATTGTTAATAAGAGCCTGAGAACAACATTCAATGCTTCAAAATGACAGACTCTAACTCCAACAGCCACCTTGATGAGAGACATGCCGACAGCGTCCTTCTTGACGTGATCTTTGATGGTGTCACAAACCCGTCCGATGAACTGGTGGGGGACCACGAAGATCAGGACGTCGGCTCCCTTCACAGACTCAGCCAAGTCTGGAACAGCCAACTGTGGAGTAGAGAGGACACAACGGTGAGGCATCAGTAGAAAGAATGGCTGCTATGGGTCATCAGTGTGTCGCCCTGCTCACCACATTGGGGGGCAGCTTGTGACCGGGCAGATATTTCACGTTTTCGTGTTCTGTGTTGATGATTTCTGTGAGTTTCCGGCCCCCCACCATCTCTTCAAACACCCACATGTTCACTGTGGTCTCAAACGTGTCATACTTGGCAGCGTTGGCACCCACAATCTTGGCAATGGCAGAGCCCCTGTGGGCATGAAGACACACAAACACCATCGTAGTGCCAAGACATCAGCAGGTTGAACAACAAAGGTTAGAGACATATTGACAAGAATCTGTAAAAACACATATTTTAAGCCTATTTAATTCAGTAATTATAAGACAATAACTTATTAACTGCTGCTAGTCATTCTCATCAGAGGCTCTAAAGAAACTCAAATGTTCTCCTGTAGCTGAGATGTGGCAGTGATGCTGTAAGGTGAATGTTGCGTTATAAGAGTCAGGAGGAATCTGTGTTTAAGATCACTTATAAATTATCAGGATTAAAGTATTTCTTACCGCATATGAAGCATCTGACACAACTGTTTTCAGTAGTGGAATATAAATAAGATTTTTTTCATTTCAAAAATTTTTACTCTCAGTATTTACTTCACACTCTTGTGTATTTCTGTTTACTTGACAGCCTTTATTTGACTTACTTCCCTTTAGGACAATCTGATCCATAAAATAATAAGAGTTTTAATGAAATAATATGCACATATATGTATATGCACTTTAAAAGTCACTCTTTGGGCCTGCAAAAGCATTACAATTGGCACTTATGTGTTGATGAATGAATATTAACACTAATCAGAATAACCCGCTCTTAGCCTCACAATCAGCACCTTTGAGTCGATTTAAAATCACACAAATGTTCTCATTGTGTCTCAAGCACAAACACGATTGCAGGGCTGTCACCAGCAGCAGCCTTCTACCTTCAGCATGTGAATAATGCCTCCACCTCTGACCTCCCTAAATGTCATGCTGACTGTCAGCAACATCACATACAGTAAGAGCAGACATCGCACAAAGTCGAAGGACAAAGAAATAATCTGAACGGAGCTGCGTCTTTACAATATTTTACTCTGTGTGTGAAGTGTTTCCCAGACAACATTCATGAAATCTAGTCCAGGACACACACTCGACTGTCACACAGCTGACAGATCAACCCAACTTTAAACTATAAACCCCCAAGACTCGCTGACAGATGAAGAATCCTTCACTCACCAGTTTCCAGAGCCGACCACACACACTTTCTTCGGCACTGCCATCCTGTGTTTGACGTCCCAGACCGATCGGCTGAAGCTGTGAGGACACACTGACGCCGGGGCTGAGGTATTTATACCAGACACACAGCTGAGACGCGACACTCCCTGTTTGCTGGTTGGTCTGCTCTGCCACCTCACACTCACACAGACACAACAGGAATGTCCTTCTTGAATACTTGGGGTCTGATGCCCTCTGGCACGTTAGAAGCTAAGCTGATGATTAAACTGTTGATTGAAAATTGACCAGTGATGTTTGTTTGATCCCAGGAAACCTTTGAAACATCACAAATGCCCCATGTTAATTTGTTAGGGGAAACATTAATCATGAATGTTAGCATTCACATACAGTTCTTTAGTGTGTGTGTGTGTTCTAGTGAGGTGTAGGAAACAACCTTCTAAAAGCACTGGGGAAAATGTCTCTTATAATCCAGCTGCTATGCAATGCAGCAAGGTCACACAATACTTTCACACATTGGTGGACTTAAGTTGTGTGGGGGCTGATAAGGAATGAAAGGGGCACCAGATGCATGCGGTGGGACGCAACCTCAGAAAGTTATGCTTCTATAGAGTGAAACAAATGCAGGGAACTGTTATTAAAAACACTGACAGGCCAAATCTTCCTCCATTTGAGACGTATAGGGAACTTAATCAGATCTTAACATTCTCGGCCACCTTAGATGGAATTTATTTAAAATCATGGGACCATACAACCTCCTTTATTTCATCTGGAGGTCCCTCCAGCAAATAAATTAGAAATCTTCCCATTTCTGGTATCTGGCATATTTAGAAAAGCAAATAAAACAAAAATGTCACCATTAGCACGCAGCTTTGCATTTTACTTTGTGTAACTTGATTGCTAATTATTTCAATTTTTTTTACTATGAAAAACTTTGATCATCTGATCAAGATAGTGATCCAAATAAAAAATACCTAAGTGGAAAGTTATATTCTCACTTCTAAAAATTCGATTATTTTTTCACATCTGCCTATTTATTTAAAAATAGGCGACATGTGCAGGAAGTGAATCACAGCAGCTGGTTTCTGACTGAAGGAAATCAAGACGTTATAACTTCGTCTTCATTCATGTAAGTGAATGATCTGAGCATTTACTTCCAAATTGTTTTTAATATATCAATAACTTCTAATCAGGCTCAAGATAAAAAGTTCACCAAAACTAATAACTAGATAAAGCAAAAATTGAAATGTTTTTTTATTGACACCCAATGAAATCCACAAACAAAAGTCAATAAAGATTCCCAATATGCGGAGAGAAAATAGCAAAAAAACAACAACAGGCAAGCGTGTACATTTGACATATCCTTTATTATAACATAAGAACATACAGAAAAATAGGTTTGGTCCATGAAAAACTCTGCAGATTCAAATAATACCACACCCTCCGGAATTTTCCCAACCACTTGTTTCAAATCAAATACCCACTCAAAACCCGCATTAGTGTATTCTTGGAATTAATGAAATGCATACATGCCAGGAGACTCATCGTCACCTTCAACAAGAAAACAGTCATTAAACTCAAATGTGTCAGATTTCAGCCGGGATACAAAGACTCTACTGCTCCTGAAAGTGTTTATGGCTTCTCTGCACAGAATTAAAATACAGGAGCTTAAAAGTTAAGGACTGAACCTTTCTGAGGTCACAGGTGATGAAGTGTGTTTGTTCGGCAGAGCGGAGGCTTGTAAAACACACCTGCTGTCTTCATGTTCGCTCTGACAGTAAGGGCTGAATAACATAAATACTGGATCCACTATCTGAGCCTAGAGAACGATTCATGAAAAACATCTGCCAGGTAGGGTACATTTTGACTTCACATCCATTTTCTGCTCTTTATTTACAAAACTATTTAGACTAGAGGTACTCAAACTAGCTACTTCCTTGATAATCTGTACTAGCTAACAAGACAAGTACTGATATAATACATAGCGTGAAACCAAAGATCATTGATAAAAGAAACTGAAAAAAACTTCATACTTAATGTCAAAAACAAAGAAACTAAAAAGATTTTCTGCTATGACTCATCTTTTAAGTCCATCCCACAGTAATCTGGGGTACAAACCATCAAAACAACCCAATGAGAACTTAAGACAAAGTGACACACTAACAGTCACTATGCAGCCAAGTAGCCTGATTGGTTACAAACACAATCACAGTCAATATCTAACCTAATAGGCAAGCATCTGGGGGCTGGAATAGGAGTGTAAAATGCAAATTTACTTTGCAAAACTGGAACAAAAAGCACTGGCAGAATCCACATATTCCACATATTTAACTTTTAGATTAGGTTTAAGATTCAGGGACAAAATACATTAAAAGTTGCCAGGTACAATCTGCCCTCTGCTTTCTGTTTGTGTCAAATCTGTACTTTTGTGTGGGCACAATGTATGAAAATGAAAGGAATGCTTTCGGGTAAGGCTTCGACATGCAGGAGGAAACCATGTGAGCTCTGGTGTGAGAAGAAAAAAAGGCTACATAAAAAAAATAAAAGAAATAAAACAGCAACCAAACTGCAGGAGCAGCGGAGCTGCTGGGTGGAGATAAAGGGACATCTTACGTAACGGTAAAACAATCTACGATCTATGCCTCTAAACTCGTCAGAAGACTCACTTTGAACATCATACACACTCTCGCACATTAGTCGTCTCCATCGGCGCATCTCTATGTTGGTTGTGGGTAACTTTTCCTTTAGGTGTTCCTGATGCCGAGCGCCTGCTCCAGCTCCTGCCGCCTCTGCTGCACCTGGAGGAGGTTTTTCCACACAACATTTAACAACCAGGAGACAGGAGTGACAGATCATATTTAGATACAGACAAGAGATTTGGTGTTTGGAGAGTTACTGAGAGGCAATAAGCAAATCCTCAAGTCACTAAATAAATCATTGAAGAAGAAAAAACAAAACGCAACAACAATTAAGCAAGTGATCAATAAATGAAAAATGAAGCTTGTAATTTAAATTAATTTGTGATTGAAAGCCCCACTGATAAATGCTATTTTGTTTGATTCAAATATTTTAAACATCCGTGCTGTTGATATGCATATATTTTTATATCGAACTGGCTAAAATCTACCATTAACAAATGGCAGCAGAAAGTAGGATTCAAGAAGAAACCATCACGTGACTCAAGAATGGTAATACATGTAATCATGGGTTAGGGTTAAGGTTAGGGTACCTTAGAGAAGAAGTAGCGACCGACTGCTTCCTTAGCCCACGGCTGGTAGTAAAACTCCGCTCTGCGCTCCTCTTCGGGGTTTCCTACCACATCGGTCATGGTCTGTAAGGTGAGGAGAACAGTTAGATCTCACTGATCCCACAGCTGAGCTGGGATCCTGTAGGGAGGAACAACTATTAAACACCCCGAGTCAAGCGCAGCTATGACAAACATACTAACGGTACCTTTTTTGGGGGGGCTGTTGTTGAGTCGGTGTTAACAGCAGCTGGACTGAATGAATTCAGTTTCATAGAGATGTCTGACTTCACGCTGCAGGTGGTCGACAGCTGGTTGAGTTAATCTGCTCGCGGTGAGAGGCGAGGCAAACGCGCACTCAGGCAGAGTGTTATTAAATGTTTAATGCTCGCTTCTGGCCTCCCACGGCACACCTGAGTGGGCAGCCGGGGGGAGAGCACGGCGTTCACCCGGGTTAACACCGTAGGCTGCTGTAGGTCAACCATCAACTCAAAGACTAAATATTATTAACCTAAATAAGACCTCAAACGTATTTCGTCAAAAGTAGAAATATTTTTGTGAAGTATTAGACCCCCCCCTCATTCATTGTGTTATCAAACCCCTTCATGTTTTATAGTGTCTCAGATGGTTTTAAAGCGCGTTTTGTCAGTTTGATTTCAGTTCTGCCTCACAGGGATTTAAAAGTCTGCAAGACATTTTCTACCTTTAAGTTTTTGACTCAAGCGATCAATGATAGATTTCTCTTTTAACTGCAGAATATTTGCATAAAATGCTGAATCTTTCCTTTCCAAACTACTGTAGACACAAATCTGTCCCTGATATTTAGCAATGTAGACGTTAAATATTGTCTTTAATTCAGGGACAGACAAAACATTTCCAGACAACAAATCAAGCAGAAAACAGATTAAATAACCTGAAGGATCAGAAAACAACTTCAAAATGTACAAAATGTACATTCTCTTCTTTCTCACCATGAGATCAACACAAACCACAGCTGTCGCTATGACAACACAGCTTTACAATGATCTACTTTTCCAATTAAGTAACGCCAACTGATTCTTTGAACATGAAAATATCCTCCCTGCATTTGGAATCCTGTTTACCCCCAATAGCTTATGAGATAAACTAAACAAAAAATGATTTTCCATCACAGAGGATTAAAGAATTTGTCTTTCAGTTGAGAGACCTTCTGACCATCAAAGCTAATGAGCCACGCTTTGATCAGTCGATCAAGTCATTGATTAATCTCTCAATGGATCCCGTAGACGTCTGGCTGGGGCTCACCTTGAGGTCTCTGCACTGGGACTGCAGCCAGTCGTTGATAAAGCCCTGAGGATCTCTGGCAAAACTCAACATGAACTCTCTCTGGGTCTTCAGCTGATTGATCGTCTCGATCGTTTCATGTATCTGGAAAGAAACAAAAAAAAAAAAAAAAGAGAATGATCATCAATCAAACACATTTCATGTGTTATTTAAATACAATTGTCAAATGAAACAACGGGTTTTCCCATCATATCTCTGAATCATTTGTTATAGATAACAGTTTTCGTGCCGAGGCTCGGGGAGAACAAACGCCGTTCTGCTGACAGAGAAACCCTGAAATGCTGGTAGTTTGGTGACCAGATGAGGTCAGGTGCTTGTGAAAACACAACATGTGCACCATTCTGTGGTGTGCTGACTAACGTCTCATGACGCAGACACACTGCTGCTCATTAGTGTTGGATAAGATGCACATATCTGTCCAGTCGATGTCTACGTGGATCCAACGGTTTCTGCTGAGGAAGACAAGGATGACTACAATTTCGTCTCTCGTATCGAGCTGGCGGGCGCCGAGTGTTCATCTTTAAAACATGACGGTAACGTAATGGGAAGAGTGGCGCCTCCAAACGATAAACAACCCCCTTGTGTTTACATTGTTGTCTTATCCAAGAACAGCGACGACACAGACGTATCAATGCCTTATCAATACGATTACAATACGCGCCAAGCAGTGGCTGCTGGGAGGAGGTCATCAAGTCCTGCCTGACCTCAAAACTGAAAGAAGGCTGCACTTCACTGGAAGCTCTGTCAGCAGATATGTGTGTGAGTGTGTAAAAGTGTACATAGCAGGTTGAAAACATGGGAATAAAATGGACGGGGGCTTCTACCTTATTGTCCAGTCCTGCTATTTCCTGCTGACTGGCTGTGGAGAGCAGGAAGGAGTTCATCTGGGTCTTCAGGGTGTCGTCTACCTCCACGTCTATATCATAGCAGGCCGTCTTCTTCTGGTCATTCGGGTCCACGCTAGAAGGATGCAGCACACAGTAAGTTTTAGTTTGATTCCACTCAGGTGACCCCCACCCAGCGCTGCAGTGAGGTTACCTGATCACGTGGTTTATGATGATGGGCTCTGGAGGCATCAGGAGGGCGTGCAACCGCTGCGGGATCTCAGAGAACTTCATTCGCTGAGTCTCAAAAATCTGAAACATGAAACCAACACAGCGTAAAGCAGCCAATATCACATCAACGACAAGGAACAGCTTTTCATTTGTGTTCCTGCTTTATTTATCCATCATATTATATGGATACAAATATTCCTGTTTGGTTACTGGTCTAATAATAAAACAGACCAATAAATTCTATATGAAGAAAACAAAGAGAGACTGAACTAGTGGCTTTATTAACTCTTAATCTTTTATATACAGGAAACTTTAATCCGTCCAGCAAGTTTATTTAAGTTTTCACCGTTAACTTTTCCCTGAACCTGTTTATCTTGGCCCAGTGGAAGAAGACACACTGGGAAATCTGTCAGTGACCCACAAAGAATGTAAATCTCCATATAAGGCCAAAGGGAAGAGCAGAGGGGGGAGGGGCTGTTCGCCGTCAAAAGGACAACCATGTGGCTGAGGATCACTTCAGCTTCACACAGCACTTACAGCTGGATCTTGAGGAAATGTATGTGAGGTCAAAGAGCGTGTCCCTGCAGGTGTGTTAGGGCGCGAGGAGACCCCCCACTCACCTGCTGCAGGTATTTGTCACAGTTGATGAACTCGCGCTCATGAGGGTCTTGGAGCTTGTGGGTCTTGACATACTGCCAGAGGGCCTGAATGATGACCGGTCTGGTCTGGGTGTGGATCCCAAGCATCCGAGCAAGACGGGGGTCCAGCTTGAACTGAGGGGGCTGGATTGAAGCGACGTCGATTTGTCATTAGATTTCAGCATACACATCACCGACAGGAGGACAACACCGACAGGTCGATGCCCAACGCTCACCTGGTAGTCGAGCATTAGCAGGACGGTGCAGCGAACACCGACATCACCTGGCCTCTTCACTTGGAAGCCATCGGTCTCCTGAGTGGTGGCGGTCCTGTGCCACTAAAATCACAGAGGACATCTGAAAAAGCCTGAAACCTTCAGGAGCTCATCACGCCGTCCGAATTAATTACAATACTTGGTCATTACCGTCAGAAAAAGTACAATTTCTAACTTAATACTTAAAATAAATGCCCAGAATTTACAATGAATGCAATTACAGAATTAACTTTATTTCTACGTGTTAATAAAGGGTAAAAAAATGACAAAGGATTTAAGTTCTTAAACAGCAACAAGCATCACTTCAGTACCAAAAAAGAATTGATTCAGAACATTTAGTCCGACATGAGACGACTGAAATCCACACGTGTCAAGATTTATAAAATGAGTTCTAACTTCCACAAGGTGATTATCTGGTCCATACAGGTCCTTGTCCAACTCAATCACCAGAGACTTGAAAAAAGAGGAGAACTTGCGCTTCTGTTTGGTGGCTTCGTATTTAGACACGCCCGTCTGCAAAGCAAATGTAGCAGATGGAAACAGGAGTGAAGCCACATATAACCAGAATTATTATACCTTAACGTTTATAAACCAGTGTATTTCATTGTAAGGCTTACATCTTCCAGCAGACGCCCCTCAACACGCAGCTCCCATGATGCAACTGTGCCTTCTCCATCCTCAGCATCTGGCTTTGCAGGGTTGAAGGTATTTGATATGAAAATCCTCAATTTTCTTTTTTGCTGGAAACAATTACAGAATAAAGGAATTTAAAATCAGCCTTCAATAACAATAACATCGTGTATCTGTCAATTAGTCTCTAAAACGATCATTGCTGTTTATATTAAAATAAATCAGTGCAGTTTTATTATGGAACACTGGTGTTGCTGGAACACTGGTGTTCCATAATAAAAAATAATAAAAAAGGACATTTATGCACTTTTTCAATATTGAATTCTTAATATAGTTCAATTAAAATCTCCCTTTATTCTGCACTTGTTGGTCGGACGTGTCTCCAGTGTAACTTTATAGGAGAATGAAATGTGTAAATTTGTTTGAATGTATCCAGTAGATGTCAGCATTAGACAGGTAACCAAAGTAAGAACTTGTGTGTGTGTGTGTGAGAGTCAGGCCATCATCTCAGAAATGAGATATTTTCATTCAGCACAGAACAACAGTTTAGCACAAAAGAAAGCTTTGCTGGAAAGAGGAGCTCGACTGAATCGTCCTCCCCCAGTCAGAATCAGTGCAACAAACAAACTACGAGATCAAACACCAGTATTGATCGAACATCGGCAGTGGCTCAGCGGTAGAATGAGTCGTCCAATCATCACAAGATCGGCAGTGCGATTCCCGCTCCCGCCCAGCAACCGGGAGTGTGAGCTGTCAGCTCACCTCCCGAGGTGCCCTTGAGCAAGGCGCTGTCCCCGTTTCCAAGTTGCTCATTAGGGCGCACCATGACGAAGCTGTCCGTCACTCTACCTCCTAATGCATGCCTACAGGTGACTTGTGTATGTGTGTGTGTCCAGGGTCTGGACACACCAATATATATATATGCATGAATAATCCACCTCCGGAGATTGTAATCAGTATATATTATACTGTATATATACAGTGCGCCCCTCGTTCAAGGACCCACACGCGAATAACGAATTCCGCAATATAGCAACGTACTCTTTTATTTATGGTAATTTAAACGTTTATGAACCCTCCCCATACTGATATTAAACCACCTTCTATCTGTATTACCTTTTCCCACACTCTGATAGACTGTTTAAAGCACTTTTGTGTCTCAAGGATGTACGCTGCATTCCGAGATTGACGGAATGGAGCGCACTTCGTGATGCCGTCAGCCAATAGAATGCACGTACGGCATCACGGTACTACCTACTAAAAATCTGCGATGAGGTGAAGTCACACATTTTAATGCGTGACTGAGTGAGGTATTATTAATATATATATATATATATATATATATAAAAAGTAGAAACATCATCTGTAGGTCTTGGTGCTTTAAACATCTGAAGGACCTGATGGCTGTTTAGGGCCATACAGAATGCCCAGGACAGAAAAAAGAAGTCACATCCCGTTATAAATTCTGCATAAATAAGGAGGGACTTTCAAATAGAGATGAACCATCAATCTAAATGTTATCGTGACTGTTAGTAAAATGGACAAGTTTAAAAACCAAGTCAGAGAAGGTCCAAAGAGAAATGTGTTAAAATAATTGGTGATGTTTCAGTCACAAACTCCCTGTGCCGGTACATGGAAGAAAATCTTCCTTTTGTTTTATTCAGCTGTTTTTCACAGGAGCTTCCAGCCTCTATCACTGATGGAGGATTTCCAGGGAGGAAAACATACCTTAATGGGCCTCTTGAGGGCCTCCTGAATATCCAGCCTCTTGCGCATGATGGTCTGGTCAAGCTTTCTCTCAAAAGCCAGCAGATCCATGTAAGCCTGAGACTCTGGGACCAGTTCCCTGATCTTGGAAACAACAAAAGCACCAGTGACCAAAGGAACAATCCAACCAGAACAACAAGAGCACAATCAGTGATGCACTGTTACCATCATCATCGTAGCATCACTATAGAATGAACCGTAGCAAAGAAATAGCGGTAATAAAATCATGATAGCAATTGGATTCCACCACTCAAATCGTTCTAAAAAAATTAAGATGTTGAAGCTCTGGTCCACCTCTACATTTCCTCTTCGACAAAGCAGTGAAGAAGAAGCATCAGGCCTAAAATGTTCAGTTAGTCAAGTATCTGAGCCAAAGTCTTACAGGTCACTGCAGTCTCAAGTGAAGCACTTTAAAATATCCCTTTAAACACCTGAGTTAAAGCGGACTAGCAGCAGATACGTTAACATTAAGAATTCCTGGACATTCATGGTCTGTCTGATACTCACCCTCTGAGGTAGAATCTTATCAGCCATCTTCTTCTTCTTTGTGCTAAAAAATACATAAAACAAGAGCAGTCTAAGTGTGAGCCAGAGCAGAGCAATGCTTCATTGACTTAATCCCCCATAATTCAGTCTGATTTGATGGCTGGCGGCATCATGATCAGGTATAAAAAAAGATATGGCATCTTTCTCCTGCTCTAGGTGAAACAGGTATATAAATAAGAAATATTTAAAATATAGAAAATAAGAAATAGGTAAAGAGAAAAGCAGTGAATCGTCTGAACGACAGACTGAAAGCAGAGTCTTTGACATTTTTGGTCTTCAGAGATTGAAACGAAAAATTGATTGAGTTCCTGATTAAATATCTGTTGTTTCACTTGTGGATTAATGACTGCAGCTTTAAAAAGCATTTAGCAAAGGCAGCGTTCCAGGGTCTGGCTCCCAATACAAAAACAGATCAATCACAATTTTATCTGCTTTTAGTTCCCACTGCATCAAACTGAAGCTTTACGTTTAAGATGATAGGGGCTCAGTTTTAGTTCAGTCAAGTATGAGTTAAAAACCATGACCGTATTTCTTTATAAAATAAAAACATTTCCCCCAATTTAGAACGATCACAAAATAAGGAGTTCTCATTAATGTGACACAAGAAAGACCACAATGAAGGAAGGTCTAACTCAGGGGTATTCAATTAAAAGTAACGGAGGTCTGGTTATAAAAATTTCCTTAGTAAAAGGTCTGAACCCAAGTCAAGTTTGTGTTTTATAGCCAGTCCTTATGTCCACATTATCATTTATTATCAATTTTCAATGCAGGATATGTTTAACTTGGTGCACAGCTTGCTTTTTTACCTCACTATAAATAAAAGTAGACCCAGGCAAATAAATTTCAAACCTTTATGTTAGACTGAAGAACACACAAACCTCAGAATTAAAAATAAAGTGCAAAAAGAGCTGAATAATCTTTTTTTTCATAAATTAAAGACGTCCCAGCCTATAGAACTGAAGGCCTACACATCAAGTAAAAAAATATTAACATCTTCAGAAAGCATAAATAAAAACTGGCTCTTTCAGGGGAAAAATACAAACAGAACTTTCTTCATGAGAAAAGGGGCATGTAGCGTGCCAGTAATTTACTTGTGCTACGTGTTCAAACTATATGAGGCACGATGGTTTTGAACTGCCTGACGGAGGAATAAACATAAATTTCGTCCACTCATTGTTAATCAGTGGTTTTCCTAATTAACCTCCTTCGTTTGGAGCTATTCTGTCCTCTCTGTCTCCCTTCCTCTGTGCTCATGTAGTGGTAACTCACAGCGGTAGTTTACAGCGAGCTGTCTCACTCCAGGTGCGCTGACAGAGCAGGTAAACAATCTGATTGGCTGAACTGAGTGGCGCTATTACCCTATTAACTGGAGGAGCAGCGCCCGCCGTCTGTAGCCGTGACCGTCGATAAAAATGCGCCAAGAAAATCTACTCTCGAGAATTTATCATGGAGTGGTCACGGGTCCGGACAGAACTATCACGCCACGGTCCGGATGTGACCGTTCGGTGACCCCTGGTCTAACTGGTAACACAGATCTCATGTTAGAGGAATAACACCACTTGGACTTACTGCTGGTTGCGATTCTGCTGCTGCACCTGCTGTATCTGCTGGGGGGCCGGTCTCTTGCGAGAGGGGTCCATCACACCAGGCATCACAGGACGAGACACTGGGCTGCTGCCATATCCTGGGGGGCCCATGGCCGGTCCCTGTGGTGTCATACGGCTGGATGGAGGCATGCCCGGCCTCTGTAAGGCATACATATAAAAACACATTTTAGTTAAAAAGATTTTTTTTTTTATTCATGTTGATTCGAAGCCTCAGGTGCAGAATATGATGCAACCGCCTCAACAGATTGATCAAGATCAATAGCGAGTTTATTCAGGAATCTAGTCCATGCACTGCAGGTGGTGTGTTTACTTATTTACAAGGTGAAGAAAAATGTGATGTCTTTAACAAATAAAAGCCAGGTTTTCCTCGTCCAGGTTGATTTCAGCAGTTTTTTTCTTCATTTCTTTTTCAAACAAAAAGTACAACCACATGAAAGTTTTGGTTTTTCAAAAGGAGAATTAGATTTCTTTCCTTTTCACAGTTTAAGAAAAAAACCTACCTCATGTCAACCACTCTAACTTTTGATTGTTGTTTCATACAGTAAATAATAAAACCTAACCCTTTGTTCATTGCTACAGACACTTCCCATGATATGCAAACACACAGTGTGTATTTTTCCACCCTGCACGGAGGCACTGACCAACATAGAAGATCACAAAACAACATCTCACAGGCTTCCAACTCAAACACGTCTGCTTGTGCTGATTGAGCATTTGAGGGTGGGTAACAGGATGACTCCAATCATCCTTTTCGTGACTGAACCAGCCGATCTGGAACCACAGCACATTGTAATTCAAAGTTTCAGGCGCCACCATACAAATCAAACTTGACGTAAACTGTGCTGAAAAACACAACCATAAAAGAACTGTTAATGTGTTGTGCACAAGGAAAGTGAAGGTAGACGTGAGTCATACGTGACAGGTTAAATCTACATAGGCGAGTGAAGTAGATCGTTGTGGACATCAGACTGACAGACCCTGACATCCACAACAGCTCAGTGGAACTGCAAATCAGACAAGTAACTAATGAGGAAAGGCTGACCTCAGGATCTACATGAGCTCACAAGTTGTTGTGCACTGAAATGCTCACAAGGCCACAAACCCAATAACAGACTCCATTTATAGGGTTGTGCAGATGGTTGATATCTCCATCTAGTCGACCATCTTTCATTCAAATCCACACTACATGCATACGTTCTCTGCGAAACTAACAGATCAACGCTGGAGTTTCAAGTGGAACCTGGCAGCAAATCAGCAGCAGCCCATCCACTAAGGTGCAGGATTATCTCTGAACGCAGAAGAAGTTTCCCTCTCCTCCACATTAGCACTTTTTATATGTAAGCGAATATTTTCTAGGTCTGACAAAATGGAAAATCAATTTGAATGTCAGCTCCTTCAAGTAAGTCAAAACAGAAATGCTCACACTCCCAACTCACCAAGCCATGCGCCAAGAACTCAAAGAGACGACTTCGTGTATCAAACTGCATGAACGCAGATAAGAACAACAGATGAAAGACGAATCGCTGCCTGACGCTTTTCCTCCGGCACTCAGCCCAACAAATGAGAGATGAGGGGAAAGCGCAATTTCTCCTCAGCCTATGGCGGAGGGAGGAAAAGAGTGACGGATAAGGGCTTGTCAGCAATACCGGCGAGATGAATGCGCGCTGCCTTTTCCATACAGCGCAGCGTGGGCAGTGAGGTACCGCATGTTGATCATTAAGTGCTTTCTAAATTGTACATCAGTATAACCTTGGTTTGCTTTGCAAACAATTACAGTTTTTCAGTATTCAGAGTATGCTGGCTCACCAAACGTGTCGTGAAAGGCTGCTTTTGTGAGTGAAAGCAGTCAAGGACACTGGAGAAAAAAAATGTCTTTTCACTGAAATCGACCGTTTGCCTCCAGTAGCTAAGCAGCAAACGCTGCAACAGCCGTCAAAGACGACTTACGATTTCAGCGTGTCCTTCCAAGAAAAAACAACTGAAATTGAAATAATTAACGTCACAAATTTAGAAACATTCAGATTGTATAGTGACATGATTTTTAAAAAAAAAGCACTTATGGTTTCAGATATTTCTAACTAGCAGAGATTACGATGAACCACAAAGTTTGATCATTGTTTAAATTATATTTCATGTGAGATGTGTTTTAGAAAACAGCGGCTGGGCAAAAATTAATGGTCATAAATGCCCGTTTTGAAATCAAAATTAAATGACCGTCCCAGTCAGAAACAAATTTTGTTAGAGGAGCAAACAGGACTTCTGGTGGCGTGCAGTCTTTTCATCTTGGAGAAGCTCTCCAGTGTTTCAGTCCTAGGGCTCACATATGAACAAATGTTTTTAAAACTGAGATGAGACGCTAACTGTTTACAGAGTTCACAGAACTCAATGTTGTTCTGTCTCTGTCTAAAATAATCCACCACCTTGTGCGCGAGGGTGAGGATCTTTAGCTACAGCGTGTTTCCCATCAGAATTGTGCTACTAATCCATGGATGGGCTGTTTTTGGCTAAGTCTAGTTATCATAGCTGTAACAGAAACTAGAAGTCAAACCTGACTCACAGTGAAAACAGTCTGGAAACCAATTAATTTTATTAATATGGAGCCTCCTGCACATGAGAAATGACGGTAAACTGAATATTCTCATGTTCTGTTCTACTGTCCAGAGAAAGTATGGTAATAGATGTTGTACTTTTGTTTGTTGTAGAAAGAAAATTTCAATGTTTGGAAATTTCTGGTATTTCATTTATTTAGGATTACTATACTTGTTGGTTTGAATGCTTCCATCACTTTTAGTGCTCAGAAAGTCACCAATTGATTTTGCTGCAAAATATTTACTTTCAGTCATGTCAGAAGATCTGACTCTTAC
Source organism: Antennarius striatus (assembly GCF_040054535.1). Lineage (NCBI taxonomy): Eukaryota > Metazoa > Chordata > Actinopteri > Lophiiformes > Antennariidae > Antennarius > Antennarius striatus. Next base: position 3,088,864 of record NC_090780.1, on the reverse strand, counting down.
AAAACATTTTGAAAGACAATTAGAAGAAAAAACAAACTACTGGTGATTTATGACACCTTTGTACAGTTAAAAATAATGTTTACCTACATAAAATTATCTTGGAATCAAAACATACAAGTTAACACGATGAACAACTGTTTGAAAACCAGTTCGATGCCATTTTCATGCTAAAAGGAAAATCCATGATAACAAAGAACTTCATGTAATTTCACCTATGAAAATCCCACCACCAAACCAGGCTCCGAGAAACGACCTAAGAACCACTCCAGCTCCCTACTGTGGGGGATTTAACCATCTAAAAACTTTTTTATCCAAAATGGGCAAAATGTAGATCTCGTTGCGTAAAATGGAACTTTGAAATGCTAAAAAAAAAAAAAAATCTTTAGAAGAAATCTCAGTTGACTCAGTTGTATAATGTATAATACCTCAACTATCCAAGTTAAGGAAAGCTCACCTCATTGAAACACTGGTGGCAGAGGAGCCAACAACTTTAATGACACAGAAGGTGCAGTGTCTACCTTTTTTGTCTAATTTTAAACTTAATCTGCAGCTTCGTGGAGGCTTTCCATTCATAGTTGTGTTAGCATTTATAATGGTAACTTTTTAATCCAACCAAAACTTTCAAAAGTACAATGGTCAGAAGTTCAGACTACCTTTTAAAACCAGTTTAGAAACAACTCTACTGTAATTAGATTATTAATGGAGGGAATTGGAGCAGATCGAATGAGGAGCTACCGCCGCTAGCCGGCTAAGCTAACGGGTGATGTGACCGCCTAGCTAACCGGACCGTCGGCGGGCGGGAGGGTTAGCGAATTCAAACAACAAACAAACTGATAGTCGCCAAAAGCGACCGGCTAAAACGTTTCTGACGACAAACCTCCACTCAGCGTGGACGTGGGCTCTGCTGAGCCGTGTCCGGTCCCGGCGGCGGTGGTTCGTGTTAGCCGCTAGTGACACAGCAGCCTGTAGAGGCTTTGTTCTAGCGGACCTGCTAACGCGACGCGACAGCAGCGAAGATGGAGCGATATCTCACCGGGTATCCAGGCCCGGGCATTGGGGAGCGATACATGTGGTTCTGCGCAGCCGACGCCGGTCCCATTCTTCCGGAGGGCGTCCCGGGGCCCATGCCTGGTCCTGCGCCCGGTACCGGTGGTCCAGGTCCCATTGCTCCCCCACTACCTCCTGTCGGTGCCGTCGGGAAACCCCCTCTGGCCGCCATCTCCTTTCAGAATGTCGCTGCCGGTGGGGCGGAGCTATCGCGAGATCAGCGCGCGGGATGACGTTACGGCCTCCCAGCGGCCCCTGCTGTGTAGTTAGGGGTACTGCACCCAGAGTACCCCCAAAACTTTCAAGAGCTGAATTTTTGCGAGGCCCGCAAGTGTCTCCTGCATAAAATTGACTGAGGTTGATGAATTTGGCCATGGCCATGCTGAGTCTGCAGGGGGAAAGTTCTGGTCAGACTTTTTGATCTGTACAAATCAAACCAATGGTTTTGTATTACCAGGCCTCTATGGGATCTTTACCCTTTTTAATGAATAAATGCCATGATGGATTCTTCCAGTGTGGATGAAGGATTGTCCTTCATAAGAACCAATCAGGTTTTTAAGACACTGCAGAGATTTGGTGGTGCTTTATGTTTCCTGGGTGGTGATTGGACTGTCTAAGGTAATGATGTCAGGCTTGAAAGACCAAGTTGCTCTGATCAAGAAACTCCTCGTTGACTTTCAACCTCGGCTGGAATAAGTAATGCGTATAGAAATTCATATATCTGTGACTGATCAATAGAAGAAAGTATATCTTAGAAATTGAGAAAATGAATGAATGAATGAATATCTCAGAAATTATGCATTTGTAATCCAATTTATTAAACTGCTTTGACAATAGTAGTTCTTCTAATCACCATATTGCATATTGATTTTATTTAATGTAGTTTACTTGATAATTCGATGCCAAGATCCTTCTGTATTTCTGTCGTTCTTGTCTTTGTTGTATTTGTCTGAATCGATGTCTTCAGATTGATGAAAATATAGCCTTTGTTATGGAGCTGTTTTATCTGAACCCAGAAGCAGACTGGGTGCAGATGAAACAGATGAGGTGTTCAGACTTAAAAGTGAATTTATTTTCAAGGTAATAGAAATGAGGGAGTGATGAGGGCAACTGGCTGGAGAGTCTGAGTCTGACTTGATAGTAAAGCATTAGCAGGAGCAGTTGGCTAGAGAGGAGATCTGAACACAAAGAGATGATCAAATGGAAATGGAACAAAACACAAATAGTAAGACTGGCATGGACAGAAAAATAGTTCACAAAGGGATGACTGAATGACACATTATTGAGTGGCACTATACATCTTTTAGAAACGTTTTTTAATCCATCAAACACGTTGGAGTCATTACACTTCTCCTCCGATCAGTACGATGCTCCAACAGGAAGTATCCTATCTGCTTGCCCACTTCCTGTTGTCGATCTGTGCTTGCGTGTATCAGGGAGGAGGGGGATACATCATTTTGTTTGAAACAACTTCTGCTACAATCATCATCGATGGGAGGAAAAAAAATTAGATTCTTTGTATTGTTCTTCAAATTCTTAGAGGGGTTTGCATCCCGTGTGTAAGGCGGCAGATGATTAGACAGACCTATTGACAGCCTGGATATGAAACCAATGAATAAGGGCTCATACTTAAAATAAATTAAAGGACAATTCAAACCACAAGCCTGAAATGTAATACAGTGTCTTTTGGACCTAGGAAACTTGACTGTACTGTAATTATTAATCTTCTTAATGAACAGAATGTAAAGCGGGGCCCAGAGGAGCAAAACCGCCGCCTTATCTATGAAAAATGAGCGAGCATCCTAATTGCATAGAGAGATCTGACAGGATAAAGTTATAGCAGCAAAATGGCATACTGGTAGGGGGGGGGGGGTGGAGATTGGAAGGAGAGTCACCAGAGGGCAACGGAGGAAGGAACATGCTTACATAAATATCACCGCCGAAACACTGCAACTGAAAGTAAAATATAAACATACACTCATGTAGAAAGAGAAATATTAACTTACAGTAAATATCTTTAATTTGACATAAAGTTTATCGATCAGTTATTCATTAAGAATAACTGATCGATGACTGTTTAATGCATACATTCTGTTTATAGAGGCGTAATACATTACTTAACATGTTGTCTTCATCTTAAATATATCACAATTTCACTGTTGATCAATTTTGCATTGATAATGCAAATCTGCAAAGTAATGAGTAGCCTAAACTGTGTCATATAACAGAAGTAAAAAGTAGCATGAAATTTAAGTGCCAATATGTAAATACTTTAAAATTATACTATAGTACCTCAGCGTCTGAGTAGATGTACTACTATTGGGTTTCATTGATTACCATTTTAAACTGAAATACTTTCCAGATGTTTTCAATAACATGAGTTCAATCTCTCATCTTTAAATCTCAAGATAACATTTTTATATCAGTCAGCGTTACATAATAGTCTGATCATGTTTCAGTCACTTGTGTGCCAGAAAAAAATTGGATTGTTAAGTGATTTTTAATTTGTGTGTGTGTGTGTGTATTCATCTATTTGAAATGTGCACCACTGTAAGCAACTGTAAAACATAAAGCACAATCTCCTTGATGGTATCGATATAAAATGGCATAACCGGATTAGGACAGGATTAGCAATGAGATAAAATAATCTTCAGTTCCAGTGCGTGTTCGCCGACGGGAGGTGTGATTTAACTGGATGATAGGGTAAAAAAGAAACGCAGAGAGTTCCCTGAGTGGATCAGCTCTGATTACTTCAAATCCGAGGGTGTTCGAGACATTTAGTAAAAGTGAGCAGTTTGGGACAGATTGCAAAATTCTCTCTCTTACTTTGTCCATAGATCTGCTGACAAGGTGAAAGCAAGGAGGGAGCAGTCACCTCCAATCTCTTTATTGGGGAGATAAATGACTTAACCAGGGAGGAGAGGTCCCGTCTCCAACAATTCAGGATCTGTTAACAATACGAACAGTTCACATATCAAGAAAAGGGAAATCTTGACTCATCCAGAATTTTGAGATTGATTTCTAGGCTGTCTGAATTCCCAGTGGTATCCCACGTCCCACACACCCCAGCTTTTTAATATGTACAATCCATTTTCTGCTCGTCACTGTATAGGCAGCATTCCTGTTTTCTGACCCTTCCCTTGCAAACACCTGGGCCGCAGACAGTCGATAAGAAAAAAGACATCAACGGAAAAAGGAAATATATGGCATCATGTTTATTTTTTTTTTGATTAATCTGTCTTATTATCAGCCACAACAGAAAATAATAAAACTGTCAGGAGGGCAAAACTGCGTGGCAAACATTCAAAAGAGGAGAAATGTTCATGTCTAAGCCAGATCCCAGGAGGTTTAAAGTTTTTGTATATCATGGTTTTACCAGCTGAGGTTTCTCCTCCGAATATTAAACACGGAAAGCACTGATTTGATAAACAAAGTTGATGCTTGGATTTTCAATAAAGATTTTTTTAAAGCTATACTCAAGCAGAAATAAAGTAATTGTTCTGGAAAAACTGTGGATGTTTGCAGATGACCAACCAAATAAGACCATTTGGAGGCAGAGCATGTCTGAGGGAATCGGGTCGGGTACTAATATTCACAAGGTCATGCATCACCAGCCCACCTTTTTAATAATGAGTGTGGCAGTTGGCAGCACTTGATGTACAGTAGAATATGAGAGAGAACATCCATAATGTTCAAACCGACAACATTGATAAAACTGCAGGATATTTCTCATCCATTCTTTTGTCAAAAAAGCAGCTTTTGAAGAAAACAGAGATGTGGAACAGAAACACTGTGACTCATAGCTCTTAGATAAACTAGATTGTATCTAATAACATCTATCCGCACTATTAATGCTGCTTTAGGTCCAAGAAAAATCTTGTATGACATGAAACACATGATAAAAGGTTCGTAAGAGAAATTTTCCAATAACAAAAAGCCTCCGAGAAAACGCTGAATGCTTTGTCTGAGATCTATTCGCGGCCAAAACTGAATGTGTATTCCATAATATCTGGAGCAGAAAAGTACTCTCATCTGCTTTTGTTTATCTATTCAACCTAACAGACAAAAAGAAAAAGGAAATTCGCTGCGAAGAAAAAAAGCTCAGAAGAATAACCATTTCCAAAATGATCTTTGTATTTATTTATGCTCTGATAACTAAATAGACTAGTCTATTACCTTGAGGAAGGAGACAGGATTAATCAGGCAATACTGAGTTTGTTTAATTGAAGAAAAAGAAAATAAAACAACTGAAAAACAACTGAATAAAACACGATATTGATAGTATGACAATATACCAAGAAGAATAATACGTTGTTTACATCACCTCTACATACTGGCGTTATTGTGCTTTGATAAGACTTTTGCCACTAGAACACAGATACAGAAATTATTTTTGCAGCCTCACAAAACTCTCATGGATTTCAGCAGTCATCCATCCCGCAAAAAGCGATTCATCTCATCCTGCAGTCCAGATGAGGCTAAATGAAGCTGAGTGAAGACTCATTGACCACATTAAAAAAAATAAAAAAATAAAACAGCTTCATGAGGAAAACAAAAAAATCCATTGGCTTCATCAACAAAACACACACATTGTACCTGATGTCGGCAACTGTGAGCGTTGGTACACAAACACACTCAACAGCAACGCACACATGAACAGAAATTATAAGGAATGCATCGCTTATAAAGCCGAAATGATTGAAAACATGCACTTGATGAATACAAGCATGCATTTACATGAGACCTGAAATCAGCGTGTTTCAAACGGGAAATGATGCATCTCTATCGCAACCGATGCCGTCACAACTCCACGGAAACTTCCCCTGCACGCTCCCACCCCCCCCCCCACCCCCCACCCTGGCGATGCTCAAAACAAAGGTACATTCTCATAGCAATGACAGTGTTTGATGGAACACTGCAACAGTTACAGACGTTGCTACATGTAAGCGGATGTCCGATCTGCTGACTGTGGTGATGTAACTGTACATTTCTCCTTGTTTTTTTTCTTATTTATTTTTTTCTTATTTACATTTTTTTTTTTTTTTTGTCTGTTGAAAGAGAGGTGTATGTTGGCAAGGTTTCTCCACGAGCATCCTTTGTGGCAGTATTCCAGAAGAAAAAACACAAAGAGACAGAAAGTTTGCAGCATGAAATGTTCCCCCAGAAAAATTAACAGATACTTTAATATTTGGGATTTTCTTCTTCTCTTTGCCGCAGTTTGAAAGTTCTGTCACCCCCGTTTGTTATTTGATTTGTCTCCTTGTATTCTGTTTTCTATGTAAAAAGTGCCTCTGTTAGTTCCTTGCACACCCTGTGTCGGACAGTTCTCGCAGCAGCAGTGGCTTTGGTTGCATTACGCGCAATTTTTGATGCTTCACCCCCATTTCTCGCTCAGCAGGTGAAGTCCTCAAAGTTGGCCTGGCCGGGGTGATGAGGTAGCATGTTGCCGGGATACGTTGACGGTGTACGCAAGTTCTCACAAGGAGCCTGAAAGAGTAAATGTGGAGAGAAGAAGAAAGGGGTGAGACATCACGCAGTGAATCAGAAAATGCATTTGGAAAAAACATTGTAGTGGAAAAACACTCATAAAAAGAATCAACACATGAATAACAATCTGGGCCAGCAGGTGAAAGGAAATAGTTTCAAAAAGAATTTTTTAAGTGTAAGAAAAACCCCCCCCCATCAAGCTGAATAATGAAGTTGGATGGAAAGGCTACAGGGTAAGATGAACACATCTTTCTCTTTTTCTCAGGCGAGGCGAAGACTTTCAATTAACGTGAGCTGGCTTCATTTAAACGGGGAGATAAGTGAGCTGTCACACCTTCCAAACCTTTAATTCTGCTTTGTCCCTGCCGGTCCGGTCCAACTTTGATTAAATTCAAGCCACTTTTCTTTTTTTTTTACTTCTGTCTCAAGATTCTCTCCTTATCCCCTTTATTTGCTCACATTTGTACCTCTCAAGCCGTTTCTCCCTTAACTTCTTCCACCTTTCTCTGAGAACCTGATGTAATCTGAAACAATGAAATATGTAACAGAATACTACTAACATGGTGTTTCACATCATCCAGGCTCAGCACGGCTCCCCGGTCATTGTTGTTGCGGCTTTTGTGTTTCTTCTTCATGCATCGGCACATCTTGTACTTGATCACCTGAAAGAATACCAGACGACAATCAAAAAACAAAAAAACAAAAAAACCTCGTCTTTTTCTGTCTTAACGTAGTTAAATCCTGCACACGTCGGACCTTGAGGGATCAGGGAAAGTGAAATTCAAATAAGACTTGCTTTTTCTGTCTCAATAAATATATTCACATTGATTCCACACTGGAACACAGGTGCTTTTCCTTTATGTGTCTTCCGCAAATGCACTCACACATCTAAAATCAAGGTCTAGCAGACACACAAAAGCTCTCTGCATTGGTGAGAGAATGGAAAGCAAAGAGGAAGCATGCAACGCAGAGTTAGTCAAATGAGAGACATCCTGCCTAATCTAAATTATAATGTATCTAAAATGTTAATGTATTCAGCATTTCTGCAGCTGAGATGTGTGTGTAAGTGTGTGTGTCATGCAGAGATAGAGATGCAGGGCTTTCATCACACACCCTTGTAAGGATTGAAATGTGAAACACTCCACTTTTTGATCAAATAATGATTATAACACTGGAGCTTTGCCTGACCATAAAGAATCATTGCACTAGCAAGAGAATCTTTCCACGGCAAAAGGAAAGATTTTAAAAAGACATTTTACCTCGTATAGATAATCAAAGAGTTCCAGAATAGTGAGGATGCTGGCTCCGATGAAAAGACCCATCTGGCCTCCAATATCACCTGTAAAGTAGGAGAAATTAAAATAAAAGTGTTATCAATATATAATAGATAGATAGAGATAATCTCAGAACACACTTTTAATCTTCGTTTTCATCTAAAAGTTGAGGAACAAAACATTCTGTAGATATTTTTTAAAAAAAGTAGCTGAAATGCATCAGATTAAAAACAGTTCTGTGTTTTTATATCGTTAAAATGCAGGTGCTTATATTACTGTCACTGCTGTCACAGAGCATTATGTATATTATGGCAAAAGGACATGTGACATCCATTCCCTTACCCAGAAGGCCTGCCAATTCGTAGGCTTTCTTTTGCTCAATGGTTTCATAGTTCAGTGCTTCAAAGAAAATATCCAGAACCAGAATGTTATCACTGCAAACACAGGGAGAGACAGAGTCTTAAGACGCACATTCAGACATCCTTTATACTCTTTTTTTTAGTCTGAGTGTTGAGCTGAAGATGACTGGCGAGTTTGTTTTTCCCCGCAGAGCCGATGTGTCAGGTTGAAGGAATAACTGTCTCCTCAGACAAATTTCCCCCCAGGTGGCTCTGGTCATTGAGGAAAACAAGGGAAGTGATGGCAGCTGTTTGATTTTGCACTGTGTCACAGCTAAAAGTCTTGACTTCAGCAGAAAGAAAAATAATGGTGATTAGTTTAAAGGCCCAGGGCAAGGAAGGCTATTATTTTGATTCCTGAATATCCTCTCTGTGGAACCAGTCAGACTTCACACCCGAATGGAGCTGAGATCAAAACAGTAATTCCACATTTTGGGCTATTTTTTATTTTTTGGTACTTGGTGAAGCTGTTTATTGCTCAAATTTAAGTTAAGACAAGTGATGATGTGGCAGTCTTAAAAGGAACTCTGGAAAAGCCTCAGGCTGAGCTGAAATGACTAAATGCAAATTACATCCGATAAAGCAGAGACGGATGCTCACCAACACGGAGCACACAGACAGCATCTGATCCTTCATATTAAGTGTGGGGCCCCTTTTTTTTTTTTGGGACTTTTTTTTTTTAATAATACATCAGATGGGCTCAAGCACACCTTCACACAGCATCATTAACGTATGATTTACCACACCAATTATGTTTTTTATGAGTTTTGCAATCTTTTTTCTTCTTCACCTCCTTCCTCCTTTCCCTCCTTCTTGTTTAGAGAATCAGAATCAGAGTCTTTACTTGTCATGCTGACACACGTTTTCACATGGGACAGTACGAAATACCGCTCTGAAGGTCCCAGTAAGCCCGCTCGATAAATAAGATAAATACGATAAGTTAAAAAGTTAAAAATGTAAGATATACGTATAAGTGTAAAGTGTCTGAACAGCAATTTATTTACAACAGCAAAAAATCTATACTATTATAAATTTGTTATTTATCAAAATATATTATATATATTATCATTTATTACTATATATTTATTATAATTTATTATAAATGTATTTATAATACAATTTATTTACAACAGCAATTTAATTAGATGCTCTGTTTCATCATTTTGACTAAACAGGTGAAGACGAGGGGGAAAGGACACCTGCCAGACCAGATCTCGTAGATTCATCTAGCACCCAGGCTAATTATAATGTTTGCATTTGATTATATTGATATTTAATTTATGTTTTTGTTATCTATTCCAACCACTAACCCAATCCTGTTTACAGTCTACGCTACTTTACATGCACGCAACAAGACAAAGTGTTCAGATGTTGCAGCAAATTCAATATATTGACATATTTTTAAAAAATCAAACATCAGTTCCTACATTTTCATGCTTCTTTAGAATCACTACACGGACTGTGGTGATGGATGCAGAAGCCCTTTGCCCCGGGGCAACAGTCCCCAGAGTTCCACATCGTGGTGATTTCATCTTGTTACTACTAACTCCTGCGTCCTCTCACTCTCAATGGTGTCAGCCTACAGCTTGAATTATGTTTCCACTCATTGCCTTGTTAGTAACCCGGAATATGTGCAATCATATCTGCTGTCAAACAGTCAGTGAACCCCCCCCCCCGCCCCGCCCCCTGCCGTGCTCGATTTGTGCTGCTGGTTTTCAACAGAAACACACACTCCTGTCACAGATGTCAGCTCCAAACCAGTAAAGCTGGAGCAGCTCAGATACCAGAACACTCCCTGCTCGTCTGGATGGTTAGAAATGTGTGGAGAATTTAAAAAAAAGACCTGGATGGGCTCTCATCTGTCCACAGGGAATTACAAAACATTTCTGAAAGGAGAAGTGGAAGGTTTCTGAAGCACTCCGACTACATATGGTCTAATTATCGGGCTTCACTGGGAACGGAGATAAAAGATTCAAGTGCTATTGCACTGTCTCCTTATTTCCTTCTGATCTGTTCAGTAGTTTTGGGAGAGAAAGACTCAACAGTGGCTGATTAATCAAGTTTGGGCAATTTCTGTAAAATCCCTTTTTCTATATCCTCATCTGTGTGATAAAACCACGGGTGAAGCTGTTTCAGCTGTTACTGCCTTGTGTAATGCATATTTAACGGTGATTATTGTGTGTAAATGTTTGGATACACTTAAAACAACTGTGAGCCAAAACCAATCACATCGTGTGTGCAATTTTACAACTTCTGTTAATTATTCTTCAATTACGTTAGATCCGATGGTAAAAGTCAGATCCAACGGCAAAAAACAAACATCCAACCATCCATCCATTGGGATATTTTTTTCATTGGAAACAGTTTCCCTCCATTTCCAGTTATATGTGCTAGTTTCACATGTTTTGATCAGTATGTCACATGATGGTCTCAATCAGAACATACTGTCTTATGAAATAAATGTTCAAGTTAATCTTATGCTTTACTAAATGGTGAACATATTAAAAAAAAAGAACTATAAACTGAGAAAAAAAATTAAATACAGCAAATCATGCTCTATTAAAATGTGTTTCATCAAAAAAAAAATCATTAATTTGTAAGTTTTAATGTGAAGCTTTTGGGGGAAAAAAAATTGATTTTGGATAACACAGATTGTAAAACAAAAACAAAAAAAAACGAAAAATAAAAACCATGAAAGAATTCCAGACTTATCTCTCACACCCAGAAGTGGTGGCAACACTTTAAAATGCACTTCCAATTAAAAGTGTTTTCCTATTGTCACTTGGATGTTTGAGCCTCACTCTGCAGAACGGGGCATCTTAACAATTTGACTGCGGAAAAACAGTTTTCCTCTTCATCTGTTGAAGAATGGAAGTTTCTCTTTCACTCTGAATTTGAATTAGGAATTTTACATTATTTTAATTGACAGTTGAATGTGTGTGTATGTGTGTGTGTGTGTGTATATAGTGTATAATTCTGGATGGCTTTAGGTGCAGTTGGTTCAGAGCCAGCAGGACAGCACGAGTCAAACTGCAGCTCCATGGTTGATGATGAGCAAAGCTGAATATAGAATGAACCAGTCCCTGAACACTCATGTCCATTTGATAAATAGGACATGAGAATGTTACTTACGATATATACTGCTCTGTCTTATTGAACTTCTTGGCGAGGTACTTGGCTGATGCTTTGCTTGGTATCTTCACAAAGGACATCTCTTTGCCGTAACGTGTCAGGTTGCACGGCGTTTCGCACACGCAGTAATCGTTGTCTCTTTCGACAAGAAAGTCTACAAATGATGCAGAGAGAGAGAAAAATTGAGAGATTTGAAAAAGCCTGAAGCTGCAGGGACAGGTAGATCTATCACCACCCAAGACTGACAAAACAAAAATACCAGCAGAGTGAAAGCCATGAAAACACAACAACCTGAAAGAACCCAGGGACCCTTAAAAGATATACAAAAAAAAAAAAACGACATACGGCGACAGAGTCAGAGATAGCAGCGTGTGTCATCAGAGTGTCAATATAAAAACCAACAGACGTGAGACGCCTCAAAAGCATCAGCTGACGGAGGGAATATGTGGTGTGGAGAGGTGAGCCTCTGTGCCGAGCCCGAGGCACACCGTTTGAAAACGGCTGCATGATGCCGAAGGTTCAACAATACCTGTAATCAGCATGGATCAGTGGCTTTCCAACAGTGGGCTATACATATTGAATTGTGGATACACACATGCACACACACACATACACACACACACACACACACACACATACACAAACATAATGGGTTATCTCCTTACCCAAGGCGGGATCTGCACACTCCTTGTACTGCTCCGGGGTGCAGTATGGAGCGTCTCCTAAGGACGGGCAGAAGAAACACAATGTTCATAGTGAACAAGAAAAGAAAGGAAGAGAGGATTTGGAAAGAAAAAAAAAACACAAAGGATGACAGGACAGGATTATGATTAAATTTGTGTCATTACTGTCCTTATCAAGACCGGATAATTTCAGCAAATTTGATCCCCGCTTATAATTTGCCAACTTTTGTACTTTAGTCGTCTCATTATCACCTTCAGTCTGTCGTCCCTATCTACAACCACCATCCTATCCTTCTCTCTCCCTGGCAGCTGTTCCATCAGTCTCCCTTTTCACAATACAGGTGACAAGATATCCTGGATGTAGAGGAAATTATTTCTCAGCAACAATCTTTTGTTGTATTTTTTTGTTTCGAATGACAGGGAGATGGGAGAGACTAATAACAGGACAAAATAAAATTTAAAAAAATCACCATCAGAGGATTTTAACTGGTGTAATCTGTAGATTTACATGAATTAACTGCACACTCACTAGGCAGTAGCAGCTAATCCAGATTATCACAGACGGAATGGTCGGCCCATTGAAGGGACAGACATTAACATGTGGTTGACAGATGAGTGTTGGTAAACAGAGCCCAAAGCCAAACGTTCCCTTTGCACCAAACTCCGTTTTCAATTTGCTGTTCGAGGCGCCCCGCAGTGATTAAACGTCGGAGGTTGACACCAAACACCAGCTGTAAGTAGTGCAGACTCAAAGTAAAAGCAGTTGAATTTTCCAATCCGTTGGTGTGTGAAAGCATCCGATTTTTCTGCAGTTGCTGGCAAAAAGCACTTTGTTTTCTCCACGATGGGTTTTGTCACTACAATTTCATGTGAAGACACTTTCAACAACAGCCAACAAGAGCCATAAGAAGGTATTACAGGATATTTGATGCTCTTTCTTGTTCCTACCTGGCATGTGGACCATCCTGCAGTTGCAGTTTTCCACCAGGTATCGAGTCTCACAGTCGATGCGGCAGGCAGTGATGCTGTAGGTGTTGAAAAAGTCTGAGTCCATTGGGGTGGCTTTGCAGTCCCCCCATGGGGGAGGCAGGTAGGTCAGCTGAGAAGGAGAAGCAACAAACAGTGTCTGTTGAACACGGTGCCCTGTTGGTGCATTCAATCACCTTGTACTGTTTAGTCATTGTGGTGAAACACCTGCTGCTCTGTCTGCATGAAAAGCTATTGGACATTTATTCAATGCGCCATGCAAAAGGAATCTCATAGCAACTCCACGGTGAATGTGTGTGTGTGTTTGCAGTGTGATGGCGTGGGAGCCTCTCTCCCACGCTCGGTCTCTTGTTCCCGTTCTGTTTTCATTTGTGCTGCCCACTCCTCACACATGAATTGAATGATGTCTGCTGTGGAGTACAGCTGTGATGTTGGAGTCACACTCAACATGGATAAAGTGTGGTGCCATGTTACACACACACACACACACACACACACACACGTACATTTTCTATTTCTGTTACGCAACCTGTGTTATAAATGATTCACATTTGTGTGAAGATATGAACACATTTATCAACTTTGTGTATTGGGTCAGTATGTACAAATACTGGAGACTTTTTTATATTTTAATAACTGAATTCTTATTTTTTTATTGTTATAAAAAAATCACCTTCACATTTGCTTTTTTTAAATTTTTTTTTTATTTTTAGCACATTAACATGCCACTTTGAATTAACTGCACACACCGCGTGAGAATGTGAGATGAAAATCATTTTGAATGCTTGAATAATTCCTCAGACGGAAAAAACATTCATCACAATTATCCGAGACAAAAGCTGACAGACCAACTGCATGTTTTATGAAACTAACAGTACAAAGCAAGAGGCAGTCTTCAGTTCACCGCCTTGTGAAGCTGATAACGTTGAATCTATGCATTAATAATCAACGTGATGCATTGACCTAAAGTACAGTAATAGGCATCTCTGCTCTTTGAGAGTGAATTTTAACTGATAGTTATATCAGTTATATATTTATATCTCTTTCTGTCCTTTGCTTTTCCAGATAACTGTTAATCCAAACATCACACTTCACGAGCGGATTACCGAGCAGCAGATCATCGAGTGTAAAGAGTTTTTGAAGGTTTTTTGGAAAACATTACAATTACAGGTAATGCCATCCATCCAACTATAGAACGGGCTCCCGCTGCACATCAGGCAGGCTTCTTCACTGTCGCATTTTAAATCTTTTCTTAAAACCCACCTCCTTTCCCCGGTGTTTGACACCCTTTTAAAGTGTTTTGTGTATTATGTCACATTATTTTAATTGTTTTTATCTGATTTTATTTCCGCTTTTAACTTATTTTAAATTGTTTTATTGGATTTTTATTTGATATTTTATTTAACTGCATTTTGTTCATGGTTTTGTAGTGCGTCTGTTTTGTTTTTATCTAGTTACTGCATCAATACTTGAATTATGCATCGGCAGAAAGAGAATGAAGGGTATAAGGGATAAATAGAAATAAGGAAAAGATGAACATGACTTGGTTGATTACTACAGCCATTTGATTACTCTATATACATTGGAGGAAATGTGGATTCAAATATTTCTGTACTCAAATTAAATCTTCTTGTGTGAGGCTGCACCATATCTTAAATGGTAAAAAAGCTTTTTCACAAGACAACATACTTTTTTTTTTTTTTTTTTTGCACATCATATGAAAATGTCATCATTTGTTCGTTCATTTCAGCTTTTGGAAAAAAAGAAAACAAACAATTATGATACATGGAAAGAATTGGTGAGATGTGCAGCGCGGTGTGTCTGAGTGTTTGTGCGTCCTCGGAGCAAACAGAGCATCACTCTGTTTCATTTATGTTCACACAGTAATGAAATAAAAGCTGCTGCTGTGACCATGACTCCTGATTTGAACTATTTCTGAGAGGAGGTATAATGTCAAGTCTATATTCAACATGCTCATATAGATGCATTACATATAGTGAATTAGTCCATGTATGATAAATACATATAGCATCACAAACACCAACAGTACAGTTACTGATGACAAACTAACAGTTATCCAGAGACCTTAAATACCTCTGTTCATTTTCAAATCACCAACATCTGGCAGTAAACAGAACATAAAAACCATTACAGCTAAGGGAAATGTCGATTAATCAATGATGGGGCTTCAATTCACCTCATCGTGACTTGGTGGAGCAAATGCTTAATGGCTCTATTATGTTTCATGTTCTGTAATTTTGTTTTCCGTGTATTTTCACGTCTCCTGCTCTGCTTTCCTCAACTACTTTACTTCACATTGGTTAAATGTCTGCTAAAGTCAAGAGCGAATCTAGTGTAAGAGATTTGTGGGCATGTTGATGTTGCTATTTGCTGCTTTAGCCTTCTACTTTATTTATTTCATGAAAAAGAGAGCAAACTAAAGGGTAGGAGAAAGGCCAGAATCAGCAAAAACAGAGAACCACGAAAGAGGAAACTGGACACGCGCCGGCGGAGTAAATGTTTCAGGTTTTTGTTAGTCCTCTTAAGTCAGGAAAAGTGCAGATTTTTTCTATCCTGGGATCTCAGTGAGTGACAGTTTGGTTAGCTGAAGAGACCCCACCCAGCAACTTCCCACTACAGGACTGCTGAAGTAGCAAGATGAATGACTGAGCAAAACTGCATTATATTAATGAAGAGTGAGGCTGCCAGCCAATAAAACAAACAAACAAATAAATAAATAAACACACAGGATGAGAGTGAGGGGAATAATATAAAAATGGGGTACTGTATAAGAGACACTATAATGATTGCTGGGGAGGAAATAAATATGGGGGCTACAGAGAAATAGAGAAAAACAGAGGGGCAGTTTCCTGCAGAAGCGACATGGGCAGCATGCAAAATCCTCCTGAAGCCCGCCAACACTGGATCACACTCACTATGGGGGACGTGGAAGGACTGAGATCCAGCTCCCTCTACCCTCCCTTCATCGGTGGACAGAGCCGATGATTTGTTTGGCTGCGCTCTCTCCATCTCGCCGGCAGAATTATTCACCTTTCAGAGGAATCCCTTCATTTCAATGAGAGAGACTCTTCTACCAGCTGACGAGGCACAATTCCTGCGTCTATAGTAACGTTAACCCTCCAAGTGTGTGACAATCAGAACAACACAAGAGCCCAACTTCTCCGGGGAACACTTGTGGGTTCAGTGAATATGAAGTCAATGCGTTTGCACATTTAAAGGCTTTCAAACATCCCTCATGTTGGATGACAATACGATGTTAGATTCATCGCTGCACATGAATCTAACAGAATGATTTAACACACACTCCGTCACACAGTGTGTGGTTCTGTGCACCTCTGCACACGGTGCAGTGCTGATAATGCAGTGTTTGCCATGTGAGATGCATCGTTTCACCTCCTCATGAGGTGCGGTACTCCGTTCTTGTTGAATCACTGAGGCACAGTCAGTCGACAATTGTGAAAATGCATTCAGGAAACATTCATACTAGTGATGGAAAACTCATTCAGACCCTTTACCTCAAGAGTCTTTTACAAATGATGTCACATTAGTGTGTAGGTAATATGTCACAGCTGGATTGGTTCTAGTCCAGAATTTTCCATACCCTGGTTTTATCCCCTCTGAAGGGAGACGAGATGAAGTTTGCATGTTTGTACTTTTAACAAACATTATTATATGTCTTAACATCCAACACTTTAAAGAGGGAAAGCCTTTAGCTGGAAATGATAATAGCTCAGATGAAATATGTCAAGGTAATGACTAGTAAATACAGCTGTTAGAAAAGGCAATGGAGTAAAAAGTACAATAAACTATGAACTAATGTAGAGCCAAATAAATTAATAACGTCGTTTTATAAAAGCAGAAAATATTTCTATTTTTTATATTTCCATATTTACTTGCACGGACCATCATGGATTGTTGTCCCTGAGATGTAAACATTGTTTTTGCTGTCAGCGCTGTGTGGTTGATTTATTATAAATTCACTGTGTGTTCGGTCTGGTCCTGTGAGCTCTGTGACAACCAACCTCTGTGGACCTGAATTTTAAATTCTGTGCGGAACAGATGGTCACGACTCATTGGATTTATTATATTATAAAGGTCCATCAGATTTACCTTATATTACATAAAACATGAAAAGCGATCACAAGTCGTTCCCTTTGCCTCGACACTGTTGAACTAATTCAGAGACTTTATTTTCTTAAATCCATCTTTTTTTCTTCTAGTATTACACTAGAAATAAACTTTCTGATCCCTTCCTGAATGAAAAGATCTTTTGATTTACAGATATTCTGCTGAAGTATATTTTCCTTCTTTCTTCTTTCTCACCCGCTGCTCCTGACAGGAGACAAACGTCTGGAAACCCGGCGCCACTCCGAAACCCAGCTGGTCTATGAATGGCGGCTCATCCTGGTTGTGGATCTGAACTTTGATCCCTGCTTCAAATGATGTCTCATCTGTTGATAAGTAGAGATTAAAACATTCATAATTGGAACGATGAATTATAAATCTTAATTATGATAAATCACATTTTGCCACATCTATTAGCAGAAGATACTGTCTATCAAATGAAAAGTCACTTGGTGAAAAAACAAAACTTGACAAAACTAAGACAAATTCTCATTAACTTGTCCAAGGAACGCAAAACATTGTAAAGGAATGATTATTTATTCATTAGTTTTACCCCTAAACTCCCAGGGATGACAACCCTCTGATCTTTGAGGAGTTAATGATGGATGGAACGGGGAAGTGAAAGAATAAAGATTATGGACTGCCTAAGCAGGGCAGCAGGTGCCCCCACAGGGGTAAAGAGAAAGAGAGTGGATACATTAATAAATAAATGATGATGGGGGATAAAAGGAAAATCAATAGAGCTGACAGCTTACTTTGTGACAGCACTCTGCTGTACAGATTGCAAATGAAGCAGGGGATCTGATCACACTGACATGTTGATGCGAACCTATATGTGCAGACATATATTTATCACATCTGCAGGGACCTGCACAGACTTGTTATCATGTCAATGGCAGACTGGATCAAAGAGATTTAGTGTCCCCGAGCACTGACTCGGGGATAAAGTTGAATGTCTGTTTCCTGCTCCCTTTCCTTACTGCTTATCACTCTGTGTCTTCTCCTAAGTGACGGGCTTTCTCCATGTCTTCAATTAAAGAGTCGAGGAACGAGGCTGGATTTCAGCAAGAGAGCTCTGACAAAGAGAAAAAGGCTTTAACTCTTGCACATTCCTCTTTTTGTGAATGAATACAAAGCCAGGACTAATAGCTGAGGCTTGGAGAAGCATATATACATAAATAGCGTCCAAGCTTCCGTTTGCAAAAGGACACAGCATTTACATTAAGGTCATATGTAATTCAAGCGGAATAACAATGTTATATTTGAAAAAACTTTGGAGAGTATTGGACATTTGATGATGCTACAGGTGGACAACGGTATTTGTGACATTATTTCAGATTATTAACAATTATACAGGACATTTCTGACAGACCGTAGCAATGATTTCGGGCTATCCCTTAAGACGATCACATTTAGACCTGTATGTGTGTCTGTCTGCTGTTAAATGCCAAAAGAAGAATAACAGAAGAAAAACTCATGCCTGAACTATCTTATCCACACCGACTAAAGGCTTGTTTGTGTCGTGTAGCAGACGAGCATCTTTAATATTCAAGCTGTGCTTCCAGTCTTTCATGGATTTGGGCTTCAGGTTATTGGTTTCCTGTTTTATTTTGAAGGAATTGACAAATTTTTTTTACAGATTTTCCTCTGGATTAATAAAGTTCTATCCTATTTGTCCAATATTAGTTGTTTCCGTGCTCTCATCTCTGTCTTAATGTCTCACTGTTTTTCTTCATAGTTGTGTGTAAAGTCTCTATCCTGTTGCTTGCGGTGAGTTTTGGAGTTTCGACATGTCTTCTCTAGAATCTTAACATCTCTGGTTTTTACTCTTACCCACCACTCAGTCTCATAAACCTTTTGTTCATGACATTTTGCGGGTGCATAAAATTATCTGCCTCTTCTCTGCCTTGAGTGGAACTATATTTATGTGTTGTCTTGCTGTTGTAATTTCGTGTTGCGTGGCGCAGTCAGTAAAATACAGTGAGTGAATGTTGGATCGCACAGAATTTTGTATTTTCATTTTCTGTTCTCACTGTTGCCTCGTGGCACAAATGATCCTGTCGTTCGCAGCACTTCTCCCACAACATTCAGGTCAGCACACACTCCTGTCTGCAGGTGTATTCTCGTGCATGTAGAAAAGCCCTTATTGGCACACAGGTGCTGTTCGAGATATATTTTATTTAAAAAACAAGCAAATTTCAAAGTGAGATAGATCCTTTAAATCCTCTATTCCCACTGGTTCTTAAACACGCATTAAGGACTCGCAAGCTTTGATAAATAAGGTTCTGGGTATTGATCTGCTGCATGCACTGCAGCGCATATTAAGCAAATAATTGCCGTTGTAACAGAACTAATCAGTGGCTCATTTTGTACTAATGAAGCATCACATGTTCGGAAACATGTTCCGTTATTTGGTGAAAATATGTTTGGTACTTTTCCAAAACATATTCCAAGACACATAAGTAATAAATTGTTTGTAAATTTGGACTTTTGTCAGCTTTTCAACAAATAATGGTCAAGATTGGGATTAAAACAAGTTTAAACTAAAGATCAGAAAAACAAAACCATAAATAGCTGTGATGTTAATATGGTTCAGTGAACAAGGTGAGTCTGGAATGAAGTGAAATGACTAAAGCAAATGGAATTCTTCTCATTTTTATAACAGCATCCATTGTTAAAATCTGTCTCTCTCTCTTTTTGCAATTTAATAGTCTTACCCCAAAAACAATTATATATAAATTACATAAAACCATTCAGGCATTGAGTAATTGACACTATATATCAAACTGTTCCAAGTCTCAACTTTGTTCTTTGTGTTTTATAGTGAATCATAGTCATCTCATTCTTCTGCATATCAAATATTAATGCAAACATGGAGCAACATATGTGGCTGCCCTGAAATCAGAATCTCCTCCAGTGGCTCAGAGAGGATGAGGAGTTTTCCTCGACTGGAAAAGCCTGGAGCCGCCACAGATTTTATATCTGTCTCATGGTTTTGCTCAGTTTGATTTATGTGTACTTGAACCTCAATTGACATGTGATAAAATAACATCACAATAAAAACTAAATTCTCCTGATGGATGTCCAGCCGTCTTCACACAGATTAAATCATAGTGGGCGCATTTCAAATGATCAAACGCTTCATTTTCAAGATCATCACTCAAAATTAATGAACTGCATGCAGTGGTTACAATGGTTTCATGCATCAAGTGCATACATTTGCATTAATGTTTCTCAGATACAACTAACATGTTTGCTTGGATAAATTGATTCAGGTTTTCAGTTTTATTTAAAGTAATTGCATTGTAGCGTCTAAATCCATCACCAGAATTAGAGGGTGGTGGGTTTATGACAGCTTAATCGCTGCATCTTAGTGGATGCTTCAGTTTCTGGTCTATTAAAACATCTCTTGATCATTCAAGTTCATACATGTTGCTATCTGGGGTCGTCAGAACTGGGAGCAGGGGTGTTTCTATTAAAGCTTACCCGTCTCTCCCCACACAGGCAGATATTCATCCTGCTGGATGTCCAGCATCAGCTCCAGGCCGTTGCCCATCCCGCCCTTCATGGTCATCAGGAGCGGACGCCCATCCTGGCCTGAATTAAACGTGTAGCACTTCCCATAGCGTGTAAAGATCTGAAAATCAAAGAGATAGACAAGGATTTTAGTGTAGCATTTGAACCACGGGTCCATCCCCTCAGGTGTATTACAGATTTTAGCGGTGTGCTTTTAATCCTTCTTGGCTGGGGGGATTATTTCAAACACTCAGCCACAGAACTCAGAGGTCTTTGTGTTGAAACACTGTTGACAAACCGACCCCTCACCCCGCCCGAAGCTGATGATGCAGTACATGCATGTGTGAACGTGACATGACATATTACAAGGTCTGATGTCCCGTGGAACAATGATGAAACGCACCCGCTAACATCAAGGTCAAACAAGCATAAAGAGTGAATGAAGCGCTTCTCTTTTTTTGATTTTGAATTTTAAATACAGGTAAACTGATTGTTATTGGAGCAGAAATTATTATTTGATTAATCAATGAGTCAGTTGGTAGAAAATTAAACACTAATGTGACTAAAAAGCATCCTTAAATAAAAAATGTCAACTATTCACTGCTTCCACTACCTTAAATGTGCAGATTTCCTGCTAGTTTAAATGTGCAGGAAATATTAACTGAATACTTTGATTGCTGATCAGATAAAACAAGCAATAACCGCGCGTCACAATGAGCTCTGAGACATTAAGATGTATTGCTATTTTTGTGCAGCATATGTTCATAAATGAATCAAGAAATGTAATCGGGGATCAATCAGTGAACTTTTGTTTTGTAGACGGCCTCTGCATCACATCTAGATTTGCATTTATTTGCATACATTGTTTTATAAATAATGACTGCAACTGGTGAAATTAACACTTAAAGAATGTGTTCAATATCTGATGCTATAAGTCTCATAATTCAAATACAACACACACGCACACACACACACACAAACACACACAGAAGTCATTACAGCCAGCACCAGCCACTTGTTCATCACACACAGAAGGGGAAAGACATGCGGAGACATTCACGATTCTGCTACTTGCTGCAAGGAACTTCAGCTTAGAGGCTGTGCATTGAGATACTGCGTTTTGATTGGTGGATGACCTCGAGAGTCACAGCCGCCAGGTAGGATGTGATCGTAGACGTCTCTGTCTTATCTGGTTAAACAGCCCCCACTGCAGATGAAATGTCACTGTGTGACTGGTGGAAATGTTCACAGAGCCCATGACTCATTTACACCCAAGCGGTTTGCTGACATCCTTCTTCATTATGAGTCTCTCATGATAATTATAGTAACTGACGACTAAATGAAAATCACTCTCACCATGAAAAAAGAAGAAGAATAAAAACACAAAGGTTTGCACATTTTTAGATATTTCTAATTGGAAGTGACACATTTTGACGTCTTTAATTTTAATTGTTCCATTATAAAATCATCACTGAATGCGCTTTTCTTTTCTTCCAAGTGGATTCATGACAGCATGTTTGCAGATCAAGTGAGCTCAACATGCTGCAGCGTCAATTTCATCTCTGCACTACGATATAAATCTGCAATTCAAAGGCATCTCATGAAATCCTAACCAAAACCTCAGTTTACATCTGGAGTGCGTCTTTACATCTCTGTTTTATTAGCTGATTTGGAATACACTGCCAAGACCCATCTGTCGAACATCTACTATAGACAGCAGCAGGAAGCCTTGACCTATTGGCAAAAACTTGATTGCCGGAGAACTAATGGATACGTAATTCAATCACAGACATTACGAAATGGAAGACCGTGACTGAAATAAAAAAAAAAGAAAGAAAAAAGAATGTCCTACTACTTTGTTGTCAAATCTCATGATTGTGAGCCCTTTTGAAAAGCATCCTTGCTCACAATTAACTTTTTAACCTTCAACGTTATGGGGGAAATGGTAAATGGACACAGAGAAGGCTTCAAAGACATGAAATGAAAAGGAGTAGAAAAGCAATAACTAAAATAAGTCTCCTTTATGTCCTCCAATTCTGAACTCATAACACACGGAGACAAGACTTTCTGGTACGATAAGGAAAAAATACGTCCGGCTTCATACCACTGTTTTTGTATAAAAGGATGTTTAAAAAGTACTGACGCTGTTTGTCTTCATAGTTTAATGTGAGTTAACACACAAGGAAAGTGTTTATCCCACTGGTGACTTAAACTGTTAATATGTGACTCATATTATAAGAAGAAATTACTCTTGCTGCACCGGAAACAGAAAGTGAATGCTGTTGATAAAAAAACAAAACAGCAGAATGTTAATGGAGAGTGATTACTTCTCAAGGTTTGGTGACGGATTTTTGTAAGAGCCGGAATGGGGGAAATGTAATAAAAAGACCTTTTTGGTATTCGGACACAATATGAGGTGTGAGCATTTGAGTGCAAAAGTGACAAACCGAGTCAAAAAAAAAGCAGCGCCTGTAATGCTTGAGACTCCGGAGGAGGATGCATGCGTCAATAAAAGGACTCTGAAATCCATCTCAGACCTGGCGTGGAACCTCACCACAATCAGATTACTGTTTATCACTGCTGTTTGGTGCATGAGGGAGAGAACTCGATGATATCGTGACACCTCACACGTCGGCTGCACAAAACATCCAACAATAAAATAAACTGGGAAAAATACTAAACAGAAAAACAAGCCATGTATTAGTGAAAAAAAATAAATTTAAACATAAAAATGTCAAGACTATTTCTATCTAAAGTTTACTTATTTACAGCTTCTCAAAACTGATTCTTTAAGACGTGAATTTGAACATAGAGGTAAAGACGAAAAGCTTCCCGCATTGAAAGAAAAGCGTAAACATGTAAAGAAATCAGAGGTGACAAGTAGACGTGAACTCCTTCTCACACACTTGTTCTTACGGTCGTGTTATCGAGTGTGTTTAGACGAGTGTGTACAGTATCGACACGTGCAGTCACCTCTTGCTTGCCGTCATTTTGTACAGCAAAGGTGATTGACAAAAGGAAGCCTGTAGTCAGAGTTGCTGTGGTAACCAGGGGGATTGTGCTGCCTGCATTGAATGAGGAGCAGCATCAGTGGCTGCCTGTGGTGACCTTGGGGAATCAGGATCTTCATTGTGTTCCGTGTCTTTGAGCTCCATGTGCGTCTGCTGAAAAGACCGTCTGTGTTATTAGATGCTATTTGCTGCGTTTATGCAGGGCAGAGTTGCAAACATTTCAGCAGCAGCGACAAGACATATTCTTAAAAAGTGCTATTTTTTATTGAAAAACAAAACCAATTATTATTATTATATATTCAAAGCTAACATTTAACATTTATGACCTGCTTTAAGTTCGCTCAGTCTAGATCTTTATGCAGTGCCTTTAAAGTGACTCACTCTGAATCATGTAAACGTAGAAACTAAATATTTTAATCAAATCTCCCTGTGATGAAAGCCTCAGAGATAGATAGACATCAGCGGCTCTTGTTTTCACAGGGCGTACAAATGTCACCACCTCCCTCTTCCATAAATAATTCACCGACAGACAGTGATGGCCCTCGGCTATCATTCACATGAAACTGTGACAGCGATGAACAATCTGTTCCCTAAAGTTGCCAGTAAACCACTTCTCCTTTTTTTTTTTTTTTTTTTTTCAATAGTGTGGATGCACGGACGTGCGTTGTGCGACGACAGGTAAAAATATCATCAGGGTTTCACTTTTGGCGCCGAGTAAAGTTAACTAAAAATATTCCTTGACAGACAGTTCTGCAACACAAGGAATATCTTATACAAGGATATAATCCCAAATTCAAACATACTGCATTTAAGATTTGTGTCACAGAACACTATATTTAAGGGACAATCCCAGCTACCTGTTGAACACACGACTCAAGAATCCTCCTAACAGTTTGTGCTGATCAGGTGTGAGTTCAAAGGAATGAAAGTAATTATAGATCAGTGGCTTCCAAACTGAACAGTAATGCACCCCCAGAGACACTCTTCATCCTCTTAAGTACCACCCAGCTCTTCATCTAACTTGTCTGCTGCATGAAGAAAGTAAACACACACACACACACATCTAATTTAAATAGCGTGCAAATATACGAGACAGGTTAAACCGATAAATCCCGGTGTTAAGTGGATTTCAAAACTTTTCTTAAACTACTTCACACACAGCAGTGCATTTTGATTCAACTCCATCACATAACGCTCCTCCTCACCGTAGATTAGTGAGAGGGATGTACTTGAATGACCCTCACATAACGCTGCACTCGGGATTTGTAATGGAGATAGCCTCAGTCTAACACCATTCTTCTGCACAGCGTCTCTTCCTGTTTTGTCAGTTCAGGATGCTCTGCATGCGAGGCCATCAAGACAACCCAAGTCACTTTTCATTGCGGACATCTCAATGAGGTTCTCTCATAAGTAGGAGCAATGACTTGGTGGAGATAAAGGAAAAATGAATCATGTTATCTCTGCCATCTGTATTGGAGGAAGCTCTTGTGCAGTTAGCTCACGGAGGTATTCCCCTTTGTCGCCTTCGGCTTTCAGCAAGTCGGAGATTGTTTTAACACACGCAGAGATACGAACACGGGTGTCAGACTGGAGTTCGGGCTTTTTCATGAACATGAAAAACACAAATTTGTCATTTTTCCTTTCACAAAGAATGTCATTCTCTCTCTGTCAGCCGTTCCTTCAGGTACGTCAGATTGTCAAAACTTAATCAGAAGTCAATGTTTGCATCAGACTCACAACACATCAGTGCCTCCCCCACACTGTCAAAGCTCATGTATTGTCACAGCTGCCGTCTGACATTATCAACTGGGTCAATCTCATATTTTAAAATTTGAGAGTTTTGCAGTCTCCTGTCTTTTCAACAATTGTTAAAATGATCACACAATAGGAAAGGAAAACAATGGCTTTCAAGCAACATTTTACAAGCTGAGGACCTCTGTGTGATTTTATTGTGTATCCACTAGACGTGCAAACAGACAACTGTCAACATATCCTACATATTGCATTTGCATATTCTAATGTGCAGCTCGCAGTGCTGCCAAAAAGTAAATAAAATGGCCAGAATATGTTTAGTATCAGCAGCTGGGTTCAAGCTTTAAACTAGAATTTCTCCAAGCGTATTGTTTATAAATCTGCAAACAGTAACACATTAAATTGATTACAATACACAGACTGGAAATGCAGAAAGTAAGTACAGGCAAACCTCGGTTTCCCACCACATTTCGTTCCTGAAGGCTGTTTGAATAGCGATTTGTTCAAATTCCAAATACATTTTTCCCATTACAAATAATGTAAATGGTCTTAATCCGTTCCAAGACGCTAGAAAACTACCTTTTTTCAACATAGTATGTTATTTCATAATGTCATTTATATATAAAATTGTATAGGAATGAAACCTATCAAATAAATGTAAAAGAAAGAAGCAAACACGAGAAAGAAAGAAAACAAAAATCAACGTAATCAGGTTAGCCTAAGGTACGAGTTACCGTCGTCTTTTAGACAGAAGTACTGTAACTCGTACCATCTGCAATGGAACGCAAATTAATTTAAAAAAATGAACGAACACAGTAAACTAAAATAAAAAGCACATTACAGTTAAAGCATGAGAACAATAATGTTTTCTCTCAACTTTTCTCACGCTTTGCAGTGAGAAAAGGCGCTTCTAAGACAAAAAACTCCAAATTCTTTTGTTTGAATTCCGATTCATTCGATGTCTAAAGCGTTCAAAAACCAAGGTTTGCTCGTACACCTTCACTTGGACTGGACAGTTACGATGAAGCCAAGAACGCTGAAAGCTGTGCAGCAGCAGGAGCGGAGTCTGACTTTGGTTCTGGGACGCAATCTGGAGCGGTTTCTTGGATGTCAATCAAGCACACATAAAGGAGGAGGCTGGGGTGTCGTGGAGGTAAAGTTGGATTGAGGAGGCCATGGGGCCAAATTCACGGAGTTTAAAGAGAGAACCTGCATGTACAAAAGTCAGTACTTTCTGAAACCTTCTTCCTCCACATCCCACTTCTCAAGTGTGAACGATTCTATTGGTGTGACTAATGGCAGCGGCTCATCTCACTCACCCTGAGGCCATGCGGTATATTATCGATTATCTATGCATAAACGCACATCCCAAAAAAAGTCAGACCTCTGCATTATCTCCAAAAAAAGAAAGGTTGCTGCTGCTTGTTCATGCTTTAAAAGACAGGGGGGCATTCTTATAGATTGTGGTGGGAAGAAATGTGTTTGACTGTGATAACATGTTTCGTGGTTTCAGATTTGAATTTTATGAAGAAATGAAAACATCTGTTTGCATCTGATGCATGTTTTTTTTTTTTTTGGAGGGGGGGGTTTGATGACACACACTGAAGGATGCCACAGAGCCAAAGCAGTTCCAAATGACACATTTGCCTCAAAACATGAAATAACCCTGTTTCATGCTGGCAGCAAATGGCAAACGCTGATTCTCCAACATAAAAAAAACACAAAAAAAACAAGAAGAAAATCTACTTAACCGAAAATAAATTTGGGTAATGAGGTGGGAGAAAGAAGAGAAAGGACCATTTGGATTTTTGTATTGTTCTGTGGGAGATGATGGACTGTAATCAATAGGGCTGCAGTTTTCCAATGAGACCAACCTTAACTGTTTTCCATCTCAGTGTCAAATGAGTGTTGTAAAGCATTAGCAGATGAATCAAAAGTCTTCATTAGGAGCAGATTGGTCTCTTGTGAGCACAGAACTTTATACACATTGATCCAGCCGTGAGGAATGACAGCAGAACCCCCATCACACCACACTGATGAACCTAAAAGACTGTTGAATACCAGTCTGATGAATTTATTCAACTTTTAATATTGTTTGGTGAGAATTTTTTTTTTATTTTTTATTGTTTATGTCCCTTGGTGGCAGAGTGACGGATGAATTAGATGAGCAAATGTGAATGGAGAGATGCCATTTCCAGTCTGAAAAGGGCTATTTCACTCAGAGATCATGCCACAAAGAAGACCGATGCCTTTTCTGTGTTTATGAGGCCAGAAGAATGTTGCTCCAGTGGGTCTTTTAAAATAATAAGCTGGGGGTCCATGAGTGAAATAGATGTGAAGGATGACACAGCAGCAACAGAATCTAGAGACACGTCTATGATACGGCACTTATTGACCAGAGTTTGTAGACGATGGACTAACATGGCAAAAAACTTTCATACACAGGGCTCATCCCATCAGTATTCAAACGGTGTGACGGTAACGTCACAAACATGCTACTGTCTTCCCAGTTTTTTTGTTAATTTTCTTCTTCTTTTTTTTTTTGGAGTTAGCTGCTATCTGCTATTAGCAAATTAACACAGATTTGCATTTTGGTGCATTAATAACTCCACTATTGATCCTGTAATCTGGGTACAATAAAGGTGCCTTGAGAAGGAAAACCTTAAATATTTACTGTTATTGACATGAAGAACAAATTAAAACACTGCTTAGGGGCCCCCATGGAAGAGCCCCGAAGAGCTATTGGTTCGATTTTTTTTTTTCATTCATTGGTGAATGAAGAGTTATTAGATTTATTTTAGTCATTCAGAGTCAATTTCTCAATGAAAGCATCCAGATAAGAATAAAAAGCCAGATTTCTACAGAGAAAGTGGAATATAAAAGTGGAATTAAAAGTAAATATCCTAATTAAAGTTTTACATTTTTGAATCATGTTATCGTCCTCTGATATACGAAACTAACATCGTATTGGATTTTCAGATGTATTGATTATTCATATAAGCAGAGAATGCTTATGATCATTCATTCATTCATTTTGTAACGCTTGTTACGCTTATTGCGGGTCACAAGGGTTGCTGGAGCCTATCCCAGCTGACTTGCACACGAGAGACGGGGGACACTCTGAGCAAAACGCCAGTGCGCTGTGGAGCCACACAAAAGACAAACAACCACTCCTGCACACACTCACACCTACAGGCAATTTAGAACAATCAATTCACCTGAGCAAACATGCCAACTTCACACAGAACAGGACTCCAACCCGGAACCGTCTTGCTGTGAGGTGACAGAACTACCCACTGCCCCACCGTGCCCTTATGATGAATTATGTGAATTTATTTATAGTTTTATTGATCCCTTAATGGGATTACACACACACACACGCACACACACACAGCTGCCTCGTTCAAGCACACCTCAGTGATGCTTTGAAGGTGAACTGGCACCTCTCCAGTCAACACTCCACACTGTGGTCTGGAGCCAAGTCCCTGTGGACTGATCTACTGCCGTCCCACGGCCGACATCTGTTCTCCGCTTTGTCACACTGCTCGCCTTTGGGAAGCAAAACATATTAAAGGCAATTAAAACGGTTAACCGTTGGTTAACATGGTTGATTGGTCATTTGTCTAGTACATTAAGTCAAAGGCCACTTTTGAATATTGAAGCAGAAGTTACCACCAGACCATTCTGACACACAACATGACGAAAAACTCAAAACACACAGACCCAAACCAACAAAATGAGAAACTAATGTGTTAAGACTGTCCTGTGCCACTTCATCCTCTGAAGCACACACACACACACACACACACACACACACACACACACACACACACACACACACACACACACAGTCTGGGTCCAGCTCTGGTCTAAAACACTTTCAAAATGCAAATATGGACACAAGAAACAAGCGGCGCAGCTCAATTTTGCAAAAACACAAACAAACAAACCCAACAACACAGGAATAATGGAGCAATTTAAGAAGAAATGCTGTGAGCTGAAGTCCAATTATGGGAGATAATCACTGTAAACTCACAATGCAGTTCACCACAGTCCATAGAGAGATATTACAGCGACTGGGGCGTCAAGGGGGCAGAAAGTTAATTGAACTAAGGGCACTGTGACGCACCGGAGCAGAGACATGATGGTTTGAGTTCACCGCTAATGAATTACATGATGTCTCCACACAACACATTGAAGATGCTGACAGTCAATTACCAACACCTCACCCTCTGACTCAGCCAGTCATTAAAAAAAAAGAGCTCCTTCTAGAACTTCTATCAACTTAAATCGAGGGGGGTGACATTTGGCCCCCCACACTCACGGTGCTGAAATTGCGCGGCCCGCAGAGCTCCCCCTGGTAGCGGCAGAACAGCAGCATCTCCTCCATCTGGTGTCCCAGCCGGTCCAGGAGCTGCCTCATGGAGGGCTGGGACTCCCGTGGAGGAGGAAGAAAGTGGTTAAAGTCCAGGATCCGAGACAGCGGGGACCAGGGCGGCTCTCCTCCCGCGCCCGCGTCACCGTCGCCCCGCAGAGGCGAGAGCGCCTCTCTGGCGGCGGGAGTGATCTGCCAGTTCCTCCCGAAGAGCCCCAACCACCTGCCCGCGCTGAATAGATCCGTCTTCCTCATGCGTCGTGGCAGCAGGAGGTTCTGGTTGCATATGGTGACGGCGGGGAAAACCAGCCTCTTGGCGTACACCATGTGCGCCTTGGTGTACACGGGCGAGGAGAGCAGGTACCGGACTCTGTTGGAGGACCAGGCGAAGAGGAGCGCCAGAGCCGCGAGGAAAGCCAGCAGCCACGCAACTCTGCGGGGATAGGAGCCGCTGATGAAGATGTGCCTCAAGCCGTGAAAGGTTGTGTGCTTCAAGAAGAGCTTCCCGGCTTCGGTAAGGGATCCCGGGGGTCTGGGTTTCGATCCAGATGAGTCGCTCTGGCACATTTTGGAGGAAGCCCGGTGCGCGCTTTTAACATCAGGTCCCGCTGTGGTCACACTCGACTCTGCGCGTTTTTTGATGGCTGCTGTTTGTCAGCGACTTTGAAAAAGCGAGAGAAGGAGGGAGAGAGAGAGAGAAAAAGAGAGAGGGGGGGACGCAGCAGCTATGATCGGTCCTCTCGGGCTCTGAGCCGCAGCTTGTGGTCGTGATGGAGGCTATTTTGTCGGTCCCACAGCCCTCCTTGCGCGTCCAGAGGGGAGGAAGCGAGGAGAGAGATTTAGCGCGCTTCTGTGTAGCAACAGGAGTTAGGGGGGATTGCATCATTAACATTACAAGAAGTTGGTCCCGTACAGTTGGATTGTTTTAAACTCAAGAAACCATTGATTTGCTGCAATCAAAGTCACGTCATCACTATGCGCATCGATCCTTCTGCTCCTTGACGCGCACCTCTCTCTGGCGCAACATCCTCAGTGGCATTCTCAAAATGAAGTCATTGGCCTCCGAGGATAGTGGCCACTTGTTTTCCTTTTCAAACCTGTCACACACAACCCCACACTCACACAACACCGCCACACACATCCACAATATCCCCCTCTGGCTCTCTTACTTTAACCTGAGCTCTATGAAAGACATATCTGTACAAACTCTGGTCTCTTTCCCACTGGTTGAATTTTAAATTTAGCAGATTTCAGTGCAGCAGGAAAGCCTTCACTGGGTGCTAAGTAATCTGGTGACACCAGTTGTAGAGAGCTGATTTACATCCTCCACTGTCCATTATCTGACAGCCTCAGTGCGACGTGAAATGCTAGGGGGGGGAAACAAAAAGGTCAAGATGGTGCTGCCTAATTAATGCAAATCATGTTTGATGCCTTTAAAGCATCTCCCACTATTGTGAAGAGCTGTACTCAGATTTAATAGGTTTTGTGACCCTGTGGTGCCCCAGAAAAACCTGTTTCAGGCTGGCAACAGAGGCTTGAATGCATCATTGATGAAACATTTGGCCACAACATCTGTCTCTCTGTCTCTCTGTCTCTCTCTCTCTCTGTCTCTCTCTCTCTGGAGGCTGGTTAAGTGGAGTTTCATGCTCGGTTGGTCATTATCACACAGGGTTCCCATCCCGAATGAAGGCTGAACATCACACTGCTCATATTTGGAGGCACAGTGGGCCTGTGTGCGTGTGTGTGTGTGTGTGTGTGTGTGTGTGTGTGTGTGGAGTCCATCGTGCGACCGAAGCAGAAGAGGTGGGGAGGTAATGGTGTGTGAATGAGAGGAGAGAGACAGCATGAATGAGATGTACTTAGTAAATCAATTGTTCTCGTCTTGTCCTCTTTCTTACGGGTTGAATCCAATTACATATAACTTACATAATTGCATGGATCTGGCAGTGTGGTGACATTATTACAAAAAAAGGTGGAAAGGTTGTAAAACAGTCATTAGTTGAGGAAAAATCTATAAAACCGTGAAACGGTAGGCAAAGTAGGAGCAGAGCACAGTCTATGTGGGTAATAATCCCACGCAAAACCGGATGATAAGTTAGGATTCAGGTGATGGAATGCTGAAGAGTGATGGACTTGATCAGGAGGGTGTTGTTAACCACGCTGCCTCGTGCCTTTCTCCTCTCTCCATAACTCACCTCATAACACGAGGGCACGGCAGGAAAGAAAAGGCTGCTAAAATAAATCTACACAGATTTGCATCGTCGGCCAACGGCGAATCGTCTTAAGAGTGTTGACCTTTTCTTAAATCCCTTCAGTCCATGTATACTGAACACTCCTGTTACACGTGACGCGGTCGGTTTTTTAGAAGTAACCGAATTATTATTTTTTTTCTTAAACTGCAGTAGCTAATGAACTTGCAAACAGTCAGGCCAGTTTGATTGAACTGGACCGAAATGATGAATGTTGGGTAAATTAAATGCCAGAAGGGAGAGAGAAGAACAGTGGAGAGGAAAATTAGAAAGAAGCACCACAAGCTGTTTGTTACTGACTGTTGCCAGCCTGGTTTACCCACTACCCAGACTGTATCAACATGTTGGAAGCAAATATTTCACACAGGTTAGGGGATTTCTAGTGGATTCAACTAAAAACAACAAGACTAGAGTTAGTTAGTCTGAGACAAGATGGGTCTTTTCTGAATGAAACTGAGACACACAACCATCATCCTGAGCTCCACTCAAGTTATCTGTCAGTGCAGTTGCACTGCATCCCACACTGGGCTGTCTTTTTTTGTTCAGCTGATGCTTCACCTACCCACATACTACATGGCATTACAGACGAAGTGAGATGAAGGGTGAGTCAAGCTGCTAGGAACAGATGAAGTCAGGCGGCAGCATTTCAATCTCTCTGCATGTTTGCAGGCTCATAAAGGTTATAGTCTCCAGACTCATGTTTTCAGTCTATAGTCTCACTGGTAATGTATGATAACACACATCATAATGTCCCCTCGGAGGACATTGCTACTCTTGTTATTACTGGTAATGAATGAGGGTGTCAAGGGGAGTTCCAGCTCGGCTGTGGGCTCCTGATGGCTCCACAGCGAGATCACCACAATCACACATAGTTGAACTTCAAATCAAAATGAGCATATGCAGAATGCCTGCAAAAAGGAAAGAAAGAAAGGAAGAGAGAATAAAGATAAATAAATCTTTTATTCTGTCTTATAAGCATAAATGTCTGGATGTTGTACAGATTAATCGTTATTTTAAAATATCTTAAGCAGGCATCAGGATTTATCAGTTGTCCCTGATACTTCTGACATTTAATGTAATTTCTTCTTTCCTGTTCCCCTAGTCATCTCATCAGAGTCGTAGCTCTGCACAAAAGGCTAATCCATCCAGCTAAAGGGATAATGATATGACTGAGAAACCATCTCTCAACAGCACCACAGCAAAACTCCCCTATGAAATATATATACACACTACACATGGATGCACTACAATCATATAATCAAGACCCAATCTTCGTTTCGGATGCTGAATCTGTTTCTCACAAAACGCCATGGAGACAAATCCCAGAGCTATCAAACATAAAGCCGATGAGGGCTTCCATTAACAACGCTGACAGTGTGCAGTTTTAAATTTATGGACACATCATGGCATCTGAACCTGTCAGCCACACTACAATGAAACAAAACTGGATGCAATTATTAGATTTTCAGTTCACAAATGTCACTGTCCTTTGCTAACTGATGGCGTCAATTTCCATCACAGGCTACTGAATGCCACACAGTATTAGTCGCTTGATCGATGGGAAGATGTGAATAAGATTCTTCAACAGACAGCTGTTCTATTGGGTGGATTTGGGCTTTGAAGGATTACGTATTAAAGTAAAAGACTTCATACTCAATCGGCAAGGCCAGTGAAGCAGTGAATGCTTAAAAGGCAACTGAGGATGAGGAAAAGCGTCATCAAGCAGAGATATTTAATAGCTGTCACTTGATATCATTTTATAGGGAGGACACATTTTGGCATGCAGCATGTGGCAATGCTCAGTGCAGAATAATATAGTGCAATTTATTCTTGAAAGGGTTGGATTAAATTTGAAGTTGACACACAATGTAGAAGCATCTACTGCATAATGCCGACCTTCAAAGTTTTTTTTTTTTTAATTGCTTGTAAATTATCTTTTAATATTGACTTCATTGAGTTTCCAATCTACTGTCACTACTGTGTTTTTCTCCCCATTGTCCAAAGTCTTGTATGCACACAATTAAGTAGATACAGAATGTTGGGAATACCTTGTAGTAAACAGTGTTCATGCTGACTCTGCAGACTTACATGGGTTTCTTGCTGTGCATGCGCACATGTATGTACACGTACACATACCAGAGGGTTACACACATATTTTCATTTCTTTTTTCTGCAAACACTGCAGATGCATCATGTAAATAATGGGTGTTGTGTGTGTGAGTCCACAGGTAAAGAACTGCAAATGAATTGTTGCATTCCATCTCTATGTACATCTGTGTGTAGATAAACCTACATGTAAAGAAATCAATACACCTAGATAGATAGACCTTTCTCAATATTTATATATTCATGTATTTATGAAGTGAGAGGGTTTTGAACATCAAGCTGGGGAGTTCTTCACTTTGGCAGCTAGATAAAAAAAAGAAGAAGTCACATTTCCTGTATGCTGCTAATGTTCCCATTTCATTTGGATGTTATGCCTTTACCTGAGGAAACACTATCGCCAAAACTGAACAACAACAAAAATAAAAAACAGAAAGATCCGCACTACCTTCCAGTCGAGCATGTTAAAGGAAATCACAGTTACTGAAAATACAAATACATATAAATATGAATTTTTTTTTATTAAAAAATGACCTGAGAAGTGAGTGATAGGAACTAGACATAAACAACATCTCTGTTGTTTGTGGATAAAGAGGAATGAATAGCCTCTTGGGTTTTCAGTGTTACATATATTTGACTGTGTGCACAGATGGAGGAGGTTTGTTTGTGAGAGTTCTGGGAGGTGGAGGCACTTAGCACTCAATCAGACTGTCTTTCTGGCTCTGGAAGGGTGAAGTTGGCTGGCCTGAACTTCTTGTTGAGCAGATTCAAACTGCATGACACGAGGAAATCAATGTGCACCCTCTCCTCTCCCAAACACTCTGCTCACTACCTTCGACGTGACTATCTACTGTGCTTTTACTGTCTCATTACCACCCTTGTCTCTGTATGACCTCAGTACTTACATTATTACTATACCTCGCTTCCTGCCTGGGTGTAAACACAATGCATCTCTCATATCCTGCCAATCCTTTGTCACGTGTCTTTTTTTTTTCAGTTAAGTTTTCTGTACTTTACCTTCCTCCTCTTTCTGCGATCTCCTCTACTTTTTCTGGATGCTACTGTCTCTTTTTTCTCTCTCAGGGTAATCTGGTATGGAGTGAGACAGGGAGGTGATGAAGAACTGGGCAATGTAAAACCATAGGATGGATGGCAGCAGCAGACAGGGTCCTGCAGCCGCGGTGGCCGACAGAGGAGCAGGTGGTGATATACAGAAACCATTTGAGAGATAATTGAGCGTATGGTCTGCTGCAAGGGACAAAGAATCATAAAGGTCACATCTGTGACTGCCTCTCAATCTTCTGAGGTTAAATGCTGTGTCAGGTAAATGTCATTCTAATGGGAAAACAATGTGAGGAAACCAAATCAGTGGAAATAACTCAGTGAGTCAGAGTAAAACGGCTTCAGTCAGTGACATTAAAACAAACCTAAATATCGCGTGACACTGTCAGCAGTGTGAAGAGCCATACTGTGTAGGACTGAACACAAGAACACTCACTGTTGGGTTGTCCATTCAGATAATTGACTGTGGTTGGTCTGGAAGACTCAGTGTGTGAATAAACCATACCATCTACGCTGTGCCACCAAATAAAATTTAACCAGTCCCTCGTTACTCAGGGTTAATGCGTTCCAGGAATCAACCGTAAAAAAAATAAAATCCGCAATATAGCGACAAGCTATTTATTTTATTATTTACGGTAGTTTAAACGTTTATGAACCCTCCCCATACTGATATTAAACCACCACAGACTGCTTAAAGCACTTTTGTGTCTCACAGAAGTGCGTTGCGTTCCGAGAATCATGGAACGTAGCGCACATCGGATGCCATCAGCCAATAGAATGCGTATACGGTATCACGTGACTACCTACTAAAAATCCGCGATGAGGTGAAGCGGCGCGTGTACTAAAATTCTATGGTTGTCTTCTGTCAAATATTTCTTGTGATAATTGGTAATTTTTTATTTATGTACAGCATATATACTCTTAAATATAAATATATGCTCTAAGTGTCAAAAAGCTTGAGTGGATAAAATTGAATATAAAATATGTGAGTGTTTAAAAGCTCGTATTGACCCATCTTACAGTGCATTAGGGAGGCGATTGGGAGGCTTTGGAGAGCAGCGCACTGCCTTTGAACTGTTCTTGAACGAGCATGTAAAGCATTTGGAAACCTAATGCTGCATTGAAAACCTTTAAAATAAACTGCATTGATGTTACTGTTGTGTGCACTGGACAGATACGGTATTTAAGTGCAATGTCTAGTCAGCATGTGGGGGAGACCTCAACAGAGACCCAGTTCTGCTACCCTAATGTTACTGTATTTGACAGGATGGTCTCAAAAGTCTTTATATTCTGTTGTGAAAGCACCGTTACGTACGGCAGAGGAATGCATTAATCTGAAAATGGAGTAGCAGTCGTCTGACTGTCGGAGCACAGTGAGACGGACAGAGCAGATTTATATTTACAGCCCAGGGAGCATTAACAGAATCCCAGCCTGTACGGGGAATCACAGGGTGACACAGCTAATTCATCCTGGCAGCATCATGACAGTTGGGCTGGGGAGAATTTGGGAAAGGAGAAACGGTTATGATGGATGACTTTCAGATATGGCTTCTAGCTTTAACAAACAGTCTGAGTCCCCCAGGGGCCCGACACCTCCTGCTGCTGCTCAGTGGGAACTGAATGAATGGCCTTTTGTGAAGTTTAATGGTCTCTGTCTGACTTTTATAAAATGAATCCTTCTTGTATTTTCAGTACTACATAAAGTATATTATAGTATATTAGTACTGGAGTCACATTTCATGAGCTCATTTTTTGGTTATCGTAACTTTAACCACACTGCTGTACTATTTCATCCTAATGAGGAGATTAAACGGACTTTGGTCTCTCAAAAAGCCCTCAATGTCAGATTTATCAACAAATGTATTCTGTTTTGGCCCCGTGATGAACTGGCGACTTGTCCAGGGTATACCCCATCTCTCGCCCGTAGTCAGCTGGTATAGACTCTAGTGTAACCTTTGACATGGATGTTTGATATGCGACTGAATAGATGCATGAAGGTATTCTGTAAGTCTTATAACACGAAGAATAAAATTAAAAAATGTATTTCGTCATTTGTTTCAGATGTACTGTAATTATTTTCTGTATAAAAATTTAATTTGGTGTTCAAAAAGTCTATTTTCAAACTTGCGTCGTTAAAAAGAGAGGGTCGTCTTATATTCGGGCCAATACGGTAGTGAAACAATATTAAAAACTGTGTAAATTCCTTTTTATTTACACTTAGAGACCCTCCTCGGAAAATAAAAGAAACCAAAATTTACAGTGCTGTATACGTGTGTGTGTGTGTGTGTGTACATATATACACATATATAAACTGTATGTTTCTATTCCCAGAAACATATTTGGCACCGGAAGTTTGAACTGCTGCTGGCAAAAGACAAGTACATGTGTGTTACACCTCATGTCAGAAGGAGGACAAAATGCCTTGGAAGCATTTTTAATGATGGACAGTCACCATGTTCATCTGCAAACGCGTGTGCAGACACACACACACACACACACACACACACACACACACACACACACACACACACA
Source organism: Antennarius striatus (assembly GCF_040054535.1). Classification (NCBI taxonomy): domain Eukaryota; kingdom Metazoa; phylum Chordata; class Actinopteri; order Lophiiformes; family Antennariidae; genus Antennarius; species Antennarius striatus. Next base: position 3,051,110 of record NC_090780.1, on the reverse strand, counting down.
CACACACACACACACACACACACACACACACACATGAGAAGATCAGACAGCAGACAGAAACAGACCGAAGCCTGCTGCACAGTTGGCTGCATCTAAATTGATCTTTCATTTTGATTTCATTTTGGTCTGCAGGATAATGGTCCTTCTGGAGACACATTTACTGAAAGCAATATGACGCCTAATGTCTTCCGTGAGCGTCTATACTCTCATGTGTACGCGTAAGGTGTGTTTCACTCTTCTGCTAATTGCTGGTACGAATTATTTGCTTTTCCCCGCTGGTCTGAAGCTGATACTCTGATCAGAGGTCAGACTTTAAATCTAAAGGGCAAAACTCCCTGATGAGTTCTGTAATCCTGTCACTGCATGCGAGGCGGAGAGATACGATTGGTGTTAAGAGTTGCATCAGCTGCACTTATTAGGTTGTGAAACTGAATATTTTAATCAGCCACTCCAGTATCGGCCCAAGGCAACGGCACCGGACCCGCTGAGATCAGCTCAGAGACTCTGGGATGAAACAGTCCTGATCGATCAATAGACCTTAAACTAACATTTGCTCAGGGCAGACTTGTTGACAAATTTGAACTCATTTACACGTATGGCAGTTTGCCACTGACTATCCATTGTGTAGATGAGTGTGGAGAGTTTCAACTAACAATGCTTTTTGGTGATTCAAACCAACACGGAGCAGCCTCTTGAACCAGACGCCGCTTAGAAGCGAATTTACAAGTTTATTACAATACATTTTTTTAGGTCTAGTTTTCATATTCTTAGTTCACAAGTTCTTAAGTTCAGCTACAGCTCACTCGGCTACAGATATCTAGTTCGAGAGGGCATCTGCTGAACATTCAGTCTTTTGTTTCCCAGTCTCAAAAGGCTTGCAAGTAAACCTGGGTGCAGCTTCTACAATGAAAATGATGCTCCGAACAGTCAAATTATTAAAATAGAAATAAGAAACAAACAACAGCCTGACTTTTACTGGCTGCAACATTTAAGTGACCCCATACAGCACATTCATAACTGTAATTCCAAAAGGTAATACATAATTCTAAAATGGACATTTCAGCATGATTACTATTTTTGGTACTTTCTCCATCTTTTTCTCGGACTCCTGGTGATCACGACAGATGCAGCCATTTACAAGAGACTGGAGAGGCGAGGCAGTAGATATCTGCTAGCTCCACAACACACACACAACCCTATAGCCTGCTGCATCACGCATTCTACACACACACTTTACCTCCAATGTCTATTTACAGTATCCATTCATGCACTTGAACTAAAATTAGATGCATTTTTTTCCAAGCAAAGGTATACACTCAAACGCACAAGTGTCTGTGTGCGCGTTAATGTAGGCTCACACACCTCACGTGGTAATTAAGGAGTGAGAGATATACATTGCTGCACACACACATGTGCACACACACACACACACACACACACACACATGCAGAGCTTTGAAAAGGACACCACCTTTCTCCTCATCGCTCCTCTGATATAATTTTATTTAATCTCTGACATTAAGCACAATGTAAATCTATCAGAAGCCATTAAGGCCTTGTCGTTAGCCTGATTAACTAGCGGCTAGTGGCTACTGCCATAGAATGGCAGACGTACCCATATGGCTTATGCATAAATTCTTCATATATTGTTCCACCAGCTAGGCTGCAGCATCCCTCATTTTCACCTCATTAGCCATCATTTATCTTAAAGTAACTGTTCCATCCTTTAATTTATTCCGTTTTAATGATTAATTAGCATTCGTCTATGCTCATGTTGAAGAAAGGTAGCGACTTGTCTATGCAGATAAAATGACTAGCGCTGATGCTTTTTTAAAAAAAAAACACACTATGGATCACATGGACGCCAGCTCATATGGCGCCTGGGGAGCAAGTTGGGGTAGAGTATCTTGATGAAGGGTACATCAGCATTTAAACTGGGGGGACTGGGGTTTGAATCCCCAACTTTCCAATAAGTAGACCACTTAAGCCACAGCACCTTCCATCAAGAAAACCTGAAAAGATATTAAACTGAAATGGCTGCATTAATAAAAAACACAAAAAAACAGAGAGGGAGAGAGAGACAGAGAAAGAGTGCGGAATGGCTCTGATGATCTTCCACATGGAGCAAACAGCAGCTATTTTTTTTAGATTTGCATAATTTTTTTTATTTCCACAGAACAGGAGTTAAATCCATCTGGGAAACAGATCTTAAAAAATGTGACCCCTGTGCTCCGACTGGCAGCAGCTCTCTGCTCATAAATGAAGCGTTAACTGGGTGGTGGTCATTGCAGCTCTGATGTTTAGCTGTGGGATTCAATGGTTTCTCAGGGATTGGGTAAAGCACATTTTTCTATAGACAATCTAGAAAACAGCAACAGCACGCTGCATCTCAGTGCCAAGATCTCCATGAAAGCAAGATCAGGCACCAATTTGTTAAGTACTGCCCCCTGGTGGCCAGCCTTTGATACATCCATCCATTCATTTTCATTTTCATTTTCACCGCTTTATCCGCTGTTGTGGGTCACGGGGAGCTGGATCCTATCCCAGCTGGCTTAGCGCGTGAGGCAGGGGAAACTCCGGCCGCGACGCCAGTGCGCCACGACCTTTGATACAAGCACACGCAAACACAAGTGGAATTACCCAATGTGGCAAGAAAATTAGTTGAATGACCATCCTAAAAAAGAGATGCCTTTCTATTATAACTTTGGATGTAATGTCATTGATTGGAATTGAGTGCAAAAAATCCCAAATCCTGTTTTTAAAGCACTGACTTGTTATGATTTATAACTGGCGTGCTAATTTATAAAAAGACGCGACTGAATTTCTCGGATAAAAACAGCCAGTCATGAGAGACAAGATGAGAGAAAGTCAAAGGCAGCGCTCTGAGTATCAGTGTTAGCTTAAATATTTAATGGCCCTGTCCTGTCACCTCCCAGAGGGCGGGGGGCTCTTGCAAGGCAACGGCAAGTGCAAGCCCTTTCAAACTCCAAGACTTTAACAGCCTCTGTCTGACTGATTTCATAATTGTGCTTAATCAAACACATTTCCATAAGCTGAAACTCAAAGTCCATTGTTTCTCATGGTCTTGGTGGAGCAGGGGAAAGAGAAGCAAATTGAAGTGAAACATCAGGATGTGAAATTCAACAGAGTATCGTGCACCGGAGCAGCAGAGTGGCCAGATGGATAGAAACTTCAAAACGGCTAACAAGACTGCAAGAATCAACCATAGATCAAGCTGCGATGTGAACATTTGCCTCACACAATGGAAAGGAAAATAAATCACAACATGACCATGCGGTATAAACAGAGTCACAAAGATCAATTTCCATTTAAACAAGTGACAGTTTAATTATCCCGATTGCGCTAGGTGTGAAGTGAGCCCGGCACACACTTGGAGTTGGTTTCACTATGTTCAGTTTGTCTTTGTTGGTGGCACGGACAGCAAGGAGGCTTTTTTTAGATAACTTACACTGATCTATCATGGCATATGTTTGAAGATAATTACATTCCACTTTCCGTGACACAGTCATGTCTCATCAACAATAAAGACAACTGAACCATAGCGAGTATTTACAGCTCCGAACCAGATGGTGAGGCCAGCTTTGGCATTTCATATTATCTGACAGTCTCTCTGTCAGTCTGACTGATGCTCTTGTGAAGACAAGGGAAGGGCGTAACCGGAGCCCCCCTGACTTTTTTTGTGCACAATGCTGAGCTTCGGAGAAAGGCAAGACGTAGCTGATGGGCTAGAGGGTGGAGGAGGAAGCTGGGGTTTGGATCAGTGCTCTGAGGGGGGCTCACATTCTGCTTTGGGACAGAATTGATGCAATCTGACCCGTGCATCCGCAGGGCGTCAGCCGAGGTTTGCTGCTGACCCTACTCTGAGCCAAAAAACACAGACAGAAACAAACATACCTTCACATGGACAAACAGCAGGCGGAGATGGTGGATGGACGCACACGGAGGGAAGACAGAGACCCCCAGAGGCCAGGAGAAACTAAAAGCAATCAATCAAAGCTCATATCCACTTCCCTCCTCCTCTCAACACATCAACAACAGAACCTGTAGCCCATCAGTGGCTATTTAGATATAATAAACAGGTGCTAACAGGATTTCAGTGCCCTGACCACTGGGCCTGTCAATTACATTATGACAAATAAATGCAATCGATTTGCTGTAGGAATAAGACAAATACATAAGTAGACATAACAAAGCCTCTCCTGCGTGTCATTAGGGAATGGATAATCTGTTGGCAATACGGCTAGTATTTCTAATGCACTCTAGCATAGCTCAGCTGCTTCCCAGAATACCATCTGACAGCTCTCAAGAACCAGACTTGTCCGCCTTGCAATAATGGTCATATTGGAAGTGTAGGCAAACTAGTAAAAGTCATCATGAATAATATAATGCATTGACATTGCTATACACTGCTATCGTCTCATACTCATACTGTGCTGTAATGTCTGTTGTACTGCCTGTGTTGTACTGCCTGTGTTGTACTGCCTGTGTTGTACTGCCTGTGTTGTACTGCCTGTGTTGCACTGCCTGTGTTGTACTGCCTGTGTTTTACTGCCTGTGTTGTACTACCTGTTGTACTGCCTGTGTTGTACTGCCTGTGTTGCACTGCCTGTGTTGTACTGCCTGTTGTACTGACTGTGTTGTACTGCCAGTGTTGTACTACCTGTTGTACTGCCAGTGTTGTACTGCCAGTGTTGTACTACCTGTTGTACTGCCAGTGTTGTACTGCCAGTGTTGTACTACCTGTTGTATTGCCTGTTGTACTGCCTGTGTTGCACTGCCTGTGTTGTACTGCCTGTGTTGTACTGCCTGTTGTACTGTCTGTTGTACTGCCTGTGTTGTACTGCCTGTGTTGTACTGCCTGTGTTGTACTGCCTGTGTTGCACTGCCTGTGTTGTACTGCCTGTGTTGTACTGCCTGTGTTGTACTACCTGTGTTGTATTACCTGTTGTACTACCTGTTGTACTGCCTGTGTTGTACTGCCTGTGTTGTATTACCTGTTGTACTGCCTGTTGTACTGCCTGTGTTGTACTGCCAGTGTTGTACTACCTGTTGTACTGCCAGTGTTGTACTGCCAGTGTTGTACTACCTGTTGTATTGCCTGTTGTACTGCCTGTGTTGCACTGCCTGTGTTGCACTGCCTGTGTTGTACTGCCTGTGTTGTACTGCCTGTGTTGTACTGCCTGTGTTGTACTGCCTGTGTTGTACTGCCTGTATTGTCCTGCCTGTGTTGCACTGCCTGTGTTGTACTACTTGTTGTACTGCCTGTTGTACTGCCTGTGTTGTACTGCCTGTTTACCGTGGGTCAGAGATGACTGCAATCTCATCTGTGCTGTATGTCGTGCCTCTATGGTACACTTGACAATAAAGCTGACTTTGAATTTGACTTTATAGTCCAAATAAAACAACCAGATTTAAATTGAATCTGCTTAATTCAGCTATAAAAAACAGTGATGTGACAGATGTCAAAACACTGAAGCGGGGGGGGGGGTCATGTTTGATTTTGAAACATTTTGTGGAACAAATAGCATGCAAACAATGTTCAAATTCAAATCTCCTGCTGCAGAGACACCCTCACAAACAGGATGCATGTGGTAACGGTGTCTTAGGAGGGAAGCGGCTCTTTATCACATTTGAACATTTTCAAGGTAACACGGAATACATTGTACATATTAGTGCTGTAAAAAAAAATAAAAATCCACGAGCCGCTGAGAAAGGAGCTGCACATAAATGATGCATGTGGTGAAAGAACAATCGGTGATTTTTTCCAGTGGGAGGTTGTTATGCGGCGGAGTTCACCTTAAATTAATTAATCCTATTAGACCTGACAGCGAAATAACTGCTTGTCAAGAGTTCCTGTCACGTCTTTAGCCTTAGAGCAACTCCACCTGAGGCAAAACACACAACCAACACTGCACAGACTTACAATCATCTCAAACAACATCCTTAAACAAGTCACTGACATGCAGTACATAAAACATTTACACAGACTGCTTGTGTTTATCTGGAAAAACATGCTTCTTTGATTAATGAGAAACACAAGTAAACACATTTTCACTCTTTAAGCTATTCTTGTAACCTATTCTGTAATTGTTTATATCATTTATGAGTGTTTTGTTGGGTATGCAGTAGTAATTTTAAAGCTGTTGCAGTTTCTCCCAAGGGAAGCAAGAAGCATCCTTTGTTAATACTTTTATATGATGAGTCAGACGGAGTTTAGAACTCCAAGGCAGCATCATCTGTCTCGGGGTAAAGCCTTGTCACGGCCAAGCTCACTGAGAAAACAGCAGAGCGGTGGAGTTATGGCACCGCTGGCCTTACTTCACTTCAGCAGCAGTGGCCTCATGTCTCTCCTTTTTAAATCTGCCGTCCTGATTTCCTGACCCGTGCACTTTTCCAGTCCTGCCTGAGTAAGACACTAAAGCTTGTCGAGGAATATGTAGAGTAAGATTTATGACCCTGCTGCCTTTTTTTTTTTTTTTTTTCACCAAAAAGGACAGTTTAGGACACCAAAATCAATTTGAATTTGTAAAGTCAGAAATGCGTCTGCATGGGTTTCCTCCATCAAAAACATACAACAGGTGAATTAGTGACGGTAGGCAGTGATTGTGAGTGTTGTTTGCCTTTTGCCTACAATTTTACTTGAGACATATAAAAACCTTTTTTAACTTCTCTGTAATAAACACATTACAATGATCTGAATCATTAACACACACCTGGAATCAGAATTTTGTTTTATTCTAAATGGTTGTTTTTAGTTAAACCCAGTACACCAAAACCTGAAAATATAAACAATGAATATGAGCAGAAGCAGTATATTTCTGACATTCCTGTCAATAGAAAACCAAACTGATTAATGCATTATTGACAAAGGAACAACAGCAGCAAATAAATAGTAAATTAAATAGCCACTACCAATTATTAGAACTACAATTTCTGTGACTGCTCATTTAAACACAAACACAATAAGGACTGATGATTGCATTATAAAATAATAATGACATCTGGTTATCTGCATTAAGTAAGACGCTGCATTATGCATATATATTTCCATACCGATGTAACTTTAGTGCATGCGTTAGTAGTCGTTTGCTCATTACTATCCATAAATGTGCAAAGGTTGAGCTGATCATTAGGCTTATGGCTGACTGCTGTCAACACATCTTGGTGATTCAGAATTCCACTCATGAGCTGTTTGATGTGGAAACCCGAGGGAGAGCAGGGCTGCAGACACAAAGCCCACCCCCCCCCCCCAAAAAAAAACACACAAGAAACTCAAGGAATGCATGTCGAACAAAAAGGCTGCCCTTAAGTTTCCTCCAGGCAAAGAAAAACAGATTCACTCTCAGTTCAACAGCAGTAGCAGTATGCCAAGTGTGCCACTTTATGGAGTGAAATCTGCTCTTGGTATGTGTGCTCTTTGTTAAATTTACACTGGTGTTTTCATTAAAAACACAGCTGCTAACATGAGCCAACATTTTTCATTTGCAGAAAACTACTCGGGATCAAAACTGAATCACATCACAGCAATCTTATCTTTTCTCCTTATCAGTGAACCTCTATAAAGGGAAGACTTCTATAATGACGTTGACCTCATTCAACCTAATAGATGATATCACAGCCTCTCAGTCATTCAGAGTCCCATTTAAATTTACTCCAGATCAGCACTTGCAAGTAAAAAAAAAAGAAAAAACCTCTTGAATATACGTATATAAATTAACTGAATATTTCAAGTGCCAACTTGCACTAGTTTATTTCTAATTTTTAGTCAGCTAGCTCTAAAAGAGATGAAACCTTTGAGACGATTTTGTAGCAGATCCGTGTGACTCACCTCGCTAAAGTTCTGTGGGCCACACTCTAACCCTCTGAAGCTGCACTCCAGCAGCATGTCCTCCATGCGGTGTCGAGTCCGGCTGAAGAACTCATCCAGGCTGAAGCGAAGGCGATCCGGCTCTGGGGCGAGCGGAAACCCCGGAGCCATGGACTCCTCGAAGCCGAGCAAAGGACCCATGAATATCAGATCACTGTAGCTTATCTGAGACTTCCGAAAATAGTTGTAGTTACATATAGTGACGGCTGGAAATGTCAGGTTTTTGGATGTTTGTTCATCCAGCAGGGTGATGCGATCATACTGGAGATAGTAGATGACCCTGTCAGATACCTGCAACAGGAACGCTAAAAGGGCCATGAGGGAGACGAGACCCCACAATCCTTGGCGGATTCCAAACTTCTTGCCTTCCACAAACACGTGGTTGGCGCCGTGTAGGGAGCAACCACCGAAGAAGGTTGCCAGATCATCCACCTCACTGACGTCGTCCTCTTCGTCTTCATGGTCATCTTCCTGACTACACTCACCCAGGTGCTCCTGGGAGTCTCCACAACTCTTCGTCACACGCTTGTAGTGATCGTCAAAATCGTCTTTACTGTATCTTCCAACAGGTTCGTCATCAGTCGAAAAGGAAATGGTGCACGTAATCCGGACCGGCATGGTAGAAGGATGAATATGTCGAAAACACCAATGGATCAGAAAAAACTAGAGGGTCCAGAATATTAAGTTATTCAAAAAGAAAAGTGCTCAAAATCTGGAAGTAGACAGAAAATCCAAAGAAGTTCTATATCTAGCCAGATTTAATAAGACAAAATTAGTTGTCAAACTGAATGCTGACTCAAAACCTCACCAGAAACAACCCACACACACACCCACACCGCTCGCCACTGTTCACATCTACTCTGAGTTGAAGTGATATGCCTCTTCTGGGTTTGCCCTTGTGTCTCAGGGGCAGATCCTTCCCTTAGAGCAAATTCAGAAAGATAGGAGAAGAAACAGAAGAAGAGCAAAAAGGAGCAGGAAGTGAGGGGGGGAGGTGGCGAAGTAGGGGTAGGCCATGACAGTAGGATACAGAATACTCCCACTGGGCTCAGCTACAGGTCATCGTTCTGGGGCAGAGTTTCATCATTTACAGGAAAAAAAAAAAAAGTTTGACGCAGTGGATGAGAGAGAAAAGACCTTTGCAGCCAATGACAAGTTGAAAAATCACCAAACAGGCTGTTTATTCTGCTGATTTTACCGTTCGGGTTGATCTCACTCCTCCCTTTGTAAAGACTGATCTCAGCACAGTCGTGTAATCAAATGATTAGAAAAGGTTCATACGCAGGAATATGTAAGATGACCTTGTACCTGAATCATCATTGATGTTCATGATGGATTTTTATGCAGAGGTGACATCACCAAATAGAATGTGGTGCATTCAAAGACAGGAAGTATCCCTTTCAGACGTGACACCCAATCCAGAGATAACATACGCATAACGGTGCAACCACCAAGAAGGATGTATAATAAACGGAATTTGATCAAGACGTTTGTGCACTCATTGTTATTTCATTTAGAATAGCTCGTTTTACCAACACTTGTCCTACAAATAACAAACCCACCGCATAGTGATGGGTAGTTCTGCGGAAAGCAGATTAGCTGAAACCAAAGACGACTGAGCAGAAGGGAGAAAAAGTGCCTTAAACGGATGCTCTCATTACTGAATATGACGATGAATGCAGATTCCCAGAGGCGGTGTTGGTTGTGATATGAAAAGGAAATGTAAGAGACTAATCTATCCGTATTGATCCAACTCCATTAGACTGCTGAGATTATTTTCAGGAATGTGATGGTGCCAGAAATGAAAGAAGAGAGGCATTTAAAACGATGGCGGCATTACTCGTAATAAACCCTACAGCTCATGATACCATGTGATACCAATAAGGAACGGATCCCGTGAACTGTGAACCCACCAATAATTATAATTTAAAAAAAATCTCCCAAGATGATCCATTGATTTGAGCAATAAAAATGTATCAACATGGTTTTTTTTAAATCCAGGAAAATTCTTATTTCAGGCATGAGGCTGAGAAAGGAAGCCGAACTGGTCAATATGTGTTTAGCTGCAGTTGTATAGATTATTAATCGCAGGGGAAAAAAATACTGCTGATGATAACAGAAAAGAAAAAGCAGAGGAATGTTTCGGCCTTGATCCGACCCTCTCTTGGAACGTGTTCAGCAGAAGCTCCTCATACCCTTTGTTTCTTGAATATGTATAAGCGATCACTAGATTACCTCTTGTACCTGAATTACTGAACACAAATGTCACTGAGCTCTCTTGGCTCCAGCGCAAAAGCCTCTTTAGAGGTTCTGCTCTATCAACATTCACATATGCTAACATTTCACATTTGACACAGGAGGAATTCAAACAGCGACATGCAGTTCAGTGACTACCACTGAATATTCTCTCTACCAAAATATCTGACTTACATTTATTGATTTGTTGATGCTTAAATTGCCAATTTGTTTAAATAAATTTACAAAAACAAAGTATCAATACTCTAAATTCTTCCTCCTTTATTCACCTTTTAATGTCTTCAATTTAACCAGTGCTCAGTTCCACCAAATGACGTTCACCTTGACTCGTTTTTTTTTTGTCCTCCACTAGGGGGCAGCAGCAGCACACCAAAACCTGCTGTCTCTCCTGGGGAATGAAGCTGCTGTGAGAAAGACTTGAAAGACCACATTGTGAGGAGAAATGTCAGCTGTGATGTGACAGTCTTCATGGTGTTACACCTCACACATCAAAATCACGCCTCTTTGTTTGCTAGATCAACCTTGATGAAGCAGCTTTATAACTACGAAAACGGTGAAGAGAATAAAAACACGTCAGATGAAAAAGAAACTCATGAACTAAGCAAAATACTTCTGAAAATGTCTTTAAAAATCCTAAAACACATTTATTTGAACAAAAGTTTTAAAGTTTGGGCTAGAAATGAATGTTCAAACCCATACAATTCCCCCAAATAGGTTAAAAACACGCAGCACTTACATGCGAATCTACAGGTAGTCCTCAACCTATGAACACAATTGGTTCCGAGAGACTGTTCATAAGTTGAATTGTTTGAAAGTCATTATTTATTACATTTCAATCTATAGTTGCCATTTGAGGTCATTTAAATACCATTAATACTCTAAATATGAACGTACTATTTCATAAGACTGACCAGAAACAATAGCAGGACATAAAAACAACACATAAATAAAGTACTGTAGTACTATAATGTAACTTGTAACATTATGGTAAATTGTAATGTAACTGATGTGCTTCCTAGTAATCAAAAGTTTAGTTTCTCAGTTAACTCGACTGATAGTTAACATCAAATTGCAAAACATTTAGAGTTCAGTTTCCAGGGGTTAATGCTTCCTGACAGAAACCTAACCCAACCAACATTGGTTCCTTCATCATTTGGTTCATACAGGAGGACAACCCCGTCAATAATTAAAACATATGAAATAACAGGCAGGTTGACAGAGTTTTCTTACAGGTAGTCTATAGTCTACATTGCTGCTCTAACTTTCAACCTGGCCTGAAATGCCTTCAGTCTCCATGTTGGTGAACGTCTCCATGAACATTGTGCGTTAGTTCCCTGATCAGAAGTTCACAGAGATGTAGATGTGGATGAAACACTGCAGATGATGCGCCAGCAGAAAGCTGAAAAGACCACATGAAGTCCAACATCAGAGCAAACTGTTCACTTAGTCTCATATTTGCTGAATCTGAATGTATGTCACGCTGCTTGGTGGGGGGGTTGCATTAGAAAGGGGAACTATAGTAGTGGGAAAAGGCGGCGTGCGGTTGGTACGATCCTAGAAAGGATGCCCTGTCAGCATAGAGGATTACGAGATACTGACCATGTGCTCACATATGGATCTAATTTGGAGCTTTATGAATCTTTTCATCTTCAGAGATAAAATCTCAACAGGAACTAAAAAGCACATCCCAATGTTTTGGGGGTATTTTTTTCCCCCATCAGGTCAAAAGGTGGCAGTGTTGAGAGAGAGTGTTCCTGGTCACAGCGACTGCATCTCAACCCCAGGCTGGGATTTACACAAGGCCACACATTTAGCCACAGTCAGAGTGAGAGGAGCACAGGGCAGATGAGAAGAGAGGTGTAACGCATCCTTTCAAGTTCCTCTTACCAGCTCACAGCTAGGATAGACCTGACGTTGCCATGGCTACATCCTAGCCGTCAGCAACAGAGGATGCACAAAGCCCATTACTCAGAACGCACATATAGTCACACATGCGTGCACACACACGCGCACACACACACACACACACACACACACACACACACACACACACACACACACACACACACACACACACACACACACACACACACACACACACACACACACACACACACACACACACACACACAAACACACAAACACCAAAACAACAGCACATGACATCTGAAAATCTGTGAAGTGCATCCTCTTTCCACATGCACACGCACATATACACAAGCGTGTGTACACACACGCACACGCACACACACACACACACACACACACGTTCACACACATACACTCACACTTCTTGAAACGAGGACAGCAGCAGTATTAAAATTCTCAAAAATCAGAGTGACATGTGACATGCACATGTGGCGTCCAGTCAATAGTCTAACATTCATATTCTTGGGTAATAGGTGATTCATTGGATTCAACCTGCATAAGAAAAACAAAGAACCAGTAAATAAGCAGTGGGTTCTGTTGATTCCCAGCGGATGCTGAGGAAGAATGAGGCAGAGGGCAGAGCTGCTGTTTTCCAAAAACAAGATATTCTGTCATCAACTTCCAGCAGGGGCCATTTCTATCTGAAGTATGTAATACCCTGCCTGATGGGAGGAAATAAAAGAGACAGAATAATGACTAATCTTTATGAGTTTCTTTGTCCCAACAATGCATTTCTCAAGTAGAGAACAGATGAAATCGGTTCTGGAGGAGGTCACTAGCATGGGGCTAAAACATACCTCTAACAGAAAATGTTTTATGTTTCAAGCAAAGAAATCAGAGATATGAGCTTTTAACATGTTTTCATATCCACCAAAAATAAATTAATAAATAAATAAAATTCCAGCCTGCCTGCGGGAAAAGCATAAACATGTATTTTGCATGTATTTTCTTCTTCCTCCCTTTTCATCATCCATTTTTTGTCATGTTTGTGTCTTGCTGTAATGTTGTGTTATGTACGGCTGTGTTACAACAGATTTCCTTTCCAACTTCCTACACTTATAATTTGTGTTCATCTTTTGTCATGAAAATACATGAAACATGCAGTAAGGAGTATTTAACATTAATTTCAATGATTATTTCTTTTGGAAATAATAATCATATGAAATAAAGACACACTAACTGACAGACTTGAAGTTGCCTGATTATGAAAAATACACTCTCATGATTCCCAGATGAGAGTAAAAAAAAATCCTCTCTCTCTTTTTCCTGCTCTATTCAGATTTGAGGTGAGCGGTGACATCACGGTGAACTCCTCACCTCCTACAGGGAGCAGAAACTACAGGAGCACAGAGTTTGCTTGGAGTTGTGTTTCTGGCAAAAAATTTCAAAAACATGTTTGAGGTCTTCAGGGTCGTACTGTATATTAAATTCTTTCACACAGTATATAATATTGGACTTTAAAAGTGAAGCTGCACACTCCACCAAAGAGATATGCCCTGTTGCAGGACTAGGATAACTGGCAGATTAAAAAAGAGTGTATCGATCAATACAGTTCTATCAATTAATAAGTAGTGACAGTTGAAGACTTCTAAAGCTGAAGACCGATTTCACTCAGAAAGCCAATTAAGCAAAAGTAATCTCATATACTTTTTATTCGCTGTACACCCAAAACATCAAATAAAACATCTGAAAATGTGTTGTTCTTTGGATTTGATTTTCTTTATATCGCCATCTTATCTGTTAGTGGAACAGAATATCTGAGCTGGTAGGGGCAGAAGAGAGCCAATCAGGTGGAGGAACCACCATGGCTGTCGTGCTTCTGCACAAAACCTCCCTGAGAGCTGCAGCTACCGCTGGATGAGGCTGGAACAGACGTGGAAATGTCAGTTTTGTATACCCGACAAGCCTCAGTGCAATGTAGTGGCATTTCATTCTGGACTGTCTGTCCTGAAGCATTTGTGTAAAGAACAGCTAAAGTGCTAAAGCTAGCCCCTTTAAAATGACAAGTGTAGAGAAAAGTATCCAGGATGCAAACTTTTTTGTTGGCGCCAGCATGAAGTCTCCACCACAAAACCAGCAGCTTAAGACATTTTCAACACGGTGTTAACTAAAACAATGGCTAAATCACTGTATTTTTAACATTCTGCAGCGTGGAAGACATGGGATCAAAGTATGCAGAGTAAAATGTTGATGTTTCAACCTATTGGACATCTAAACACTTGATCAATACGTTATGGTTTAAAGTGAGAATGTGTGAAATGCCAAGAGAGTATCACAGCGCTCCAGGAATACAACATCAAACGATATGTTTCAGTCAGTTATGCTTAACACGTACGTCTTAAATAACCCGTGTAGGGACAGCAAGAAGTGTGGACATTAAAATATGTTCTACAACTGCTTGTTTCTTTTCCACTAAGTTGTGATGTTTTGCTCCACTTTATACGGTTATCTAAAAATGATAAAATGCCAGGAAATAATCTAAACAACAAACAAACACACACAAAAAAAAGACTCATTACAGAGAATTCCTAATTCCACGGCCCCGGTCAGTAGCAGAATGTAGCTGTTCCATCTTTGAAAGGCAAAAAGCCATGGGATAGACACAACTCCCTGAAGCAGCTGGTTCGTGTTACTGTCTGTTTATCACTGCAGAGCACATTTCTCTTTTGACACACTGACACTGCCAACAGAACCCATCAAAGAAAGATCTCTCTCCCCCCGGTAGTCTGCTGCTGTTTTTGCTGCCTACCTCCACCCGTTACAGAGCCTTGGCCCGAGTGCCGCTCAGCCACAGTAGGTCGTTTCTTAAGATGAGATTTCACAAATTTCATGGCGATTCAACCCCGAAGTCCAAGACGTTGTTAACTGTTTATTCATGTGAGGGCGAGCTACAGAAGGCATGTCAGCGTGCTGCATATCAAGCGGTGTTAATATTTATAACACGCTTCAAATTTGTACTATGCAGTGATGGGTATCTAATGATGTAATGGTGGAAATCAGCCTGCCAAGAGAGTAGGCTGAGAGTAAAAAGCAAGATGAAACAGAGAAGAGGTATGGTGGGATGCTGTTGAAGTCAGAGTGATTAGCATTAGAGCTAGCGATGGGTACCAAATAGGATTTATGGCACAAGACATTTAAAAAAATCAATGGAGGTATCATGTGTCTACTTTTAAAATCAATAGAATCTTTCGAACCTTCAGCCTGTTTAGATCAGAGTTAGAGACATCACATCCTCTTCATCTGACTAGTTCAGTTCGACATGTCTGCCGTGAACAGAGCCGGGTCAGAGGGCAACGGAAGCTGTTCCTTTTCTGGCTCTCCGCCCTGATGCATTATGCAGTGGCGCCATCCTCTTTCAGAATGTAATTATCAGACAGGCCTTACCTGTGTCTCCTGTCTTCCTTTTCAACTACTTCAGTTCAGTCTTTATTCATCCCCTCTAATTTTCTCCAACCTTATCCGTTACATCTTATTCCCAGTCTCTTTCTCTTTTCCTGCTCCGTGTGTCTGTTGCTAAGATTACTAGCAGTGGTGCACCAGACTGCCTTTTAACAGAAGAGCCGAAAGGGACACAGCTATCAAGCTGAATGATTTAAATATGTCACTATGTGGCATTTTCATAAAGCCAATTCATAAGGGTAGATCCGGTCCCACACAGCTCGGGGACCTGGACTCTAATATCAATGATTACCGATTCTGCATTCAGGACCTCTGCCTGCATCACTTCACACATACTAATGAGCTCTGAGGAGACTCTGCCGTTATGCATGCATATATTTACACTCAACCATTTAAGCATTCATTGCTTATTCTTTTTCAGCTTTCTATAGTTATAACTCTTATATAAATATTGCTTGGACGTGCTAATGCTGTGTCTTATTTCTGGTTCAGGAATAATGGGATTTAGTCTGTGTCATTATTTCTGTCTGACACCAAACGCAAGTAACACATAGGAATTATGTGGCAGTCTTGTCATTTCCTGTTTTGTTCTGTTTATCAGATGGGATATTAAGCATTTTCTGTACATTTTTCAAAATGAATACATATTCAACAAAAAGCTGTGCTGTCAGCAGTGCATCATTTTCACCATGGCTACTAAAATGAAGTTATCAGTCATGTTTGGGATGCGGAAATGCAGTAAGGAATTAGCAGGCTTGATATGTTTTGTCTTCAAAATTCGAATTCAAAGCTTCCTACACATCATTTCATTCTGAGAAATTGAAGGAAACTGCAGACTTGACTTTATTACATTAGGAAAATTCACAAAATATGGCTTAATATGCATTTTGTATGTGTCTGCTATTACTGCTGAGGTATGAAATCAAAATAAATGTAGTTCAAATGCCATTTACAATCTATGAGCATTTCGAGAACCACACAAGTTGACGATGTTATACGTCGTTACAAGAAGCACTGAGTTCTACATTATTCACCTTTCAAGTGTCTCCTACTGACAAGCAGCTCCTTGAAGATGTCAGACTAAGCTAAAGAAATACAAAAGGCAAACTGTGTTGCCAGGAACAGAAAATGAGATAAATGTGCAGGGATTTAAAAAAAAAAATTATTTCACATGAAGTCAGAAAAAAACAACAACTTTGAAGCTTTAATAACATTTTAGTCCTTCTTCCTGCACTTTAAGCATTAAAAATATGTTGTTTATAAGCTTTAAAAAACAACAACAACCCAAGGCCGGAGGCCTGAGAGGAAAGGATGCTGCTTCTGCAGGATGCATCAGTGTGGAGCTGTAGGCAGATGCTAAGGCACAGCTGGAAGCACGTATTTGCATTTTGCGAAACTGCATTCAGAATACAGCGGTACCTCTACTTACAGACGTCTCTACTTACGAAATTTTCTACTTACAAAACGCCTCAACAGGAAAATATTGACTCTAGTTACGAAAGAAATTTCGAGTCACGAAAGGTAAAAACACAGTATGGGCTGATACTCACAGCTCCCACAGGTTCCTGAATGCAACATTCTTATAGCTGCTCTGCCATTGGCTATTACCTAGCATCCTGGCATCCCATTGGCTAAGAGGGACCTCTGTGTGGAGCTAGATAGGTGTCTATGCAGCGTCCTCGTCATTCCGCCCTCGCCCCATGAGGTGTTCTGATAGTTTTACGCCAATATATTAACTTTTAGAGTATTCACTATGGACCCCAAGAAAGTGACGGAGAAAAGAGGAAAAGAAAAGATGAGGAAAAGAGTTTTTTTGTCCGTACAAACAAAGCAAGAGATCATAGAAAAGCCTGAAAAAGGGACGCATTTGGTTGATGTCACCAAAGAATATGGCCGTAATGCATCTACAATCACCACGTTATTAAAACAAAAGGAATTTTAAGGAGTTTAAGGCATCACGTGGGTGGTTGGAAAAGTTCAGAAGGAGGACTGGAATTCACTCTGTTGTTCATGGTGGGGCAAGAGGGCATGAACCAAAGAGGGCAAAAACAATGAGGACAGCAGTTAAAAGGTAAATGACCATCATTTTTATTCTTTACTATATTCTTTGTTTTTAACATTATGAACAACTCTCATTTATTGTGTAATAATCTAATCGTAACATGTATTTGTTACATGTTTTGATGCATTTTTATGCTTTATAAAACATTTATGTCTGAATTATGGGGGGCTTGGAATGGATTAGGGCATTTGATTGGAAAACGCGTCTCTACTTGTGAAATTTTCTACTTGCGAAATGTCTTCCAGAACCAATTAATTTCGTAAGTAAAGGTACCACTGTAATCATATTTTTTAATCACATCTAATTGTGACGCCACATGATGACAACTATGACATCACCGCCACACACAATGCAGAGCCCTTTGTATTTGCTAGACAAATATTTTCTCTCATCCCACCATCATTCACGAGAGCAGATTTAGCAGTGTCCTCTCAGCCAATCACACCTCAGTGCCCCGGTATCTATCTGCCCCGCTAAGGAATTCAGCGACGCTTCATCCCATAAACCCCCCAGAGAGGAGGATGACGAGAAGGGAGAGCTGTAAAGAAAGAACGAAGGTGGAAGACAGGCGTAAAGACCGGGTGGTGACAGACTAGAGGGAGCAAAACATTTGGAGAGAGGGAGGGTGGGAGCCTCACATCCATTTGTCATGTCAGATAATATGACAAGAGCTGCGAGCGGGAGTTTATAACTAGATTATTGAGAGTACCTTGATTTATTTGCAGGTCTAAGGGAGCCAATACTCAAAGGAGTCTGACATCTTCATCACTTTTTAACACAAGATTAGATTTTGCTTATCCGCTAACTACATTGTATTATATCTATGAGTAAAAAAAAAAAAAAAAAAGTCTGGGGGCCGTTGATAATTTGGCTAAATGAGGAACCATCAGACGGTTGTTGATCTCTCCCCTCTCTCTCAGAGCAGCTTTAACAACCCTACACTTAAATGCATTTCATATTTCTAGCTTTTCATCCATCCTTCTGACAGTGTGATCCCTAATCAGTTCACTTCATTTTATACACATACACACACACACACACACACTCCAGCATTTACCACGATGGATACATGCCGCCTCGTCTAGAATTCACATCGATGTAAATCAATTTTAATCCCACAGAGGAGCAGTTGGGTTTAAGTTTAAACAACACTTCTGCTCGCTAAAACCTCTCTGCCCTGTAACTTCATAATACGTCTGTGCACTATTGACTACTTGCACATTAAATGCGAGAAACACAAAGAGCATCATTAAAAAGAAATGAGGTTGCTTAACTACAAGAGGGTATTTTGTTATTTCTACATTCACACTAATGAATGATCTCAAATAAAAACGAAGAGTAATGTCAGGTAAGCACAAGAAATGAAAGAAAAGTTGAGTTCTGCTCTCAAAGGGAACTTATTGACTTATTGACAAGTCACTGTCTCATCATTATTTAAGTAAGATTGAGTTTTACACTTTTAAAGCCACATTCGAAGTTTCAAGCATAAAGACCTCCCAATGATATGTGAAGAATGAACATGATTTTTGATACTTTACAGCCTCTAATGACTTGTAGATGGGAAAAAGATTAGAAAGCCATCAACTGGTGAAGATTAGGATGTGGACAAGCCTTGACAGGGGATCACTATATGAGATTTACCACTTCCCCATTGCTAATAAAAGGCCTGGCTCCTGATGAGAAGGGGGCAAAATCAATATGCCCTCCCTGTTCCCATGCTCGGTAGGAGCACCCGGCATTAAAACGGGGTCAATGATTTAGCACATATCTTGCTGAAGAAAATTAATAAACATGAGTGTGCTTGGCTGTGCTGTGTCGTGCCTGCCATTCATAACAGGGGAGATGAAAAAACTCAGTGTAGCCTGCAGAAATTGGAAGCAGCAAAGGATGGAAGGTCACTTCTATTTTGTTATGACAGAGTTCAGAGTTCTGCCTGTTTTTTAAGGCTTACTGTACCTCCCTGGTCTTTTCTAGGAGAATGTGAAATGCATATCTAATAACTTCTATGAAAAACTCTCCCTTAATTCCTCATCAATTATGTAACTGTAATTCAAATCCATCCAAAGTTTCAACTTTTCCATTTTCCATTTTCAGAATCATTTGCAGACTCATGAAGCTCATTCAAAAAAAAATAGATAGATAGATAGATAGATAGATAGATAGATAGATAGATAGATAGATAGATAGATAGATAGATAGATAGATAGATAGATAGATAGATAGATAGATATACTGTATACTTTATTAATCCCAGAGGAAATTGCACTTTTTTTGGATATATAAATATGTAAAAAACAAATCATTAAATAAATTAATTAATTAAAAAAAAAAAGTTCATATATCCATCCATCCATCCATTCTGTCCATAAATGTTATGAACAGAATCGGTGACAAAGGGCAGCCTTGGCGGAGTCCAACCCTCACAGGAAACTAATCCGACTTACTGCCGGCAATGCAGAGCAAACTCTGACATCGGACGTTGAGGGACTGAACAGCCCTTATCAAAGAACCCCCCGAGGAACACGGTCGAACGCCTTCTCCAAGTCCACAAAACACATGGAGACTGGTTGGGCGAACTCCCATGCCCCCTCAAGGACCCTGTGGAGGGTGTAGAGCTGGTGCACTGTCCCACGGCCAGGACGGAAACCACACTGCTCCTCCTGAATCCGAGATTTGACTTCCCGACGGACCCTCCTCTCCAGAACCCCTGAATAGACCTTGCCAGGGAGGCTGAGGAGTGTGATCCCCCTGTAGTTGGAACTCACCCTCCGATCCCGCTTCTTAAAAAGGGGAACCACCACCCCAGTCTGCCAATCCAGAGGCACTGTCCCCGACGTCCACGCGATGTTGTAGAGGCGTGTCAACCAGGACAGACCCACAATATCCAGAGCCTTGAAGAACTCCAGGCGGATCTCATCCATGCTGAGGTCAGCAGCGCCCCATCCCCACTATACACAGTGTTGATGCTGCACTGCTTCCCCCTCCTGAGATGTCTAATGGTGGACCAGAATCTCCTCGAAGCCGTCTGGAAGTTGTCCTCCAAGGCCTCACCGAACTCCTCCCATGCCTGAGTTTTTGCCTCAGCAACCACCAAAGCTACATTCCGCTTGGCCAGCAGGTACCCATCAGCTGCCTCAGGAGTCCCACAGGCCAAAAAGGCCCAATAGGACTCCTTCTTTAGCTTGACGGCATCCCTTACCGCCGGTGTCCACCAACAGGGTCGGGGATTGCCGCCACGACAGGCATCGACCACCTTACGGCCACAGCTGCGGTCGGCCGCCTCGACAATGGAGGCGCGGAACATGGTCCACTCAGACTCAATGTCCCCCACTTCCCCCGGGACGTGGGTGAAGTTCTGCCGGAGGTGGGAGTTGAAACTCCTTCTGACAGGGGATTCCGCCAGGCGTTCCCAGCAGACCCTCACAATGCGTTTGGGTCTGCCAGGTCGGACCGGCATCTTCCCCCACCATCGGAGCCAACACACCACCAGGTGGTGATCAGTTGACAGCTCCGCCCCTCTCTTCACCCGAGTGTCCAAGACATGCAGCCGCAAGTCCGATGACACGACCACAAAGTCGATCATCGAACTGTGGCCTAGAGTGTCCTGGTGCCAAGTGCACATATGGACACCCTTATGTCTGAACATGGTGTTCGTTATGGACAGTCCGTGACCAGCACAGAAGTCCAATAACTGAACACCACTCGGGTTCTGATTGGGGGGGCCGTTCCTCCCAATCACGCCCTTCCAGGTCTCACTGTCATTGCCCACGTGAGCATTGAAGTCCCTCCAGCAGAACGATGGAGTCCCCAGTGGGAGCGCTCTCCAGCACCCCCTCCAAGGACTCCAAAAAGGGTGGGTACTCTGAACTGCTGTTTGGTGCATACGCACAAACAACAGTCAGGACCCGTCCCCCCCACCCAAAGGCGGAGGGAGGCTACCCTCTCGTCCACCGGGGTGAACCCCAATGTACAGGTGCCAAGCCGGGGGGCTATAAGTATACCCACACCTGCTCGGCGTCTCTCACCATGGGCAACTACAGAGTGGAAGAGAGTCCAACCCCTCTGGAGAGGACTGGTACCAGAGCCCAAGCTGTGTGTGGAGGTGAGCCCGACTATATCTAGTCGGAACTTCTCAACCTCACACACCAGCTCGGGCTCCTTCCCTGCCAGAGAGGTGACATTCCACATCCCAAGAGCCAGCTTATGTAGCCGGGGATCAGATCTCCAAGGTCCCCACCTTCGGCCACCGCCCAGCTCACAATGGACCTGACCCCTATGGCCCCTTCCACAGGTGGTGAGCCCATGGGAAGGGGGACCCATGTTGTCCTTTCGGGCTGCGCCCGACCGGGCCCCTAGGACCTGTTAGCCATGGGTGACCCCGCCAGGGGCAGAAAGCCCCAGACAACTTAGCTCCAAGGATCATTGGGACACACAATTCCTTCCACCACGATAAGGTGACGACTCAAGGAGGGGATGTTCATATATTTTATACTTAATATAAACATGATTCATATGTGAGGTAGGGAGGGAGGACAATCAAATCTCTGTCTTAGAAATGCAGTGAAGTAAACCCACACGGCGTCTACATCAACAAGAGGTGGTCATTAAACCATGTCCTGAGGAAGTGCAGCGACAGCTTCAAGTAGTTTGGTATTACACCACCACGCTCACTTTACAAGCCAGATGATATTTGCATCAGAGGCAGAGAAATTCCTTGGTGAAAACACAGCTTAGGCGAGAGAAGCATCTCCTGTTATCTGACTGATAAGGACGGCGCTACTTGCATCTTTGTTATGTTTCTGCTAGTTTTTCCCCTCTGCCTGGAAGAATAAGCTTCTTATTCAATATGCTTTCCTTTCACAAAAAAATAAATAAAATGTATCTGAGAAAATTAACCACATGAAGACACTTTTAATTCCACCTATTTCACAGTTTCACAGCTCATATGGCTTCATATCCACTCTACCCAAAAATCTGGATGAATTGAATTTATCAATAGCATGTTACTTCATATGAGGAAATCAACTACCCCTGTATCCCTTTTCCAAGCAACTTTCAGACATTTCTCTTATGGGAGTAAAATCCTGCCTATGAAGATGGCGCCTCAGTCCTCTTTGATAAATGCTGCTGGCAGCCACCTGGCTGGATAATTTAAATTCAAAGAGAGAAAAAAAAAGAGCGTGCTGCACTGGGAGTCTCGGTTCATTAGGGCTCTGTGCTGAGAGAGCTGGATATTATAGAGAGGAGCTAGCATGGAGCCGGTTGAAATATGAAGTCGACCAAATGAAAACCCAGGCATGCTTTCCATCAGGCGGTCTAAAGCCGATGCTAACTGGGAACTTTTTTAGTGAGTGACTCTGAGAAGCTACTTTCATGTAGCTGACAAGGAGGCAGTAATGAGGAGGTTGACTTTCCTCCCTCCACCCTCACAGCTCCTTAATCCTCCTCTCTTTCAGTGTGAAGGTTTGAAGTCAGCATGGTGATCCCCCCCCCACCCCACCCGTTTGTTGACACTGCTTGTCTCCCCAACTGTCACCGTTTGAAATGGGGGGGCGGGGGACTGAATTAACCTCCTGCTCACGATTGAATGTCTTCACCACCTGGTAGAATACGTTCTGCCAAAGTAAATAAAACATGGACTTCAGCAAACATAAAATCCACCAAAGCATTGCGCACCCCCGTCTCCTGAGTCATGAACTTAAACCTGAGTTACTCCTGACAGTCAGACTGCATTCCATTTCATCTCTATCAAAGATCTCTCAGACAGTTCTGTAACTCCTTTCCAACATCTTTCACCACTTTGGCAGCATGACAGCTTCGGCAGAGAAAAACACTGACACGCGGCAATGTGCGGGAAAAAAAAATCTGATTTTTAATACAGACGCATTAAATGAAACCTAACAATAAGAGAAACTGTTCTTTCGGGAACAAACGGAGAGACAGAAAGTTTAAGAAAACAGATAGTGATGTTTTTGTTGCAGCTCCACGCTTTTTTTTTTTTTTTGATTTAGCTGTCATTTTGCATGGAATCAGATACGGGTCATATCCTGGAATGGATACCCCCAGCCTTCACCTCCAGGAAAAGAGCAAACATGGGCATTCAATTCAGAATTGAGGTTGAAAGACTCAAAATATAAATTTTAAGCAGCGTTCAAACAACATCCAGTTAGAAATGATTACCAAGAGGTGAAGTGCTGCTAATGAGATCAAACTGCAAAAACTATTATTAGATGAAAAGATATAAAGGCCTTTTTGTCTTTGTTGGCTAATAGTGGTTTTCAGAAAGTTCAAAAACAGAACAGCGGGAAAGAATCCTCTTTGCTGGACTTGAAGTTGTGAAATGAGATAAAGAGGAAGACTGTGATCAAACGGGGAACAAGTAATTGATATTCCTCACAGGACCCAAGGGCTCCGCCGAGAGAGAGAGAGAGGGGGGGGGGGATGGAGAAGAGTAGGAAAACGGAAATGTATTACTCAACGTCAGTAATGACCATAAACATATAAATCACAGAGCACTGAGGCTGTTACTGGGAAAATGAATCAGGCATTGCTTTGAGGGGGTAGGTTAAAGGGAGAGCATGAGGGATGAAGGGAAGGATAGCGGAGTGGAAAAAAAGAGGAAACAAGGGGAGCCTTGCAGGCTCAAAAAGCACTGCACTGTAGTGTCGACTGGTGTTATATCACCATTCACTTATGATTCCTGACGAGTCCTGGTGGAGAATTTCTTTTGATAACCAAGGGATGGTGTTTGATACATCGCACTGACTTCATTTTTCCAGAGGACTAACAATAAATCCCAATCCTGCATTTTATTGGCTCATCATGGAGTTACTGCGGATCACGTAGAGATTCAACCATCGAGGGTGCTGTGATTAGCTTTAGATGTAATTATCACAAAAAGCAACCAACAGCTTGATGATTCACCCACACAGACGCATGTGGAGACAATCAGCGAGCAACCGGCAAATCAACTGTGATTACCAAGCTTAAAGAACGATCAGTGAAGTTAATGACCAGCGTGTCTCGATCGACACAAAAAACAAGACCACATGTGCTGGACAGAGCAATTCTGCTATCAGTGTGTAAGTTTACAACAAAGTTTTACTAAAGTAAAGCAATTATTAATGATATAACAAATATACTGTATATATATTTGTTATACATATATATATACATATATATATTTATAAATATATACACACATATATGTATATAAAACAAAAAATATATATACAATATATGCATATAATATAGAATATTTATATATATGTACATATAAATAATATATATATATATATGTGTGTGTATGTATGTATGTATGTATGTATGTATGTATGTATGTATGTATGTATGTATGTATGTATGTATGTATGTGTGTGTGTGTGTGTGTGTATATATACATGTAAAATATATGGTAAAAAATATATATGTATACACACGCATAAAAAAACTATCAGAAAGGATATAGGAAATTTCCATGCTGCTGATCCATTGTGGAGTTGTGCTCCAGCTGCTGTGGTTCAGGACTAACCATCCACTTCAACCTCATAATCTTATAGGCATACAGTAACAACAATAAAGCTCTTCTTCTTAATCGTTATGCAGAGCACATCATCAACAAGATCACTCAGGGAGGTAAACCTCTGCCAAGCCTCTCACATGTGGAGGGGTTTGTGGAGGAGGTTTATTCCAATTTTAGACAAAGTTAATTTGCATAGTTATTAGTTATTATTAGTTATTACCAATGTACTTGAAAGTTTCCTTGTCCTTTAATAAAAATCCCAACGTAGACACTTACCTACATTGGGACATCGCGTCTCCTCTGCTGTCATTTTATAGCGCTAAGTTTTGCTACTTATCTGAAAGACTGAGAAACTACAGTTTTGATCAAAATATTAATGTGCGTTCTACTTTCATCTTTGAATTAAACAGATATTTCATGGATTATTAGATAAATAAATGGGACGACTCCAGGCCTGCTTGAGAGAAAATGATGTTGAGGTTCACAAAAAATGTACTATATTATTTCAAAGAATGTGAACGTTCCTGTTCTTAATTTGAATCTTCCCAAGGCATCTTATTAAATCTAAAATCTTTACCAGAAAGAAAGATTATTAGTACATCACACCAATATCCTGTAAAACCAGACCGACCACTCAATTGTTTCCTTTATTCTGTCAAATGCTTAAGCTTTATTCTCAAAGGAGCTGACCACTTGCGCTTTGTAAACCCCCACAACCAAAAAACACCCAAAAAACAAAAAGAACCTTTGTGACCGGGTAGAGGGCAATCTGACACAAAACATTCTAGACATAATTACAAACATATCTCTCACCACCCTGACACATTTTTATGTGGCCTTGATATATTAGATTTGACAGCACTAAGTGTATTTTCCCACCATGCCTTCAACGCTTCCTGCCAGAGGGCAGCTCTTCCTTGACAAAAATTTGAAAGAACTCTCCGGGAGGAAATCTCTTATTCTTTGAATTTGGGTTCTCTTGTGGACTTTAAATCCATTTTGCTGTATTTCTCTCTTCCTCCTACTTCTGCTATCTCCTACCAACCCCACCTCATCAGCCTACAAAGCTGTTTATTCTCTTACATTTAATTTTCCTTCCACCCAACCATTTCCTCTTTGCCGATACTTCTAACCCTGTTTTGAACCTCAACCCCCCCAGGGACGGAGCTGTCCGGTCTGATTGAGAACAAGGCCGTTCACGACTGTTTTTTTCCTCACAGAGGTTGTGATTAGATCCGTTTTTTTCCATCTTGCAGTTGTTGTTTTAAATAGAAAGACGCCCAGTGGCAAATCGTTTTCATTAGCTATCATGTGGAATAGTATAGCAAAACTATACCTGTGCAAATATGTCTCCATTTAGCTCCTTTCCTGCCTGCGAGCTACACGGCTAACTCAGTGTTCCGTCTCACTTCACTGAGCACATACATGGATCTATACTTTATGCATTTGCACCGATTTGGAATTAATATGTTAACATGTACAGATGCATAAATATATAATGTAAATATAAATATGAGTGATGCCGTCCATCAACATCAATAAACTGTTTTTATCGACTTAAATTCTTCATTTAAAAAAAAAACATGCGTGTACAGCGGCTTGCCTCTGACCACACCTCAGCACATCCAGACTTGCCCTTTGATACTGACATTAAACAGGATGTGAGGACAAACCTTTGACAGACGTCATAAAGTTCACCTCAGAACAAGATAACTTCATCCAAATTTGCCCTTTGAGCAAAGTGATTGGAGGAAAGAGCGGATGGCTGAAAAGTGCATTAGGTGAGGCAGGTATACCGCAGACAACCGTTCACAGAAATCTACCGTACTACGGAAAGAGGTGATCGAACTTAATATATTTATAATAATATGTGATGTTACATTATTAGCCAAAGGGTTAAAAAGTCTAATAAAGTCATTCATTCAATAACTTGTGATCTTGATTATTAAGAAGTTCAATAATATATTTACTTATCCTTTTGGGGGACTTAAAGAAAATGCACATGTCTAAGCTTAGTTTGATGATTTCTTCATCACATATAGAGCCTCAGTAAAAAGTCTCAGGGAGTGCTTGTCACAGACTGACTATTATATTAGCTGCATTTGTCAGATGACTGGGTTATCACAGCACCTGCAGGGCTCCAACTTTGCCTGCCTGTCAGATTCAGCTGAGGTATGCTTGGTTAAGTTATTCTTTTGCTGTACCAGCATTGCCTTCAGTGGGTCGGAAGCTGAACTCTAACACAGCCTGGATGGGTGACTCTTCTTGACTTGGAAATGTTTGTTGGATTTTCAGCTCCGCTGTGTTTGCAGCTGTGTTTGAAATGTCTGATTATTTTATTGCACTTGGCTAAAATGTCAAGAAAGTTGTTGTCACAGAGAGTGAACGTCATAATCCTCTGTACAATGTGTCCTACACAGGTCGTCTGCTCCAATGGTAGACCCTCAGCACCATGTGCTATTATTATTATTATTATTATTATTATTATTATTATTATTATTATTATTATTATTATTATTATTATTATTATTATTATTATTATTATTATTATGTCCTTCAGAAGAGAAACAGCTCATTGTTATAATGTGTGAATATAACTGTAGGAACCTTTCTTAACACAGTTGGGGATGTCAATTCAGTGTTCCACAATGGAAATACAGGAGGACATCAGGGTCAAACAGGATGATTTGAATAACTTTTGCTAAAAGAATAAAAATAATGAAAGTTTGCAGATTAATGATGATCCTGTTTAAAAAAAAAAAGGATTAGTGGAGAGACATCTGCCAGTTCTGTGAATTCAAGTCAGTATTTTTTCACTATGGATAATAATGATGATACTTTCACAAACAAACAAACAAACAAACAAACAAACAAACAAACAAACAAACAAACAAACAAACAAACACTATTTTTTACATTGAATGGGATTTAAACCCAGTATCCTGTGTTTTCTCAGGAGATTCAAATCTTTCAACTTCTGAAAAACCGTCCTGCTAATCATTCATCAAGTGGTTGTGGCCGGTGTCAACATGTATGCTGTAGGGTCCTGGGGCAGCAGGCCAAGGGAACCTGAAGCCAGCAGAATGAATAAAAGCATCAGGAGAGTAGATATGATCTGAGAAGGAGAAGCAGAAGAAGTAGACTTTATTTATCCCTTTAGGGCCGTTATTTTTCCACTCGATTTAATCTATTTTCACCCAC
Source organism: Antennarius striatus (assembly GCF_040054535.1). Classification (NCBI taxonomy): domain Eukaryota; kingdom Metazoa; phylum Chordata; class Actinopteri; order Lophiiformes; family Antennariidae; genus Antennarius; species Antennarius striatus. Next base: position 3,022,854 of record NC_090780.1, on the reverse strand, counting down.
GTATATGCGGTATGCACAGGCCACACACACAGACACACACACACACACACACAGTCACACACACACACACACACACACACACACACACACACAGACACACACACACACACACACACACACACACACACACACACACACACACACACACACACACACACACACACACACACACACACACACGCTTACAGAGGCCTCTAAGTATGCAAAGGCGGACAGCTACTTATGAGGGGATGCTGATTTGCTGAAGGGCACCTCGGTAGTTCACACTCTAAGTTATTTTGGTCCATGCGGGTCTTGGACCAGCCACCCTCTGGTCCACAGTCCAGAACCCAGTGGACTGAGCTACTGCTACTCCTTAGAGCTGAGGTCTAAGGACGGGGTCCACCGGATGCTAAATAAATGATCATCGTGGGGCGGCAGCAGCTCAGTCCATTGGGTCTCGGATTAAAGACTAGAGGGTGGCTGGCTCAATACCCATGTAGCCCAAAAAGTCTGTTGTGTGAACTCGAGGTAGGAGGTGCCTGTTCACCTCCTGCACACTTCCAAGGTGCCCTTGAGCAAGGCAACCTCTTATAAGTTGCTCATTTTGTGTGACCCACGTGAGAGCTGCCCAGCGCTCTACCTCATTTTGTGTGTGAGTGTGTCTGTCTGTGTGTGTGTGTGTGTGTGTGTGTGTGTGTGTGTGTGTGTGTGTGTGTGTGTGTGTGTGTGTGTAAAAATTAATTGACCTACGGACATCCATACAGTGTTGATTATTGATTATCATTACTATTGTGAACAGATGCCATTCAAACATAAATACTGAAGCTTTTCAGCCACACACTGAAGCCAGTGAGGAGCTCTTCCTCTTCCCGTCCTCCATATTGATGACCACAGGACAGTCAGACGTGTCACTGCTACAGAAATACCCTGTGCAATGTCACACGTCAGCTTTCATAACGTTATCACAGACAATTAGATTTGATTACTATGAGTTCTATCGGTCTCTAACTTCTTAGTATACTGTGCATGTTGTTTAATCAGGAATCTTGTGTCATGATTCTGTTAGTGTTGTTTGCTTGTTTGGTCTTTTTGTGCTTTTCCTCCTTTTTCGTGGCCGGTCAGGCGCTATGTGGCGGTGGGTGTGGCTCCTGGCAACAGATGTTTCAATCATCTTATCAACCTCTCCTTAAGGAGCCTGGGCTCCTCTCATGAAGCTGCCAGATAATTCCGTCCTGTTCGGTTATCCTGGGTGCCTCATCGCCTACGGACCTGCTGAGGGCTTCATGTGCTCAGTCTACCCCAGTCAGTCTCCACTTCTGGGGTCCAGCCTGGAACACACCCTAACATCTTGTATCTTATTTCTTCTCTATAATGGATTTGACAACAGATCAAGAACCACGCGCTAGCCAGCTATCCTTCAACAGCAGCGAGAGCTCATATTCTTTCATAAGTGAGCTTTTACAGCGTAAAATCTTCGATGACAAGTTGCAGGCCATTTTTGCTCCTTGGATTGCGACTCTTATAAATACAATGACACAATAAAGGTTTTTCAGGTTGCCATTAAATAATTATGTTACCAGGGTTCCGATGGTTCCAACACAATCATTACACAGGTTTGTGCCTCAGCCTGTCATTATTTTGTAACAGCTGTGGATGTGTTATTTAAAGTCCAGGCTGATGTTCACTCACATAGAGCCAGGGCACAACGACTAGCAGACCTTCTCTTTCTTCAACCTGCATCACATTTCGGAGGTACTCAAATGTTTTATTAATTTCTGGAGGTCCCTAGCTGAGATTCTTGAACCTTATTATGCTGCTAATAAAGTGAAAATCTACTTCTAATTGAACCGCCGCAGTAATACACTGGATCTGAACGATGCCTTGTTTCCACCTTTGCATTGCTGTGCGGATGACTGCAACATTACGGATTGACAGATTCTCTACATTGCTTTATAAGTGTATGGAAATGAGCCTCTGTGCTACTTTACTTTTCTCTGTCATTGATATGTGATACCGCAAACGGATTTGCTCCTGTTTCAATGCAGCAGGCATTCAGACAGAGCCAGCAAAGGGAGGGCTTGATTAAGGAATATCTCTGACAAAGTCTTTCTTGGGCTGCTGAACGCAGTGTAACATATCTGATGAGCACTATGCATTCTCCGGAGGGGAACTTGTAACATAATTTATCATGCATTTGCAAAAAAAAAAAAAACTACTTTATTCTAAAAGGGGTGACTTTCATCTGTGGAGAAAAAAAAGTCATGGTTTTAACCTGTTTCTATAAAACTCCATCCCTGCTGGACTCCAGCTTTTCACAGCCAATCACTGTCATTGCTGATAGATGAAAAAATGTAAAAATGCTGTGTGATGAAGAAAGAAAAAAGAAGTTAAAAAAGAAAACAGCAAAGCCCCCCCCCCCCGCGTGACCATCGTACTTTGCTTCACTTGTCCTGAAGTGCGTCATGTTGCATGTCTGTATTGATTAAATGTTCAGTCGCCATTGACTGAGTCCCCATTCCAGCATGATAGAAAGAAAAAGGAAAAAGCTGACCCAGCCTTTGCCCTTGGTAACAAAACCTCCTGGGGAGATATCATCAGACTAAAAGCAGTAGAAGCAGAGAAGAAATCAGGAGTCTAGAACAGGAAGGAGGTCGGGCAAAAACACTAGTGAATGTAAAAAAGAAATGTATTCTCAAACTTTGTCAGTCCCATGTAAAAGTAGAATTCGGAAAAAAAAAATTGTATTTGGTTGTGTATGATTATTTACTTCACTCTGATATACAGTTTCTTTTTCATCAAGAAGGAGAAGACAGCCCATGTGTCGGGTAATAAAACGGCCTTGGATGTGTTCCTGCCAGCCCAAGGAAAGTACAGAATTAAACACGGCATATGTAAATTCATTACCTTCACTCATATCTCTGAAGACATATCAAAAGTCAATTTAATACAACGGTGATGAAACATTGTGATTTAAACAAGAAATCTCAGAGAATCAGGATTAAGATAAACTTCTTCAGACCAATTTTCACTGTGTAAGAATAAAAGTTATTTACGCTGGAACTACTTCTGAATATATGAATTATTTTAACACAAGTTGAAGAAATGAGAATAACATTTACACGTGGATATAGTCCCTTCAGAAACTATATAAAAAAGTAATGTTCACATTTGCTGAGCTGCGACTTATAGAACCTTGTTGCTCATTATTGAAGATGTCAGAACCAACACAAGGACATCATAACATTATGTCCAGACACAAAGAATCTACACCAAGTCTGAAGGACAGTGAAGCTCTGGAAACTCTGAATGTTATACAGCATAACAGACGAGAAAGGTGGTGTGGAGGAGGTGTGAGTGGATGGATCACCAAAATACAAAAAATAAAAAAGATGTCCTCCGACTGATGAGAAATGTTAATTTTATGAAGTACTTTCATGTATTATAGATTCTGGATGTACAATTCATTGATGTGAAAAATATCTGTGATAATATGCTCAGCTGTTAGCATTATTATTATTTTTTTTTGATGTTGTTGATGATGTTGTAAATGTGATGAAGGAGCGAAGTCTGTTATATTAACATGTCTGAAAAAACTAAACTAAACTAAATAAAATAAAAATTTGGTTTCCTTTCATTTAGTTCAGTTTATTTGAAGGGGACAATGCAATTTCATAACACACGTGATTATACATGGTTAAAAAAGCCAGAATTAGCCAGAAGGCTAGTTTTCATCTGTAGTCCCCTGGCCATGATGTATAAAAAGCAGTAAAATAGTAAAATCCGTAAAATATATCTACAATGTAGTAAAATATACATGTTCAAACACTTACTGTACTATTAAAAGAAAATCACACATATCACGACATAACATTTGATCACAACATCAAAACATCACAACTGGCTAGTCGTTTTGTGTTGGTAGCTATAGGAGTTGATAAGCCACATTTTCAAGTTTTTTGTGAAGGTAAATGTTAATGTTTTTGGTAAATGTTAAAAAAAAAAAAATGCTCAGGAAACATCAAAAATATCACAAAGAGCTACACCAAAAAGGGAATCATTTCTCTCTTGGCCCATGGCTCCATTCCATCCATTCCATCAACTTTCATAGAAATTCATCCAACAGATGCTGCTGAAAACACATCTTCCTCGATGGAAATAATTCTACTGAACCCACCACAATATTTTACCTGAAGGCTGCTATCTCTAACCTTACAATTGATTCCTGCTTCATCCATTCACCTACAAGCTGTCTGCTGAAATCCAAGTATGTGCCTGGTGTGAAGGTGGCGTTAGGTGAGCACTCTCATTTTACAGTCCTCTATAATCAACACCAGTGACTGGGAAAAGGTTTGCAAATGTCAGCTTACTGTTTAATAGCTACTTGGAATAAAATAACAAGAAAAAAAAAAAACCTAAAAATGTCTTCTCTTTAATGTGAACAGAGACATGAGTTTGATGCTAAGTGGCTAAGTGGCACCCAAAGGTCAGGTTGTAGTTTCTCATGGGCAAAGTGAGGAATGAAAAAAAAATAAAAAAATGTTTGTGGGTCCATCAGTTGAGTCGTTGTGTTTCAAATGTGTGTGTATAAGAGAGAAAAATAGAAAGAGAGATATATCTTTCTATATTTCAAACAGTGTCTGTGCAGAGTGCTACTGAATAAAAGCAATGAAATGAACAGCAGTAGCATCATGCAGCAAATATACCTCCTCCAGTCTTGCTGGTGACTGAGCCCCCGTCTCCAAACCGCCGCTGTGGCGGATATGTTGCTAAAGGTCATTGTATTCATCAGCTGCCCACTGCCTCCCAGTTTGATGCAGTGCAGTCTAAAGATCAAATGTCTGACTGTTCGACCAGCTGTTCCTACCGCTACAGCGTCACCGCTCTCATTGTGCAGAACAAGCTACAAGCTCTGAGTGAACGTGTCCAGCAGGCTCGAATCTCCTCCATATTTTTATTTCTAATCCAACAGTCAAGACAGCTGTATAGGAAGAGAGTGGAAATAAAAAAGAGTGCAGAGGAGGAGGAGAGAGACAGAAGAAAGCAGAGAGAAGCAAATGCCAACAGGTCAGGAGTGGACAGCCGCGGGCCAAACAGCCACAGACGCAGAGCTCATTAAAAACAGACTGACTTTTTCTGAGCAGGAGAACAATATGGAGGGAGAGAAACCCAGTGGCACTGATGCTTACGGTGAGGAAGAAGGATAGTAGAGGAAAAAAGACAAAACAACAACATACAAAAGAAGACAAATGAAGGATGTGGAAGCACAGACACAAAGGCAGAAGGAAGCACAGGAGGATAAATACGTTTTCCTTCCTCTCTAGAAGATGACAATGGACAAATGGACAGAGAGGAAGATCCTTATGGGAACTTTTTGGAAAAGACTGCTTGAGGATATGAATCAATGTGACCACAGGAGTGGGTAAAAGTGTGCTTCTCAGGAACAGTTATGGAACTTGAGGTGATGGATTTAACAAACAAAAGAAAAAATCCAGAACTTGCTGCTCCTGCTTTATTTTCATCGCATCAAAAAAGGAAAAAGATTTTATGATACCAAAGATGAAAATATATATATTTTTATATAAGGGGCACAAAACCCTTCTGGAGAAACTGTCTCAGTGGACATGTCTCAGCAACAAGATGTTAGCAGTTAGTTAGCAGCCTGTCAGACCTGCAGGTATGCTGAAGGTTAAAGCGATGATTCTAGTGGCAGGATGACTCCTTGGCCTTTGGTCATCTGCCTCTATATTGATTACAGCAGCCTTCAAGGCCCAATTGTTTAAATGAGCCTTCTTTGCTCAATTACACATGGTGTCTGAAGACAGCACACAAATACACCACGAGCACACCCACATCCCAAGAGGCTCCTTAGTTTCCTCATGGCGCATTTCACAACAGTACCTAAAAATAGAAGATAAAATAAATGAATGCCTCCACTTTGGGCAGAGTGCCTCTCTAATTGCATGTTTTCTCTCCTGTCATTTATTGTTATACGGTTGAGTGTCCAATGAGAGATGGAACAAGTAGTACTTTTATCTCACAACAGGTAGTGTGGAGAAAACTTCTCAATAATGACAATTCCTTCACTGGATAAATTATAGAGGAATAGAAGCAGTAGAAAAACAAGACAGACCCCTGAGCCCTCTGTCAAATCGTTTAGACGGTAAAAATTCTGAGGTTTATATACATTTTAAATAGCAAATGCAGTTTATTTTTTCAAAATATAAAAATGACTGTTTAAATGTTGTTTAGTCTGGAAATGATGCATCAGCAGTGCACAAACACTATGGGTTCATATACCCATGATGCAACTGTCTATCTTGTATTCTGTCCATAAACATTATCAGCTCATGTTTTACAGCAGCTTAGGTCTAAAAGTGAAAGCTTACATTTAAAAATATTTACAGTATTTTTTTCTTTATTTATACTGATAAATATGACAAATGTTTATTTAAACACCGCGGTGTGAACTCCTTTTTTATTGGATTTTTGCTCTCATGTGAAAATATCAGCCATATAAATAATGTTTCCGCTGAAGGAGCCAGGAGCAAGACTACTTCATAACGTAGCTTTGTGCACATAGACCTGAGCATTTATATTATTTTCTATGGAAAATATCCAGATCAAGATGGAATTGATAACAAGGACGGGCCTGAGAGAAAAATCTGCAGCCTGAAAGTGATTGGCCGGTTCAGCACCAAGGACAGTTCCATGGATTTTTCAATACATAATAGTTGTGGTGTGACTAGAACTAATTTTTCACATGCAAAATCAATTGAGAGAAGTGAATATGCATCTATTTGCCTTGAACAATGCAGACTTTACATAATTCACTATCTGTTCTGTTGTAAAAGTGTTGTAAAAGGTATCAGTCACCCGAGTGTAAACAAGGTCAGAGAAGATGCCTTCAGGGAAAACAACTACGCCCTACTCTGGAGATTTATAACTCTCATATGATGATTACTTTATAGCATGTACCAGTAAATCAGTATTCAATTTAACATGCCATTTATTTTAATATAATATATGAAAAACCTTCTAATGTAAATTCATAGAAGGTTATCCATTAAGTACGAGAAAATAAAGTTTACGAATGCTGCTTGGGGATTTTTCTCTAGAATAAATTCTTACCAAAAGAAAGGTTTTTGTTTTCAAGGTGGAACATTTACATTTATTTTTTTATGGGCTCAAATACTTGATGCAGCAGATCATTTGGCGATTTATTTTGTTCTCACAAATAGTCTTGTGGATAATAATAAACGACATTTTCATCCGTCGAGATGCCTGAAAGCTTCCAGTGAACAACTTTCCGGAAATGAAGGGGTCAAAATCACCGACGTACGCATCATTTGATGAGTGCTCCAGGCGGAAGAAGTACAGACATACCTGATAAAACTCGCCTTTATATTTGTTGCAGCAGCCTTACCAGGGCCTCTGCTGCGGATATACATCTTTCACAGTTTATTGTACACCTCCACCGAGGAGGTAATGTTTTCACTGCACTGATTTGTTTGCTCTTTTGACAATTGCACAAAAAAATACTTGATGCATTTCCACAAAGCTTGGTGGTAGTAGAAGGAATGTGTGTTTAAAGCTCCTGTTATTCAGTAACATCACTACATGTGGACTGGATGGAGTAGGGAGAAGCACTCTCCACTCTATTAACTTGGCAGGAGACTCATCCATCTCTCCACCTGTCTTTTTTTCTACCCATCCTCCTTCCATCCTGTTCCTGTTTGCCTCATTTTAAGTAAAGAATTTGTTTGAACATACTGTATATTCTGTGTTGGCTCACGGTAAAGGTTGAGTACGCACAAGACTGTAGACATTATGACAGTGTACGTATAGGACATTTTTGTGAGCGCATTTATTATAACTGGATGAGATGCCCCCTCTCTTACCCCCTCATATCATGCTAAAATACATCTATATCTATACTATAGTAATCCCTCGCGCATTCGCACATCAACATCGTACGTGCATTCTATTGGCTGACGGCATCAGGAAGTGCGCTACGTTCCAGAGTCTCTGAACACAGCGCACTTCCATGAAATACAAAAGTCCTTTAAATAGTCTATCAGAGTGTGGGGAAAGGTAATACAGATAGAAAGTGGTTTAATAAATACTAGTAAATATGATATATAGCAACAAACAAATATATAGTTTGTTGCTATATCTTGGAATTTAGTTTTTATAGGTGGATCCTGGAACGCATAAACCGCGAGTAACGACTGACCAATAGTAAGGCTCCTGTTATGATGAATGATCAATTTATTTGGAAAAATGTCAGCCTCAGATCTTTAAGTGTCAATTCACCTGATGATTGCACTGAACTGAAGCGTTATTATAGGGTATAATGAGCAACGCTAACACTAGTTTTAATGAGTCTGAGACCAATTAATAACACTCCCACTCTCTGACCTGCTGGTCACATGACATCCCTGCAGCTTATCTGATCACCTGTTCCCTCTGTGTCTTTGTGTCTCCAGTATAATAAGACGCCAGTGGAGACGCTCCCCAAAGAAATGACTCAGAACCAGCATCCTGTTGGATTTCTGTAAGTAATGACCACATAAATAGAAACACATCTGTTGAGCTGTGTTTACACACACACACACACACACACACACGCACACACACACACACACACACACACACACACACAGCTGTTCTAACGTCTAACACAGCACAAACAATGAAGTTTACTCTTGTCTTGTGTTCTTTTTAAACACAGGGTGAAATGAGCTCTCTCTCTCTCTCTCTCTCTCTCTCTCTATATATATATATATATATATATATATATATATATATATATATATATATATATATTTATTTATTTCTGATCCTTTACAATAATTTCTGGTTGTGGTCAGTGATATTTTTACGTGAAGGTACAGGTGTGGTGACACCATCCACCTCCTGTGTGATATGAGGTGAACAGTACCAGGGGAGAAAAATGAAACAGGAAGATTTAAAAAGCCAACAGGCACATGAACATATATAGACTGTACTGTAGGTGGCTTCACACGTCTAATATAATGCTGCTGTTATTAGAGGGACAGAGATGTGGGATGAAATGCATTTGAGAGGTTGTGTTAGATTGACAGATCTCACGAACTTGAACATTTCCACAGACATTCATGGAGATGACTTTCTCATGTGCTCTCATATATTCATACGTGTTCCTTCAGACATGCATGAGATTATCCAGCACAGCTCAGTGCATCATTGATGGTAAAAGAAATTCAGAACAGGAAATTAGCTGATCAGTCAGCGACATCACATCAGATGAAGGGTTTTGTATTATGGAGGTGCAGTGATGACATCTTCATCTACTGCATCCCCAAAATCAAACTTTTAAAGGCATTTTAATTTTGGGAGAGCAAAAGCAGCACATTGGAATCCTTCATCATTCATTAACATTGTCAACTTACATTTGGACAAACAGGTCTTCATTATAAATTGTCTTTTTTCTCCTGCGAGTCAGTGTCACACCAGCTGTTTGAATGTGTAAATGTTGACACTGAGTGTTTTAGTTAATATAATTGAGCACCCAATTTAAATGTATTTCTTAATTTGTCTCCTGAAAGTAGTTTGAGATTCATACCATAAAATCCAATCAGTGTTCAAAGTCTGATGATACTCCCTGATGACAGTGGTGCTTTTTTACTCCTCACTGATTTTCTTGGATTTGAGCCTCTTTAAAGGTAGAGACAGTTCCTTCACTCAGACAACAGCAGTTACAATACAACCTACAATTAAATATCACTATGCTAGCTATGGATAATGCTTAGGCTACCAACCACAGAAATGAAGAAGCAGGTTGGCCCCCCAGACGCAAGACTATATGAACAATACAGATACTATAGCGCCGTAACCTAGGCCACCGATCGTCCGGATGCTGTTAGGGAAACATGGAAACATGTCTTTAAATGCAAAACCAGTCAGTGGTACCTTGTGGGCCGACGTTCAGGGCAAAAAAAAAATTGTGTGTGTGTGTGTGTGTGTGTGTGTGTTTGTGTGTGTGTGTGTGTGTGTTATAGACTTTTACTTGAGATACAGGCCAACATAGGGGCTGATAGAACTATCTGGACCATTACTACTATCATTCAAGTCAGTGGGCAGAAGAAACAGATGACTCCCTTTAAGGGATAATTAGCAGGAATAAAACCAAACGTTCTGACCCCCCCGGTCCCTCTCCTTTGATACAATAGAACAGGATATGATAGAATAGAATAGAATAGAATAGAATAGAATAGAATAGAATAGAATAGAATAGAATAGAATAGAATAGAATATCACTTTATTCTCCCCCAACTTGCACAAGGCCTTAGACATCCATATATGGCACAAGTATTGATTATTGTTCTGTACTCGGGAGTGTTACTGCATTGGTAATGAAGGACCTGCTGTGGCGTTCTGTCTTGCACCGGGGGGAGGAAAAGCCTCCTTCTGAAGGAGCTGCTCTTTGCAGCTACAGTCTCATGATGTTTTCCCAGCATTCCTGGTCGTTCCCCTCAGATACATACGCTAGCATTGCTATATCATCAGAGAACATCTGGATATTCCCACATACGCCCCACGACAGGGTGGAGTGTGAACTGCAGAGGGACCAGCCCGGTGGCCACCAGGGACTCTAGGTAATCCTCTAAGGAGAGAGGTTAGGCCAACAGAACCGTGAAGGTTTGGCTCCTTACTACATGCTATGTTGGGAACCGGGACCACATGGGAGGTCTTCCCCAGGGCTGAGACCACCTCCAGATGCTGGCTCAGAATGAACAAGTGCATCACGCCCCCATAGAACAGGTCAGCACAGTCTTTGTGTACCCTGGGGCTGTTAGGGTCTAGGTCCTCAGCCTACCTGGTCTTGATTGTTCATCTCACCTCTTTAACTGATACATAGAGGGGTGAAGAGGGAAGTGGATGAGGTATATTGGATGGAGGGTGTAGGTGTGTTTGTGTGTGTGTGTGTGGGTGATAAGTAAAGATGAAGAGTGGAGCTCATAAAGGGACTTCCTGTGGCATCAGAGAGAAGGATGAGGCTATCAGAACCCCGGTGTTGCTGCTTGATGATGACTGATCGTCTTGTTGACGTGAACTATTACTGGTATCAACCAAAGGGATTCATAACGAAACTACATTTATTCATGATACAAACAGATAAATAGCTTTTGTCACAGGTAGGTGTAATGATTCTAAAATAATGAGATTTCCATGATAACAAAGTTCATGATATATCAAAATATTGAAGAATACTTTAGCAGTCATAGAAACCCTTGAAAGTTCTCCTTAAAAGGATTTTGGACTCATATTTATCTGGCTGCTTCTGTAAGTAAGTTTATTGAATTATTTGTCTCCCAAAGTCCTCCTGCCCTTCATAAGTATGACTGGTTTGTTCTACATTTGATCACCCGGGTTGAAACCACTTCCAATCTCTTAAACTTCTCTCCCTCTCCTACAAAAAGCAGGAATATTTCCATTAACACCACATTTATGGTATTACCAAGATAGCACACCATTAAATTTAATCATCACATAAGAAAATGTTTTTTAACCACACAGCTCATTGCCCATTTCAGATTTTGTCGTTGTGTGTAGAAACTGAAGCAACATGATCTACTGTCCAGCTGATGTCAAGCTTAAGCACTCCGTGTTGTGAACAGCAGAAAAAAGAAATCATTAGCCTTGCACCTTTCCTCTGGATAATTAATTATGGTAAAGTGTGTCAGTAATTATAACATGAAGTAACTGAGAGTCTTATCAGATTCCACTCTTATCGTGGGACCAACAGAAACACGTGGTCATCTGATTTAGTCAAAATCTGTAAGGCAGCGAGTGGAGTTGTCCACCCTGTTGTTATATAAAACCTGTGTTTATAAAATGTAATGACTGACCAGTGGGTTTCCACTCACTGCCAGGAAACTGTCAAACAGTCTGACTCTGATCTGCCTTCTCATGTTGAGAATCACCCTGTATCTCTATAATGCTAATCCTTAGTGTAAATGTCAATTCATGCAAAGCGCTTACTTTGAAATACATTCAACAACATTAATGCAGTCACTATGAGTCGAAGCAAAACACCTTTTCTTCATAATGAAAAAAAAAATCAAAAAAAAATACAAGCCTTAGGAGTTGAGACCAACCAAAACATCTTGTAATGAAATGTGTCTGAAGTAATTAAACTTATCTCAAGGTAAGCTGGTGCAACAAATCAAATAGCATTACTCACTGGCTATAAAATTAAAATTAAAATTAAAAATTAAAATTAGGTCTAAATTTTATTCAGGCATGTTATATACACTTGTGCCATTAATCAGTGGAGGTGACCCTAATAAAAATGTCCCAGCTCTGTGTGGAATCAAGATGTTGGGAGGCTTTATTTGCAAAAGTTAATGATTTATATTTAATCACTTTTGTCCACTGCTTGACATGTGAGCAGTTGTATAGATAATAATAATAATAATAATAATAATAATAATAATAATAATAATAATAATAATAACAATAATAATAATAATAATAATAATAATAATAATAATAACCATTACTTTTAATTGTCCCTCTTGGGGAAATTATTTTTACACATCACACTTCAACAGGGACCAATCCAATGAACAGACAGATAACTGTTGTGTGTTTTAACCTATGATGTAATCAAAAAAAAAAAGAAAAAGAAAAAAAAAAGTATGGAAAAACTTTTGATTTCACCAAAATCGTCTTTTATCGTCAAGAGAATTGAAACAGTTAGTGGTGCATCACTGAAGTCAAGTGGGTTGATCCATTAAGGATTATAAATTTAATAGCAAACTACCAGTGCTGACATATTCCAGTTCATTCATTCATCTACTATACACGCTTTGTCGCGGGTCACAGAGTGCTGGGGCCTATCCCAGCTGACTCGGTGCATCGGCCGGGTTTACGCCGGGCACAAAGCCAGTGCTCAAACCAGGAACCGCCTTGCTGTGCGGCGACAGCGCTACCCACTGCGCCGTCTAATCTTATTTAAATCAAACCAAAATATCTTGCTTTAGTTTTATTTACTTTTGTTAATTATTATCGGCCCTCCCCTAAAAAATAACCAAATGTGCACAAAACAATTACTTGAATTGTGCAAGAGAGGGCAGAAGCCCAAATAGATCTGTCCTAAAATAAAATATTCAGTTTCTTGACAAAGCCAAACTAAGCTATAGTAGAAAGTGGTGTGTGTCAGTCCACTCCTCCCTTTAAACATCAGGACACCTCAGAGACGCTGCTTTCAACACAATACCAAGGGCTCATCAATATATCCTCATAGCCAGTTGGGGAAATCCTGTTTTTTTTATACTAAAGTGAGCTGACAGACTATAAATGCGGACACGGTTGGGCTTTTGACGTCTGTCTCACCTCAAAGTATCAAGAAAATCACTGAGGAATAATCATTAAAATGTGAAACCAGTTCCAGATGCTCAGTTTTTGGCTAAAACTCAAAGTGTCAGAGTTTTGCATATTGCACTAATTTATACTTTTGTCTGTAGTATTAATGTGACCTGACTTAATTTACATTGCACTTTCTTTTGAAAGTAAATGGTTGTTTATTATTTTAACATTAATAATCAATCATTTCGTTTCAAAAGAAAAAGTTAGCAGTAGACTGTGATAAATTTAATTCCTGTGACTAATGAGGAAACATCTTGACAATCCCAGAACTCAGTAAAGCATTCCACTTACCCACAAATATGATGAGGACTAATAAAAATAGCAACAAAAGAGTAATAAAAAAAAGAAAAAAAGAAAATTCAATTCCAGCAAAATGATTTACCTCAATAGGTATGCCCACAACCGAGCGGATGTCAGTGTCATCTTGAACGTACAAGGATGTAAATTATTGGAGGACCTGGGAGCAGTACAACATGTACTCAGGATTAGTCCTTATCATCGCGTCACAGCTTCCATTCCAGCCCAGAATGTTTCCCTCATGTCATCAACCTTAAACCCAAATCCGGAAAAATTAAAAAAAAAGACTCTCAGAAAAAGGACTGCAATGTGTAAGTATTGATGAAATGCAGTTTGGAATACCTGGTCCAACAGGCTGCTGGATGACTGTATACAGTATAATGTATACACACACACATTACATGTGTTTATATAGATGTAGACGCTTTGGTTTCTACATCTAACCTCCGTTTTTAGTGTTTCTGTGTATATAAACAATAACATATGTGGACTTAAAAAAAGAAAAAGAAACACTGCTTTGCCAGTTAATGACTTTATGGCTGAGTGCCCAAATTCATGTGATGAATTACTCAGCTCAGCAATAGCTCTACCTCTTTTAAGTCTTTTCCATGGGCTAAATAGGTGAATTCATGGGATGTGCTGGTTTAATGAGCTCAGCTGCTATGGACAGTAATTATATACAGTATTTATGCCCCAATTATGATAGTGGAGAAAAAAAGCACAGATTTTTACCCTTGGTGGATGTTTGGAGTACAATCAAATTAGTGAATTATTTCACTTTTGTCTGTTTTAGCTGTTTGACTTTGGAGCAGCTTCCTGTAACCTTTGGGAGAAGCGGAATGGAATGTCTTTGTCCAATGTGTGTGTGTGTGTGTGCGTGTTTTGTTTCACTCATATTCTTTGTTTTTATCATTCCATAAAGAAACAAAATGAATAAAATGTACCTGCTCTCTCACTTTTTATTATACGGTATTCACATACTTACACATTAATATGCAATAGCCTGTAAACTTCTGTTACTGACAGTAAATATAAATGGCAACTGAGGAAAATCAGGCCCAAGGGCAGTCATGGATTTAATAACTTAAACATTTAATGAAAACATTTTCTTCCCGGTCTCTACATATAGATTATTGTCCTCCCTAACCTACCAACTCCTAAAATGAGGAAAACATTGTATTGACTGTTCAGCCCACAAACTGATGAAACGATGCTCTAACACTCTGATCAGAAACAGCTCCTTTCCTGACGTAACAAAAGGAATGATTTGTACTGTGTAGCCCAGCCCCGTCGGCATGACAACACTCCCCTCACCCTGAACATGGGGGCGTTCATCCCAGGGGTGAAGTTTGGTGTGTTCAGCGGTAAGGTAGCAGTGTGTCGCAATGTTAGACATGTGATTCATTCAGTTATTGGTTGCACAAATCAATAAAACTGCTAATATTCTGCCCCAGCCAAAGAAGAACATAACAGACATACAGGACCCCAGGAACTGAACCCGGGTCACAGGATGCAGTTCCTCATAGTTGCCTGTGTGTATGGTGAAGTCAGCTTGTATTTAGCTACGCTCATAGCGATACATCCATCGTTAATATTAGCCGTTCGCCACATCCTCTCCGTGAGGGGTGTGTGTGTAGCAGGAGTTGGCAGCCAGAGCTCATTAGAATTTAAAGGTGGAGGCCAGAAACAGCCTGATCTCAGTGGAGCTCATCTGAGTGACTTTTCGACCACTGAAATTCAGGACCACGAATCAGTTTTGGGCAAAACATTAATAACACAATATAGTTGGATGTCTGACAGCCGTTGGAAATGAATTTAAAAGAGTATAATATTGGACCTTTAACCCAAAAAGCAACTTCTGTTGTGCATTATTCATTTAAATTATTATTTTTTTTGTATTTTATTAATATTGTTTTGGACTTCACACATAAGATGACTTGTTTTTATATACTTCAATATTTTCATCTGACTGTGTGTGATAGTGTGTGTATTAATAGTGACTAGCAAAGGGAGTAAATGCATTTTGGTCACAGTTCAGATGCTTGACAAATCTTTACCTGGGGGAAGAGAACAGCACTCCGGCTTTTATAAAGCATTATAAATGAAAAAACAAAACAAAAACTAAAACATCCATTTTGCTTCCCTCTTGCTGGACGTGTCACAAACAAATACCATAGAGCCCATTTCATACGGCCGAGCTTTGTACACATTTGAAATGCTCGCCCTTTCAAATTGTTTCCCTCAAAATTCAATTAATGTTCCAGTTTAACAGAGGATATAATTTCTTGCATCTGAAGATCAAAAGGAATCATGGAGGTGCTGCACATCCTCTCTGAATCATTTGTCAAATGGTTTTAAAAAATATCACAAAAATGTATCAGCAAGGCTTTAATCTGCTTGCATGTGAAGGTGGATTTAATAGAGATGGCTCAGTTGTATATACAAGTCAGTGGAAAGCAGTGAATGATGTAGAATAAAATCAGTAAGTTCAAAAAAGAAGTCAAGATGATGCGTCTGAATTGTCTCAAATTAGGCAGGATAATCAGATGTTCCCTGGGACTTTAAACAGCAACTTTAAATTAACAGATAAAGAGAAACAGGGTTCTTGTTTGCGTGCATCCTTCCGTCTTTGATGCACATTTTTGTCAGACAGTGTGCGTCCCTGGGACGCAACCTTTAAAGGCACTTCCAATCAACCAAAACATTCATAATTTTTGCATTTCTCCACTAAAATTTTGAACCCGGAAATCACCGTTTTGATCTCGCGCGAGTTTCTCGTCACAAGACTCACCTGCGTGATTCTGCATTATTAAAATTGACCAGACAGCAACATGATGTCTGCTCGTTTTACCCACTGCAGTGAGAGAGGAGTTAGGGAGACCCTCCAGAGTGACCTTAAGCGAGAGAGTCCAGTTGGGTTTCCCTGTCTGTTAAAGCGCTTTTAAACGTCTGCTGATTTGATTAAGCGCTATCCAACAAAGTTTGATTGATTGATTATCGCCATAACTCCAAAGAAGATGCAAAAGTTGGAGTAAAAGTAAGTGACAATGAGTACTTTCTCGAATAAAAAACAAAAGTTAATCAAGAAAGAGACAGATATTACTGACAGATATTACTGACAGATATTACTGAAATGCATGTTAGTTTGGTAGTGTCAACAGGAGAATAGAGAATAAGAATTAAACGCAAAGAAAACTACTGAGTGAAAAGCAAAAGTGAAAAAAAAAACTGTGTTACATCTTTCTTTATTTCTAAAATTGTTTTTTTTTAACTGACTACCAGGCTTCAACATTTTGATGAGACTAATATATAATTTTACTCCTTTTTTCTTTTTTATTAAAGAGTTATGTTATTAATAAAAAAAAATTATTTAACAACTTATTTTTTTATATTGTATTATTGGCAAAACTCAATCCTTACAAAACTTCTACCATATAATCTGTTATTACTTTTGGGATGCATAAATGTCATGTTGGGATGCACAAATTTTTCTTGAAGCGCATCCCAGGGATGCACTACTTTCTTGAAGTAAAATGAACAACAAAAGACCTAAGTCAAAGTGAATGTCGGTGTGTTTTTAAAGTAACTTTCAGTGTTGTTTTAAAATGGTAACATCTACCGGCCACTTTTTTTGTACAAAATTTGCTGGCCAGTTTCATAATTTCATAAAAGAACTTCGTGTTTTATAATTTGCACTTCAAATGCATGACTAATACATTTAGTGCAGTACTGCTGTATTGTGCTGTATTTGACAGAAGGACTGCTGGGTTGTGGGTGACCATGAGAGATTCTATTGACAGCTAAGGACAAAAGAACAATCCATAGAGGCATACGACTACAGTTTCATTTACACCTTCTGTGCCCAATCAGGTAACTTGATGTAATTTTTCTGTAATGACATGATGATATTTCCAAAATGCTTTTTTTCTACTGATGAATAGGAGATTATGTTACTGGAAACATTTGTAAACAAGCCATAAGCCCACAGGTTTAGTCTCTGTGATATGTGCATCTTGCATTTCTTAAGAACAGCTTTTTTCTTCATTTAGAGTCACCTGTTCATTTATCTGGTTCTTTTCCTTCCAGCGAGATCAGACAGGTGCCAGAAGATGGGGGTCCACCACCATCTGCCATAAACAGGCTGGCAGCACGAGGGCATTTGAGTCGAGTGGATGAGTGTGCCAGTGTGTTGGTGTGCGAGACCCCTCTGCTATGAATAATGAAACCCCTGCAAAGTGTTGCTTCACTAGATTATTTGTATTTCTATACTGTAGGGGTAGGGATGCTGTCATGGCGGCAGATCGATGTCAGAAGCAGCAGAGCATCGCCGTCTCTGCAGAGGCTAAACAATGATTAGAGCACGGATATTGCAGCTGTGTGGAGATGTGGGCAGATGCCTATAAATTGGTTCTGTCAAACGATAAACACACATGTATGTCTGTATGTGACATGTTGGGGGGGGGGGGACGGGAGATCCAGAGAAAACAACGATATCATCTTCTTTCACCATCTGCATTCATCTACGTATATACAGTATGAAACTTGATCTTCTTCACTCATCCATCAACACTTTCATTTGCATTCACTACAAAGTAAGAGCTGGGGAGCAGGGAAACAAAAATCCATTATATAGGATACCGATCGATACATGTATTTATGTGTATATTTTCCAGAAAAGAGAGAAATCGGATTCAGATAAAATCAGCTACGTGAATTTAACTTGTTAAAGGAGATGTGCTTTAATTCTTTTATATAAAACTAGTGAAGCAAAAATCACAATAAACAAAAATGTTGCCAAGAAATATTCCTGAACATTCATTTTTGAAGTTTTGGCAATTTAATGTACATATCATAATCAGGAATTAGCAAATTTAATATCACAACAATTATTTCATATCAACTGTAGCCATATCCACAAATGCCCTTTGAATTAAAAAAAAATAAAATCAAATAACATGTGGATGCAGCAGGAGAATAGAACATTTTTACTGAATTCAAAATTATCAAAACTGTACACTTTTTATAGCTGGAAAACTCGACAATGGCTGGTGTCTTTTAAAATGCAAATTGTAGGGCTGGACGTGCAATATAGAAAATCAAAACACTAAATCAGAAGAAGTATTTTACATTCAACATCACAGCTGAAAAAGAAAAAAGAGTTAAGGCGAGGGCCTTTTCCTCCTTCTAAAAATAGACCTGCCTCCATTAACGGCTGTAGCTGATAAGATCCATTGTTTGACTGCCAGTAGCTGTAAGGCCTTATGAAGACTGTCCTACCAAAATGACCCTTTGTGACTCTTTTCTCTGACTAATTCTCATGCCAAGCATTACTTTATCGATGAAATCACAGGAAACTAAGATTGTCTGTGAACGAACATCCAAAGGGTGAATCTCTGCGATACGGGTCGAGTCTGAATGTGTTTATTTGTAGATGATAAATCTGTGATATTTTTATTTCTCATCTTCTTATTTGATAAAACTATTGTTTCGTCTTCTACCAACAAAAGAAGTAAAAAAAGTTAACAAGTGGTCTTTCAGCGTGAAGAAGCCCCATCAGTGGAATGACTTGCCAGATCTCCCCAGACTGACACTAACATACAAATGAATTATGCTAAGCAGTGAGTCTAAAGGCCTCTCCTCTTCCTCAGATTGTCATTGCTATGCCAAACACGTCCCAGCTGCAAAACAGTTGCAGGCACTGACTTTTTTGGGGTAAAAAACCTTCTTTTTTTTTTTAAAAAAAGGTGCTTGCCAATGTCCTCTATGAATAAAAACCTTTATCCACATAGCTGCCATTCATTTATTTAAGGACATTTATGTGACTTGTGCCAAATACCCATCCACCAAAGTCATTTCACAATATTAATTAGGGCATTTCAATTAAATTAAGTGCAATGAATGAAGGTGAATGAGCGAATGGGTACTGGGTAACATATTATGCAGGGACTAATTCAGTCATAAATAAAGCTTGGTGGCTTTAAAGAAGTGTCAGACTTCTAGACAGGTGCTTTTTTATTTATTAAATTGAATAAATTGTAGGTACATGTAAGAATTACTAAAATTATAGCAATCACTCCAGAATACAAAAAAACAAAACAACTGTTAAAAAGTATAAAAAAATAAACTCAACCAATCTCCCCTTTACTATTTGCAGGCAGTCTAAGTGTAGAGAAACTTAACACTATCTGCTCACTTGTGACCTACATTATAATTGAACTGGTTAAAAGTTGCAAAGTCTCCCCCTAAAGTGATTTATGTTCAGGCGTGCAGAACGTGGGAGTGAAAGATAGGATACCTTCCCTTCCATGTTTTTTTTTCTCCTTCTACAGAGGCTTTAGAATAAGTAGGGTACTCAGCCCAAGTGAGCGCACTTGACAGCTTTGCTGAGTCCAAAATTTCACCAACATGAGCTTTCAAAGAGCTTGTTACATGAGTCTTCCATTTAATGAAAAAAAAAAAACACTTTGTGAAACTGCTCGTTTGCCTTAATTTGACGTTAACTTTTATCCGCAGCCACGTCTGAGTGACATAAAGATAGAATTAGCAGAATCACTGACTGAAAATGTGGACATAAAAGATTAGAACATGAACCCAGTACTGTTTAATCAGCTCTAAACACGTCATTTAAAGTTTTGGTTTTTTTTTCTGCTGTCAGATTAAAGTCTCCTGCATAAATAAAGATGCCAGTGATGAAAACACGGATAATCTGAATTCATTTAAGTGACTCCATTTAAAATCCTACCAATCAACGTTCTCTCTGGTAATAACCATTAAGTTTTTGGTGCCTCTGGAGATCCTCAGCCATCCAGGTTTTAGTAGATCTTTATGTTGAACTCAGTCCAAAGAACTTTAAGGGAAAGCTTGATGACATTTCTCCTCTCCCTCCAGAGACTTCATTGGTTCTGGTGGGGAGTTCCAGTTATTTAACACTGTGGGAGTCGTCAAAGTCATGAAGTCATAATGAGTCACTGAAACCCAGTCACATGGATTTAACCTATGAATTATAGGCCTCCACCCTGAGGACACCTGAAAGTCGTTTGGATCACCCACAGGTGACACCGATATGACGAGGTCTGAATGAGTCATTATGAGTTACCGGCTCCCCCAAGGTAAAATATCCGATCCTCCTCACCAGCCTTGACTTCATTCAATATAGAGATCCACATTTAGAGAGTTTTAAAATATAAAGGAAAGGAGAAACTTTGTATTTTGGTCATTACGAAATAAACCACGTAAAGCATCGTTTCTCATTCTTTTTCAAAACTGGGTATGTGATGTTTGGCAGGTAAGACCTTTACCTCTCCATCCTCCTTCTCCACAAGAATTACATTCCACTGCATGTGAATTAATTTGATCTGATAGATTATTGAGGACGATTGCCGTGCGAGACTTTGCAATAGTCCTATGCAGACAACAGAATGAGTGGTCATGAAAATGACCGTTTTGATTAATTGCATTTGGCTGAACTAATACATCTTTAATGAGGAAAATATTAAGTTAATTGACTGGAGAGCAGCCACAGCAGCAGATGAGTATATCTACTCATGAAAATATGTGCTGCACTAAGCATAGCAGCATAGTTCTATGGATTATCTGAATCTCCTGATTTTGGTTAAAGCTAACTTTTATTTATAATTAAATGTAACAAGACAAAAAAAACTGTCCAGGAGGATTAAAAACATCAAATAGTATTTATTTGCTTATGGAATAAATGATAGTACTGAGCTGTCACTCAAAACTGATTGGCCAATGGGGGACAAAGAGAACGACCTGCATGTGAAATATACCAAAATACTTTAGGCCAAATTGAAAATATGGTGGAAATTAGTACATTCATAGAAAAAAAAATCAACACATTTCATTTTCAATTAACTGAAAAGGTTTTAGTGAACATTCCCTGGCACCTGCTGTCTCAATAAGAAGTAGAAATGTATTGTTCAACAATGGGGGGGTTAATTAACTAAACTTTGAAGCTAACAGCACAGGAAATAGAGACTTCTGTTACCCCTAAATAATGGATCTGACACAATATGGTTTACTTGATGAGTGGAAGACTGTGTCAAATTCACTGACATTACAAAACATTTACTCACTCCATTGGAATGACATGACAATTACATTTACAGAAGGGAAGGTAAAAATAATTGAACCGTTAAAGAAGATGCAGTACAGTTATATAGGTGGTTTTTATCTAGTCCGGAATATAATGAAAATACAGAAGAATTTACCTGCTTGTAATTTCCAAGATCTTTTACATTCAGTCAGAACCAGAACCTTCTCGTATATTACCAACTTAACAGTTTGGAGGATACTAAGAAACAAAAGTTTTAGCAGTTAAGTGTGTGTGTGATTGCTGATTTAAATGTCGTACTGATGTCTATGAATAGGGTGTGTGTCGATTGGTCCATGACCAAGTCATGACGGTTAGAAGAGCGGACAAGTATATACACAGGTGATAAAATCTACATTTATGTTTAATTTCTTTGCATTACAGGTAGTCCTCACAATATTCTTTCTGATTTGCCCTCGTGTCCTCTCTAACATATTCTCTAAACTGCTCACCCATCTCCTTCACATGTGTAATTGCCATTGACTGTACAGCGCAGCGCTGCTGCCCTCTGCTCCCCAGAACATCTTCCAGGGTGGGGAGCATTTCCACCGAGCCTTATCCAACACAAGCAAACCACAGATCCATGTGTTTTTTTTCTGAATGCGCTGACAACCCGGGTCATGCCCTCCATGTGTTTCACTTAGAGAGAGATAACAGGAGAACTTCCCCCTGCAATCACACAGGTGGGGGAGGACTTTGCTGCAGGAAAGCCTTGGAGTAAAGAAGCACAAACTCAACAACAGTAGCCCCCAGTCTATCTGCCTGACTGAAATGATTTTATTGTGACTGATTCCCTTAGATTTCTGTAAAAATAACCCAGATGGGTTAGAAACCAGAATCAAACTTTAAATAATTAATGTTAGATTTCCTTCATTTCTTGGATTAGATTCTTGTTCCTTTCTCACTGTTTATGTAACAAATTAATCCATCACTTCTCATGTTAGTTAACTAGTTTAGATGTTTACAGCACCTTATTTTCCTCCATTCATCTTGCACCTCCCCTGAAATGCTCCGGCGTGCCCCCCAAGGGAGACACGCCTGGCGGGCAACACTTTGAAAACCACCAAAATGATGAATATAGAAAAGAGGAGAGCAAATCTCCTTTACAGCATCCATCTGTAATAATTTCCCATAAATATTGTACAATATAAATACTTAGTTTCAGCATATTGATTACCTCCATTGTCCTTTTTCTCCACATCTCATGACATTTGTGTTGGAGTTTTGAGCGCAAAATCTTCATCTTTTACATGTATTTCATGACTGCAAGGTCATATAATAACATATTAACACAGAGAACATGCAACACTGCCTAAGCAAAGATGATGACATAATACCATTCTTTGTATGATTTGAAAACAGCGAGCTATCTTTCCACAAGCCAACAAAAGGAAGTATAGAGCTGTACATAACTACAGCCGCCATCCGATCCGTACAGCTCCTGCAGGGCAAATTGGGATTCAGTGTCTCGCTCAAGGATACATTGACATTAATGAGATGGGGACTGAACCTGGGTTCAAACCAACATAGGGTGAAATCAAGTCTAACAGCGGAACCATTTGGCCACTGACCTACAAGTGACAGTTTACGGTCATGTTACACATCTTATATGCAGTGAAAAGCACTTTGTAAACAATGAAATAAGATAGAAAAAACAGCTTTTTGTCTCTGCTACATGGATGTTGTCCTCTTCTTTACACCTATCTGAGACCATACCCTTATATTTTCATTTGATTTTCAATTTGTATACACTACCTGCTAACTATTACCAACTGTTTTTTAAGTCTTTAAGAGATGAAACAACAGAAGACCTCCAATATATCCTTTGTGTTAATGCATGAAGATATGATACAGAAAATGTATGAAACATCCCTGCAACAAAAAGATTGTGTAAAAAGATTTTTGTCTCTACGTGTATTAAAATGTGTGTCCAGTAACATCTGAGCATATATTGAGCTAAATGCCAGGACGTTTGAAAGCCACAGGTTACTTAAGGTACTAAATTAAAATACATTTTCTGATTATTACTATTACAGTATTCTGTTGCCAGCTGGTTCTGATTCACACTTAAACAACTTCTATTGTGCGTATAAATATGTCTTTCTCAGTTCTATCACATTTATTTGAATGCAAAGGGTCTTTTCTATTCATTTTTCAAACCGAGTCCCCAGTTTGACCTCTTCCACACATGCCATAACACACATTCATGCAAGTAATCGTTTGTTGAACATATAATTTACACACGGCACAGACCTCAGGGTTGCCTAACAAACCAGCTAAAATAGAATAAATCACACCTCTGAGGCATAAGTCTTGATTAAAAAGCTACATTTGCATTCAGCTCAGCGCTTTCATTCATCGTGATGGAACAAAACAATCGAGAAGGCAGGAGAGAAAAACAAACACTATGAAAAGCACAAATCTATCTGCCAAGAAAATTCTATGAAGTATAGCCAGAGGGGATGTTCCTCCAAAAAAAAACCCCTTGTCTTCCTCCCTTGTGTCCCTTCTTCCAGAATAATGAGGCGCCCAAATGAAACCCCAAATTCTGGGAAATGCGTCCACGGAGCGGGTGCTCAGAGGTCAGTTCACTCACAGCACAAAAATCCACTCAACGCATCCCACAGAGGTCAACCAAAGACACATGGATGCATGTCATTAAATAGCTGCCTGCAGGGGGGACATGAAATCCAAAACAAGTGAAACTGAGATGCGAGTGGAAACATGTGGAGAACAGATGGGCGAGGGGGGACTCAGGCTACATCATACTTCAAATGTGATCCTGCGCACACAAGCACAAACACTGCTGCAGCACCATTACAGTCCATAAACACACAGTCCACACAGCATCGCTCATCTTAAAGAGAAAGAAAAATCTCATGCTTTCAACAAGTAAAGGGTCGAGCGAGTCAGTCGCACAAATAATCCTCTGGATGTAAACTGGGCTGGACATCGTTCAAGGATTTTTCTAAGTAGCAGCAGCCCTGATATCTCAACGTTGACCCTAGAGCTTGACCCCAGTTCTTCTGTTTTAATCAAATTAAATTACACTGGAAATTATGACCTAATTATGTTGACACAATTGCAGCATAATTATACAAGTACTTTATTTTACACAACTGGAATAAAAGGGCTGAATATTTTTGCCGCAGACTAACTGAGGGATCCTGAGATTTTGGGTTTTTAATTCTACTTAATTCTACACCAGATTTTAGTGATTGCTCATAAACTACTTTAATCCTTCCGTTTTCTTTGCCCACACTCATACTGAGAGCCCTGATCTCCTCCAGCAGACACCAGACTGCTCTGCCTCTTTCTGTTTCTCTCTCTGTTTCTTTCTCTCTCTGTTGTTTTCGACTTTCTTCAGGTTGATGTTTTGGAAAGTCGTATGAAGAACACAACTTGTGGATGCACTCTGGATTTTAGAGATGGCTAGTCATTAATGACATCCTTTTCAAATGATTGCAACCGAGACAGTGAATGACATCACCATTGATCATCCTCTTACAGGGTTAAAGGTTACAACTACCAAACAAAGCCTATACACAACAGGTAGGTGAGGTTAAAATGCATTTATAGGAGCAGAAATATAGCAGCATTATATTTCCTTCTGTGTTTTTCTATACAAAAGAACAAAAGGTTGACACTAGCAGGGGAATATTGTATAAATACACTTTTGTGGTTATTATAATTGCCTGGATGGCCCCTCGAGTAAATCTATGCATGTATATGGGTGAAACGCACAATGGGTTTAAAGCAAAGGAAAGGTTAACCTACAACCATCCCTTGTGTTAACTTCCAGTGCATTTCTGTTTTTTCTATCTCTTAATCCCTCAACAATAACACGCCCGTGTTAAAACTCTTATCCGTCTGGGCTCGACGCTGTCCTGAGGTGAGAAGTGGAATGGATCCATTGTGGCTTTCACTCCGGTGAACCAACAAGTGCTTGTTGGTGAGGCCTACCCGACATAAACCTTTTCACACCATTTTAATGTAAGTCAAGAACCACAAAGGAAGCAGCTTGTGAGCTCGTAGCATCTGCCCGCAAATGTTTTTTTTTTTCTCTCTGTTGAATTGGAATTGACTGAAAAGATATGATGACAGTTCTTTCGTCAGAATGTTTCAGCAGCAACTTTAGCAGCTGTGTAACTTCTGAAGGTGAATCACCCATCATTACTAAACTTGTACAATCATACTGCAAATCACTGCCTCGGTGACACTGGTGACATCTCAGATATCAAACGTCTACTTTTCCATTTTAGAATCTCCCACACACTTACTCATGTGTTTACATTCAGATACCAACCCAGATATGGATGAAAGAAATGGAATTAGCTCATGACTCATCGATCACATCACTCTAAAACAATGTTTTCAGATCAGTTTGTGCACAGTGACACTTTAAAGAGGTGAACGTTTAAACAGAACTCACCATTTCATTCATATGAAGACAGATGGAAAACACACATGAAGCTTCTCTTAGACCGTAATTCCTGCCCACCCATCCTCCGTTCAAGATTTACAACCCCATCAGCGTTTGACAGTGTCGTTACTCTTAAAAAGTCAGTTTTGGCTTGGTATTAAAAACGGGTCAAGACATATCGGGGTCTTAATCAAATGTTACGGAAAAGCAATTCTCTTCAAGGTGACTTGTGTTGCGTTGCGATTCACACCAATCACAATTTAACTCCAAATCAGAGACGAGTAACTCTGTTAAGTCGAGTGCACAATCTCAAATTTTACATTTGTAAAATAATCCTATCATTTTAAGTCACTTTTGGAATTTTCTTTTTTTCCCATTCAGTTGTTTAGAAGAAAACTCACACGAGAACGAGCCTCTGGTTGTTTTCTGAACGCAGACAGGAAGTGAATCTACCATCATAAAGAATAATGGTCATTAGTTAGCGGAGAAATAACATAATCACAGCTGCCTTCCAGCTTTGCTTTGATGAATACAACACTGATGCTAAACGGCTCTGGAGAGCCGATACAAGAAACGTTGAGGAGCTCTTCCCATGTTGCGCCCATTTGTCTTTTCACGTCTCTTTTTTATTCACTGTCAAATCCTTACTGAAAAAAGGTTGAGATGACCAGAGCACATGACACGCTGCTGTCTAGAAATACTGTCAATGCAGGGGATGAGGAGGACCAGAAGGAAGAGACGCCCCCTTATAATTACATATCAAAATCACTTAAATGTTTTTCATGTATGAAAATGCAAGGAAGCAAGAAAGGGGGATTGAATAATGTATTTTTTTTATATATGTACCAATTTTAATTCTAGAATTCAATTTCTCAGATATGACTAATAAAATAAAAACGATGAGGTCAGCATATATTTGATCACTTAAACACTAGAGAACCTAATTACACTCCAACCTAATTGTCTATTAGGGGCTCATTCTGTACACGGTTGATGACACGCAGAAAAGAACAGATGTTCGAAACTGCCGTTATAGAGAAGCATGTTATAATCCACATTATATGCATTTATACCTGTGGGTGAGTGGTCACACACACGTGTGTGTGTGTGTGTGTTCATATATGAATTCTGCAGGAGTGCGCCTCGTGACATCAACCTGGAGTGTAATTAATCAGGCTGGCCGGGTAGAACATCAATCACAACCTGTCTGTGTTGTTGTAAAAAAGAAACACACACACACACACACATACACACACATGCGCACACACACACACAGGCTGATGCAATATATCTGTCACATTTACCCAAACCTCCCAGCAGGGTTTTGGATGACAGACTGACAGAATCATCACCGGTCAGACGGTGAGTTAGTGCTCTCCTTAAATTACCTGTGTTAAATGTGGATGTCAAATGTACTTATCAATATATTGGTAATTGACTTCTTCAGTGGTGAGTATGAATAAAGAGCCTTCATGTAGCTGTGCTGACCATGCAATTTCACTTAGAATGTAATTTTCACCTTTTGATAGAAAACAAAGACGAGTCACCTTTTAAAACGTTAATAAATATCCGCTCTTACGTAGAAGTCACGGAACTATCTGAACAGCTGGGCACAGATTTCTGAGTGAACATGACTCCAACAGGAAGAAACAATGCAATTAACTTTACCGAGATTTGAGGCCAACAACACGAACAGAAACATTCACTCGCTGTGTTCCATTTAACACGTTCTGAATAATGTTTATCTTAAATCCGTGTGCTCCCCAATGACACGATAATGAAAAAGTGTTTGTAACACACTTAACAGCTCTACTGCTATCTTTCAAATAGCGCCCCAAAACAGACCCCAGGTGGATAACATAAAAGTATAATGAGGAGTGATGTTTGAAGGGAAAGACTGCGTCTGCTTCTCCGTGTGAGGATGAGACAGCTCAATGCCTGCATGTGTTTGTGTGAGGCGAAGATGGAGGGATTGTGTGAAGATGGTAAAAACAGACGGTAAGATACACACAGAGGGCGATCAAGAAGATGTGTGTAGGGGAAGAATTACATGCACGTCCCAGAGACGATGAAGCACTGATGTAGATTCCACCTAGTAGCCTACATCATCAGGGCGTTGGAGGTACAGTGGTCCCTCTACTAACGACTGTCTCTACTTACGAAATTTTCTACTTACGAAACGCCTCAACAGGAAAATATTGCCTCTAGTTACAAAATAAATTTTGAGTTACGAAAGGTAAAAATACAGTATGGGATGATACTCGCAGCTCCCACAGGTTCCTGAACGCAACATTCTTACAGCTGCTCTGCCATTGGCTATTACCTAGCATCCTGGCATCCCATTGGCTAAGAGGGACCTCTGTGCGTAGCTAGATAGGTGTCTATGCAGCGTTCTTGTCATTCAGCCCTCGACCCATGAGTCGTTCTGATAGTTTTACGTGAATATATTAACTTTTAGAGTATTCACTATGGACCCCAAGAAAGTGACGGAGAAAAGAAGAAAAGAAAAGACGAAGAAAAGAGTTTTTTTGTCCGTACAAACAAAGCAAGAGATCACAGAAAAGCATGAAAAAGGGATGCGTTTGGTTGATCTCACCAAAGAATATGGCCGTAATGCATCTACAATCACCACGTTATTAAAACAAAAGGAAGTCTAAGGAGTTTAAAGCATCGTGTGGGTGGTTGGAGAAGTTCAGAAGGAGGACTGGAATTCACTCTGTTGTTCATGGTGGGGCAAGAGGGCATGAACCAAAGAGGGCAAAAAACAATGAGGACAGCAGTTAAAAGGTAAATGACCATCATTATTATTCTTTATTCTATTCTTTGTTTTTTACGTTATGCACAACTCTCATTTATTGTGTAATAATCTAGTTGTAACATGTATTTGTTACATGTTTTGATGCATTTTTATGCTTTCTAAAACATTTATGTCTGAATTTTGGGGAGTTTGGCTTAGGATTAGGGCATTTGCATGGCAAACTCATCTCTACTTACGAAATTTCTCCCAGAACCAATTAATTTCGTAAGTAGAGGTAGCACTGCACACAGATCAGCCAGTTCTTGAGGACCCTAAAACGAGCGACTGGATCTTTTGTGTTTGGACTCGAGGAAAGAGAAAACAGTAATCACAAGAATGAAGCAACCTCACGGTGGTCGTGTCGTAACCATCCAACGGATTTCAGCAGCAACGCTACTTAACATTATAGTGAAATATAAGAGACTTCTTTGGAAGCTAAATGCAAATGAAAATGTTAGTGTGGTTCTGGGAGCTTCTGATTCAGTAACTCTACAGTTAATATACATTTTCACGCTACTCTAATATTCAGAGTGCTGCGTTTTCACAAGACTGCACATCCGTGTGATTTACATTTGATAGAGAGGACAAACACGGCTACAGAAGACAAGCTGTTATTATGGACAACAACTATATGTGCAACAGGAAGATCATGCAGTGGACCATAAGAAAGAGTGTTTTCACAGCTGGATTGTTTGGAGCAGTTGTTCTGATTCAAAGAGCATCGCCCTCCAAAGGTCCATCTGAACAATTTCCAACACAGCTTTCAAAATCTGATGTACAATAAAACATGTGGACCACTGCCATGAAAGGACAGTTTGGCTCTGCACCAACAAACCCTGTGGTCATTCATTTGCGCTGTGACAGAAAATGAACCAAGTCACGTTCAATTACAGTAAATATTTGCTTTTAACATAATTTTTAAAGATTAGTAAGGTAAGAGTCAGAATACTTGATTTTATAAACCATGAATATATTGATGCAAATTGTGATTGAAGTTGATCCACACAGACCACAAGTCTGGACAATCTACCAGAGGAAGATTTAGAGCTTGATCATGACTGCCTGGAACTACAGATTAATTAATATCTTTACATTTTGGCTGAAGACCAATCATCATACAAATACACGTGAATATGACATGTCTTCGATTGATTTCATCCTACAATTGCGACATTATCACGTCTACATTTTGACTTTAGTTGCCCAGCTAGACCTGATGCAGCGGTTGTATGTCACAGTTCAGTAGAAGGTTCCTGTGCTAAATCCATCCTTTTTTATTTATGGTATTTGTATTTTAGTATCAGATTGCTTGCAATTTGTTGCAAATTTGACAACTTGCCTCCTCTTTTTTTGACTGAAATCAAAAATGTGATGACAAGTTTTGTGATGTTTGCTTTTGTCTACGGGATCAATCATGTTTAAATCAATAAAATGTCCAGAGAAATGCTATCAGATTGATGAAAAGTTAGGGACATGAGGTTAATTTAATTCTGCCCCTTTGTATTCTAGCAGAATAAAACCAACAGTGATGGAAGAAGGACATTTCTGTCTATATCATAGAGATTTAATGAGATAAATGTATTCAGAGATGAAAATGAATAATCTACTATAATTTACTCCCGAAAATGTAACGATTAAAAGTTTGAATAGATCACTTGATAGTGATCTATTCAAACATGCATCCATCCAGACAGCATGCATCCATGTCTACCAACGACATCCCATAATATGAGTGTAGATAATCAGGGACATTAGAGGATATGTGATCGCTCTTGTATTTGACTTTGTTCAGGGATTAGAGAGAAAAAAGAAATATACGGTGGTGGTAGTAAATATTCTTGACGCAGTCACGCACATATGGACCTACACACACACACACACACACACACACACACACACACACACACACACACACACACACACACACACACACACACACACACACACACACACACTGATGTATTTAGTACAAACATTCATGACTTCGCTGACAGCATTTTAATCCTCCACACCTGTCAGAGAAAGACAGTTTACAGCTTTATCATTCTTTCCATATTTTGCCGTCCGCAGTGAATTCCAACTACAACCAGACCTACGGTACCTTCAGGCTTTATCCTAATCAAAGACAATCACTCCAAACACATGTGTGGGCTTTCAGGGCACCCAAGTCTAGATTTGCTGGTCATCCTGGTGAGTCAATAAAGACCTTCCTTGGAGGTTTGCCTAAGCAGAGTCGCTGCCATCCTGACACATTACTGCACAGCTAACGGAGTCTTGGGACGAGATTGGTTTTTCACAATAACCCAATGGTGGACAGTTGATAAACTCAGAGCAGAGAACTGACCTAATATTCCAGAACTGCAATTACTTGTAATGTAGTTTCCTGTGTGGTGTTGAGAAGTTCCAGCCATTGGTGGAATCAGTGTTTTTCTGAGGATACTGATTTGACATTGTCCCAATGTAGATGCATGATGCACAGCTCTCTTTAATTATCTACCCTCTAGTTAACCAGCAAAAGTTTCAGTTTAAATTGAAATTTAAGATATCTTTTACACGGGGTTTCATAGCTGAGACAACCATCAGCAAAAAATAAACAGGGTTACAATGTGTAGATGAGCAGATAACAATTCAAATTTTAAATTTAAATTAATTTACAATTTTATTTTATTTTATTTTTTACCAATTTTTTTTTTAAAAATCGAGCAAATTTATAAAAGCAACAAAAATAATCAGCAATATTGGTAACAAATAACCAATATAGCTGACCAGGCAGAGACTGAGAACACTTGTACTCAGATGTTCTTCCACTTAAATGAAGGCAGCTTTAAAAGCATCCGTTGGCCACCTCTACGGGATTAAGGTCATTTAACAACTTATTACCAGCAGCTGGAGAAATTTACCTAAATGTGTCCACATCATGATCAGACTTAAGTTACAGACAGTTACAGTGACCTAAGGAGCGTAGACTTAAACTTCCATCACTTTTATAAACTCTGTATATTAGGAGGTAGAATGGAGACAGATAGAATAGACTTGTAAATGAGAATTTTTGAGTGACTAAATCTACAAGTTGCTTTTGCTTTGAATTACAATTCCATCCACTTTTTTATAGGGTAAATTAACATCTTGCACTTACTCTTGATGACTGATGTGCAGTACTAGCTTCATATCATAAGTGTTAGATCTACATCAGACCTGATAATTGGCTCATATGACTTTAACTGACAAAAGCAAGGTGTCACATTAAAACTAATGCGTCAACTAGGTTCCTAAAATTTGTAATTATAGAGATGTAATGAAGGACGGATGCATCCTTATGCAATCAATAAAGAAAGGGGAATGGAGCAAGATGGATACAAATATAGATACATTGCTCCAAGCAATGCAAATGAAGAAAAACACATTTTAAGTTGTCTGCTTCTGTGAATCACTCTTCTGATGAAAAATGATCTCTAAGATTTAACGCATCACAGCAGAAATAGGTTCTGCGAGGTGTTCTTCTCCTCTCCAAGGAACCATCACCTTACCGTGGTGGAGAGGTTTGTGTGCCCTAAGGATCCTGGGAGCTATGTTGTCGGGAGTCTTGTACTCCTGGTAGGGTCACCCAAGGCAAACAGGTCTCAGGTGAAGGGCCAGACAAAGAATGGTTCAAATATCCCATGAAAAACGGAAAAGGGAAAACTGTCACCCTGCCCGGAGGAAGCCCGGGGCCCACGTCTGGAGCCAGGCCTGGACGGAGGGCCCGTCAGCGAGCGCCTGGTGGCCGGGTCTGCCACGGGGCCCGGCCGGGCTTAGCCCGAAAAGGCAACGTGGATTCTTCCCACCCCTGTGGACCCACCACCCGCAGGGCAGACCGATGGGGTCGGGTGCGCTGCCATATGGGTGGCAGTGACGACAGGGGGTCACGACGGACCAGACCCGGGCGGCAGAAGTTGGCTTTGGGGACGTGGAATGTCACCTCACTGGCGGGGAAGGAGCCGGAACTTGTGTTGGAGGTGGAGCGCTACCAGTTGGATCTGGTGGGGCTTACCTCCACGCATAGCCTTGGTTCTGGATCCAAACTCCTGGATAGGGGTTGGACCTTGTTTTACTCCGGAGTTGCGTCAGGCGTGAGGCGCAGGGCGGGTGTGGGGATACTCACAAGCCCCCGGCTGAGCGCCGCTGTGTTGGAGTTTACCCCGGTGGATGAGAGGGTCGCTTCCCTACGCCTTAAGGCTGTGGGGGGGAAAACTCTGACTGTTATTTGTGCATATGCACCAAATATCAGTTCAGAGTATTCGGCCTTCTTGGGGTCCCTAAATGGGGTTCTTGAAGGGATCCCTGCAGGGGACTCCATTGTTCTCCTGGGGGACTTCAACGCACACGTCGGCAATGATGGAGACACTTGGAGGGGCGTGATTGGGAGGAATGGCCTCCCTGATCTGAACCCGAGCGGTGTTATGTTGTTGGACTTCTGTGCTAGTCACGGATTGTTCATAACTAACACCATGTTCGAACACAAGGATGCTCATAAGTGTACCTGGTACCAGAGCACCCTGGGTCGGAGGTCAATGATTGATCTTGTGATCGTATCATCTGATCTTCCAACGTGTGTTTTGGACACTCGGGTGAAGAGAGGGGCAGAGCTGTCAACTGATCACCACCTGGTGGTGAGTTGGGTCCGTTGGCGGAGGAAACCTTTGGATAGACCTGGTAAGCCCAAACGAGTAGTGCGGGTGAACTGGGAACGTCTGGAGGAGGACTCTGTCCGTGAGGCCTTCAATTCACACCTCCGAAGGAGCTTCTCGTGCAGCCCTGTGGAGGCTGGGGGCATTGAACCTGAATGGTCGATGTTCAAAGCTTCCATTGCTGAAGCTGCAGCTGAGAGCTGTGGTCTCAAGGTCTTGGGTGCCTCAAGGGGCGAAAACCCTCGAACACCGTGGTGGACCCCGGTGGTCAGGGAAGCCGTCCGACTAAAGAAGGAGGCCTTCAGGGGCATGTTGTCCCTGGGGACTCCTGAAGCAGTTGCAGGGTACCGACAGGCCAAAAGGACTGCAGCCTCGGCTGTGATGGAGGCAAAACAGAGGGTGTGGGAGGAGTTCGGAGAGGCCATGGAGAAGGACTATCGGACGGCACCAAAGTTGTTCTGGAGGACTGTCCGACACCTCAGGAGGGGGAAACGGGGAACCATCCAAGCTGTATACAGCAAAGATGGGACACTGTTGACCTCGACTGAGGAGGTTGTCGCTCGGTGGAAGGAACACTTTGAGGAACTCCTGAATCCAACTACCCCAACTGACCCGTCCTCTGTTGCAGAGGCAGAGCTGGAGGATGATGGGGGATCAGAGTCAATCTCTCGGGGCGAAGTCACCGAGGTAGTTAAACAACTGCACGGTGGCAAAGCCCCGGGTATTGATGAGATTCGCCCGGAAATGCTGAAGGCTCTGGGTGTTGAGGGGCTGTCGTGGATGACACGCCTCTTTAACATTGCGTGGAAATCTGGGACAGTGCCGAAAGAGTGGCAGACTGGGGTGGTGGTTCCTCTTTTTAAAAAGGGGGACCAGAGGGTGTGTGCCAATTACAGGGGCATCACACTCCTCAGCCTCCCTGGGAAAGTTTACTCCAAGGTGCTGGAAAGGAGGGTCCGGCCGATTGTCGAGCCTCAGATTGAGGAGGAACAATGTGGGTTCCGTCCTGGTCGTGGAACAACGGACCAGCTTTTTACTCTCACAGGGATCCTAGAGGGGGCTTGGGAGTATGCCCATCCAGTCTACATGTGTTTTGTGGACTTGGAGAAGGCATATGATCATGTCCCCAGGGATATACTGTGGGAAATACTGCGGGAGTATGGAGTGAGGGGGCCTCTTCTCAGGGCCATCCAATCCCTGTACGCCCAAAGTGAGAGCTGCGTTCGGGTTCTCGGCAGTAAGTCGGACTTGTTCCGAGTAGCTGTTGGCCTTCGCCAGGGCTGCGCTTTATCACCAATTCTGTTTGTGATTTTCATGGACAGGATATCGAGGCGTAGTCGTGGTGAGGAGGCTTTACAGTTTGGTGGCCTGAGGATTGCATCACTGCTTTTTGCAGATGATGTGGTCCTGTTTGCGTCATCAGCCTGTGACCTGCAGCGCTCACTGGTCCGGTTTGCAGCCGAGTGTGAAGCGGCGGGGATGAGGATTAGCACCTCCAAATCTGAGGCCATGGTCCTCAGCAGGAAACCGGTGGAATGCCTTCTCCAAGTGGGGAATGAGGTCCTTCCACAAGTGAAGGAGTTTAAGTATCTTGGTGTCCTGTTCACGAGTGAGGGAACAATGGAGCGTGAGATTGGACGGAGAATTGGGGCAGAAGGAGCGGTATTGCAGTCGCTATACCGCACTGTTGTCACAAAGAGGGAGCTAAGCCGAGAGGCAAAGCTCTCCATCTACCGTTCAGTCTTCGTTCCTACCCTCATCTATGGTCATGAGCGATGGGTCATGACCGAAAGAACGAGATCGCGGATACAAGCGGCTGAAATGGGCTTTCTCAGGCGGATAGCTGGTGTCTCCCTTAGAGATAAGGTGAGAAACACTGCTGTTCGCGAGGGGCTCAGAGTAGAGCCGCTGCTCCTTCGCGTGGAAAGGAGTCAGTTGAGGTGGTTTGGGCATCTGGTGCGGATGCCTCTGAGACGCCTCCCTAGGGAGGTGTTTCTGGCACGTCCTGCTGGGAGGAGACCTCGGGGCAGACCCAGGACCAGATGGAGGGATTATATCTCAACACTGGCCTGGGAACGCCTTGGGATCCCCCAGTCAGAGCTGGTGGATGTGGCCCGGGAAAGGGAAGTTTGGGGCTCCCTGTTGAAGCTGCTGCCCCCGCGACCCGATTCCGGATAAGCGGTGGAAGATGGATGGATGGATGGAGGTGTTCTTCTATTACTAGACCACATGTCAGCGTGAGGATTGAGTAGAGTAGTCACGTATGTCACTGTCCCATACACATGAACTATGGCAAAACGTGTGGCTGGATATCATCATAATTGAAAGCTTTTTAACCTTTTAGATGTGTAGAAAAACAACAACTGTCTAATAAATAAAAATGATTTGCATCGTTGTAACTTCGGCTTTTTGCTGTGCATGAATGATGAAAAATGAAAAATGAATATCTTTCATTGTTTATTCTGTCGGCATCGCTGTCTTTTTAAACAGTGTGCGGCGTGTGGCGTGCACACACTCATGCTGCAGAGATAAGCAGGAACAAACACACGCACACACACACACACACACATGCAGACACACACTCAGACACACACAGTGCTCTGAGATGCATTGTGAGCTGCTGTCAAGCAAAGATAAACACACATCAGCAAACAAACACATCAGGGACAAGATACAGTAAGATACGGACACACATACGGACACACACACACACACACACACATACACACACACACACACACACGGTCACATACTCAGAGGAGACGTCCTTCAAGTAATGCCTCAGCAATCAGTCCTCCTGTAGCATCAGTCAGCATCGTCCATCTGCCGCGTCTGTTTGCTTCCTGTTTTCCATGATTTCGGTTCAAAACTCTTTATATGTTTCTTTCTCCTCTTCCTCTTCTCTGCCTATATATAAATGTGTCTCTGCGCCTGTCTCCCCTGGAGAAATCACTCCCAGTGCTTTACTGGATTTGACAGCTGCCATGATCTCATCCCCTTTTGGGAGTAAACTGATAAAGTTCAACAACATAGTATTAACAAATATAACTTAAAAGATTAAGCAGTTGCAAGAAAAGTGTGAACCCTATTTAGAGATGCAAAACATTCGTTAAAACAGTGCAGCTGTCTGTTTCAGGCCCTGACTTTCCCGTGTCTGCAGTCAGCAGTCGTCTCTTTCCCACCTCACTGTCATATTTCTGTTTGTACTCCTGCCCCTCTGCCCGAATAACTGCCCTTTCTGTCTTACCGTCTGCCCACCTGTCTGTCTGTTGCTCATGTTTATTTATGTCTTGTTTATTAAGGACTTCGCTTCCGCAACATATTCTGATGTCATCTGCATAACAATCACACTGAAAAACTCCTGTAATACAGAAAGAGACATAAAAATCACAGTTCATCTCTCTCTCTCTCACACACACACACGCACACACACACACACACACACACGCTTTCTGGCTGCATTGGTGTGTACAAGCTTGTGCCGATTCCCATTCAGTTGCTATTGTTATCAGTGCTACAAACACACATTATCTGCTGGCTGACTAATGAACAGGCTGTGATTTTTTGAAAACAGCACAAGGAAACGTTCCCTGTCTCATAAACACACGTTGATGAACAAATGGATGTACTGTAGTAAAAAG
Organism: Antennarius striatus; assembly: GCF_040054535.1. Taxonomy (NCBI): domain Eukaryota; kingdom Metazoa; phylum Chordata; class Actinopteri; order Lophiiformes; family Antennariidae; genus Antennarius; species Antennarius striatus. The sequence goes on along the minus strand of NC_090780.1, from coordinate 2,985,524 downwards.
GGAGTAGCCAAGTAGCCAGCAGTTAGTATTTAGTAGTATTTTCCTCTGGCTCGTCTTTGGTGTTGATGATTTATTCGAACTCACTAATTTTTCTGATTGCTTATAAAAATCATGCAGTGTTTGTGTAAATATATTAAAAGACAAATGAAAACAACAAACCAGTGAACCAATACTCAGACGCAAGTGAAACTAGTTCATCAGTGTTGTTCTGAACTTTAAATGTGAATCGAGATTAAAGCGGCTGTAGGAATGAATGAGAACCCAGAACGGTGTTTAGGGAGGAGCTCACTATTGGAAATATGTAAGTGTATAAATATGGCCATTTTCCAAAGGTATTAGAATTATGCAGCATAAGGTTGTGTGAAGCTGAAGGATTGCTGTCTTCTTGATCTCAAAAATATGCCTTTTTGTGTCGGTATTGTGCGTTCAATGTGAAGTTAGAATCAGGAGATAACTTATTAAGAATGGACATGGAGTAAAGAGACGTGCAGCTGAGACCTTCAAACACTCCCAAGGTCACGAGTTAACAGGTTGTCTTCTCTTTTTTGGGTCATTTCTGCAAAACTAAATACAAAACGGGGAAATTATTTTGCTTATTTCTTAAGCTGTTCAGTCTTTCTACAATCACACAAAATTTTGAAAATGAAACTATTTTCCATAAAAAGACAGATTAATACTCTACTTACGTAAACATTCATCTTTCCGGTGACTGTATTTTGACAAGTTATGCACGTTATGCCACGTTACCAACAAAAACCATACATTAAGAAAATCATTTGAAAGGTAGTTCCCCTTCATGGCTTTCGACATAATGTGTAATTTTTCTGTTCAATAAACACATGCCCATAGTAATTCGCTTTGCAAACAGTTTCGACTCTAAAATCTGTCCTATATTTTTTGAATGTATTAGAGTATATGCAAATTAGTGCAATTTTACTGCAATTTGACTGCAAGGAATTCTGGCTGGCAGTGCTGATAGATCATTTCTCTTTCCAAAATTCAGTGAGAAAAATGTACCTTAACATTAAAAAAATAAAAAAAATCTAAAATCTAAATTATAAATACTTCCAAGACATAACATAACACAATGACAAAGGTGATAAATATCATCACTGCATTCATAACCTCTGCATTCCTCTGTGCAAGAGAGGAGCACAAAGTCTGATAAATGACACAGCGATATGAGAAGAGGTCTGGGTTGTCATCTTTCTTTAGAGTCACTGCTCTTTCTTTACTTCTAGGAAATAAACACCATCAGTGGTGACACACACATGTTTCCACTTGATTCCTGTCTGCATTTCTTTTATGGAGAAAAATATGTCCTCCCCTCTGCTGCAAAAAAAAAAAAAAGCTTCTTTTCTGCACGGTAAACCATGACATCAACCAAAACCTGAATATAGTCACTAATATAAGACGATTCAGCAACTGCTATGCAAGGTGCAGTCTGACTAGATGCATCAAGTTAAGTATCTACATACTGTTCATGGTTCAACTTGTTTAATTTCTCTCTGTTCATATCTTTTGCGTCATTTTATTACAATCTTATTCATATAATCCATATTTATAATTTTTATTCATATTATCCATATGCTGATGAATTGTTGACCCCTCCACTGAATCTTACTCATTAAAAAAAGAAGTTGTGAATGCAACCCTTTTATTCAGATCTGCATGAATATTTAATGAGTTCTTGCCAAGCCCATGCTAGACAAGACACTGGCACAAACACAACCTCCTTGGCAGAGGTAATAAAAATGCTGTTGCTTTTTAAATTTGGCATGCAATACCAGACAAGCAGCTTTTCTGAAATGGAAAAAGCATTATTCCAAGGCTCTATTACTATACAACCATTATGCATGTCATTGTATTGATCTCACTAACTTGATGTTTTTCCCTTTTCTTTGCAGTACCTGTACTTCAACTCTATTCTTCCTTCCTCCCATCTCATCTAATTTCTCCTTCTTTCCTTCCATCTTCCTCTGCTGACTTTCAACCTTTTTTTTTTCTTTTTTTTTGCGACAGGGAGTTTAGAGGTTGGGTCAGCTTGTTGCCGCGGGTGTCAGGAACATCTTATCGACTCTGCAGCTTTGCAAATAGATGTTGGAGCAGAATAGCTGTAATAATCCCCCTCTAGCAATTTCAATGCTGCCCTTGCAAACACACAAACATAAACAGGAAACAGTTCACATTACTTGATATCATGGATGATCATTTGGCTTGCGCATACAGATATTGCATGGTAATCTTAATATTCAACATCTGCAAAAAGTTCAGGAACATTTTTAAAAAATACATTCTGATCATTGAAAAATAAATAAATATAAAGTAGATGTTGCCTAACATCACAAGTCCACTTTTGTGCAACACCTACCATATGCTAAACAGTGAAAGAAAACAAGAGCTGGTTTCCAGTAAAAGAACACAGCGTCTATGGAAATGAGGCATTGAGTTTCTTGCAGCGGAGGATCAAAGTGAAAGTCCTTGTGGGACGGCTCTCAAAATTCACAAATAAAGAAGCATTCTCCTACAAACAGAAAACTGTTCTTTTTCTTCCCGGAGACAGCCTTACATCTGCTGATTGCCTCTTCTATAGAGTGGTCCACCTTGCATTTCATTGCCCAAATGCGCTTTTTGCTAAGAGCCTTTCTACATTATTGGTATACAATCAGTGTGAACCCTGTGCCTCTCTAGTCCACTGTGGGATCCTGTTGGGATGATTCTTCCAATGAATGTATTCCAGCGAGGCTTATTATTTCAGTAATGCTGTCGGTCGCCCATGACCTGCTGTGTGCCAAGAAACAAAACACTCACCATCACCTGTCGCTAAAGGCTTTCCACTGGAATACTCAACATTCTGTGCAACCAGAAAATACTGTTCTGCATACTGCTACTGCTGTTTGTCTTGGGTTTTTTTTTACATTCTGCTGTCTTTTACACCAGCCAGTGGCTGTTAAGATACAACACTGCTCAATTTTTGTTGTTTTTCTTTTTTCTACCATCATCCATGGACTCTGCGGGACTTTATTCTCTGTGACCACTCAATTTCACACAGTGCATAATAAAGAGACGTTGCATGCAACAAGTAGGAACATTAGGAAATAAAAACCTGTTTATGGAATGGAAAAGGAAAACAATTACTATAAATATGACAAATGAGAGAAATTATAATCACATCTTAGCTGTTAAAAACAAATTAATAGAGAAGCTCTTACTGTCGGTGTCCATTAGATCAGTGTCTACTGAACCTCTTGACCATGTCCAGTAGAGATTCTGAGTGATGATAACGATGATAAATTATTTGTGTTACCAAGCAGGCGTATGGAGTGTAAAGAGATTCCTAAGGAACTGTCCGGTGGACATTATTTCTTTTATAATAGTGGATATTCATTCTTCTTCTTTCCATTTTGGAGTCCATAGAAACATCCCTTGTGTCAACTGTATCCCAAGAGAAAAGCTCGGCATCAGCAGAGCTTGTTCCCATAGCTATGTCACACTGTTTAACATGAAGACTCCCATTACCAGTAGAGAACACATCCAGATGTGACTGACAGTGACAGTAGCTGAACAAGTTCAACTCGTCCCTTTTATTGCTCTAGTCCCACTGTTACGACAGTGATATATTATAATGGTGATACTTTCTAGCTATTAGCCTTTTATCCTGTCTATCCCCTAGCTGGACATTTTTAATCAAAATATTCTCTTGTTCTCCATCTCTCTTTAAACATCCCCCCCGCTGTCTCCCTCTCTCATCTCTTCTGGACATCTCTCCAGAGACATTTGAAGGGCTAATGGAATTTTTCTCTATCGTCAATCTGCAGAGGAGTGATGCACTATTCCAATTTCCCCAGATGGAAGCACCTGAGCGGCTGAATCGTGGTTGGGTCTGGAAATGTTGCAGAATGGACTTAAGTCCCAAGAAAATGTAAAGAGGAGAAAAAGAGAGAAGGAAGCAATTGGAGTGACTTTACATTACTGCGGACGAACACCTGAGCAGGTAGACACCGTTTTTTCTCCATCAAAGCAAACTGACAGATATCTCATACCTGTCCCTTTTGGGCCGCTGGCACAGTGAGTTTTATAGTGGTCACGCTTGTTCACACTTCATCTTTCTTCTTTTTAGGTTTGACAATCCTCTTTATCTGGACTAAAATTGTTGCTCCCACCAGGAGTGAAAAAGCGCAAAATGTATCTGAGCAGCGGCAGATGAGCCAGAATCAAAGTCGAATGGAGTGACAACCAAAGAATATCAGAGCATGGGAGTGACTGAAAGCCACCTGTGAATTACAAGTTCTTCTTTACTAACAGACCTTTTATTAGCTTGTCATGGTGACAGGTGGTCCAGCACTACTGATCAGCTCAGGCCCTGTTAAACTCACACAACAGGTAACGCTGAATAAAATGACCAAGACCTGGAGAAAACTGCTCACCAGGATGGGCTACAGTCCAGAAAGTGAGTCTTAAAGTACATTACCTGTACGCGATGGATACTTATTAGTCAATCTTTTTAGCTTGATGGCTTCATTTGGGATGGATTGCCTGGCTTAAAAAGAGCATTTCCTGACTGGGTAAAACAACACGTGTAAAGCAACATCTGGAGATGATTAATTCAAAAAATGTGATTCAAGGGTTCAGAGGAAAGCTAAAAAGAAACAGTTTGAATGGAGAGAGGAGGGAGAGCTCACATAACAGAGAACAGATATTATCCCTTGGGAAGCCCAACAAAGGATGCAGTACAGACAGGATCTGTAAGGCAAGTGTGTGTGTGTGTGTGTGTGTGTGGGGGGGGGGTAACAATCCCAGGCAATACAAAGTGGAGATTATTCATGAATTTCACAGACACAAACTTAACTGGGACATTTGGGATTTCAAGTAACCAATCTATTATGGATAAGGTTGTGAGAAAGACGCCTCCCACGGAGAAGGCGTCCCTGCACGCAAAGCACAAACTGAAATGAACCCCCCCCCCCCCCACAGTGGATCATTGTTTCATCATCCCAATGGATGTAGTTATCCTCTGTTTGTGTTGAGGGGCCACACTCACATTTAGTAAAGAGACGTCCTTGTGTTCCGAGCATCAATCCATTATGCTGAAAGTAAGAGAGGCCTGTTGCCAGACGTTCATGGGGAACGTAAAACAGACTTGTTGCACGTATTACAGTACTCGCTTTGTAGGTCTTCTCCAAAACTATTTATCTTGATATATTAGATTTTCCTGTTTTCTTTTTCTGTTACTATATCTTTCAAGTCCGGAGAACAGTGGTGCAAAATATAAAAGAAGTGCCCCTGTCCAAAGTGCCTTTATTTCTTTCTATTTACCAATAGTCTTGAAAATTGAGACAGGCAAATATACCAGAAATGTTGTGTGTCAGCAATTTGTGATGTGATCTCCTGAGACACAAGTTCTTTTTTAATGCCTCTGTTATGACACATGACTTTTAAGACTAGGTTTAACTTTGCTTAGGTTTACAAAAATCACAAAGTCACAAAAATCACAAGGTCATGGCACACAATGATGGGTATGACGCACAACATCAACAACAGCCTTGAAAAAAATAAATAAAAAATACATTCTGACCTTTCATTTGTTGGCAACACCAAGAATGTTATTTCTCTTGGTTTACAATTGTAAAAAGGAATGCTCAACAGTCCATGTTTGGAACACATTATGGATGTTGTAAACTTGGTTTAAGTCTGCGTCATTAGGGGTTGCTACAACGTGACATCCTTTCTACATTTTAGATGAATGATCATATTTGTTTGACAAGGTTTTTTTATGTTGGATGCCCTTCCTCACCTCTGCATTTATCCAGGCTAGGGACGGGCCTGCAGTTGACACTGGCTTGTGCCCCCGTGAGGCTGCAGATCCCGGGGATTGAACGCGGGGCAGCATGCCCTCTAGTGCTGAGCTACATCCCCGGCTGGAACACATTATGGAAGTACGTTTCTTAATTTGTATCTGGAATACTGCCATCGCATACATTCATTATTCACATTCAACTGTTCAGTTGTACAAACAAACATAAATGATAATTAATACGGACTCGTGATAAACTAGAGACTATTCCAGTCACACTAAACCAACAAACCCATTCCACTTTATAGAGGAGATGGCCCAGAAAGACAAGAAGAAATGAATAAGAGATTGTTATCCATTCAGGATGAGGGTAACTACACAAAATCAACATCAGTCTTCTTAATCAGATTTTTCCACTCAGTCCGTTCAGTAACAAGACAATCAGTGCAAAGAGTTTCTGGAAAGAAAATGAGAAATTTGATGGATGACCTCGTATTTGACTTGTAATTATTCTCCTGATAGCTTCTTGGGGGGCCGGGGCCCGTGAGGGGGACATGTCGGGGCTGCCTGATGGACAGGCACCTTAACAAAATGAAAAAAGCACATCAGCTATTTCTTTAGCAGCTTAATTTGTGCTATCATTACCAACACACAAACACACACACACACACACACACACACACACACACACACACACACACACACACACACACACACACACACACACACACACACACACACACACTTACTGGCATCCAAGCACAGCACCGCCTCTTTTCGTGCATCTCTCTTTATAGTTTTGATCAGAAAACTTTCACCATTTCCTCCAATTCTCATGATTGATCGTTTTTGTATTTTCAGCACTGCCAGTATTTAACCTCCCACCAGTGGAAGCTTCAATCCAGCAAACCCTGCCAACCTTCTAACCCCGCGAGCACCTCAAAAAAAAAAAAAAAAATTACAATTAAATCAACTGAACATTTATTAACATAGTATTCATATCATTATGTTAAAAAAATATTTCACAAAATTATTCCATTGGTTGTAATTTGCATTTCGTATTTGCGATGATTCAAATCAGTCCATTTGTGCTGCTGTTGTGTGTTGCTATGGCGATGTTACAAGGGCTACCAGCTTGATGGGCGCTATTGTAGTGTGTAGCGTAAGATAATCACACCAGAGGACCTTTTACATGATGTGCTGTTATTTTTAGTCTATGATCCCATAAAGCGTCACAGTTTCTTTTAACAATCCTGAATGTGTACGTTGTAGACCATAGTCTATATTTAGTGTTCTGACTGTTTTTTTTTTTGCAGTCCTGTCACTATCACATTTTTTTAAAGTGTCTGGAATCTTTAAAATCAGAAGCGCTTGTTTAAACGATTCCATATCTCATCTCTACATTCCAGATGCTGGGTCAATCAGTCAGATCAGGGACGGCACCAGAGAAAAAGAGCGAGCGACTGATCCCTGTCCTGTGCAATCTCCTGTGTTTTAATGAAGTCCAATCTGTGAACACACAGCGGCTTTGTACCCTTAATTTAACGTTGGCTGTCTGCAATGTAGAGAAACACTTAATCGGAGGACTGGCCTCACTTGGAGGCTGACTGGCAGAGTCTGGTGCCTTTGAAACGTTCGAATTTGTGCAGACATGAAAGAGAGTTGACTTGTTTTATATTCCTTTGTGTGATCAAACACAGCCTCCATTTGAAGGTGATAAGACTGTGAGTGGAGCACAAAAGAAGACAGGTTGCTAATCATAATCTCAAGATTCACACGCTTCCGTTGAATGGTTTCATGTCTACCTCTGTATTTTCTGTTATACAACCACCATGCAAAAATCTTCTCAGCCCCTAAAGGCCTGGATCGTGGCAATGTCCCCCACACACAAACCATGAAGGATGCAACAGTTCGTTTATAGCATTTTTGCATACGCTTATTTGAAGAAAAAGAAAGCATATAAGCCACATTAAATCTAATCAAATCGCTTCAGTCAAAATCCTTTTCTGTTACGGATTGCACTGTAGACACCTCAGTTCAGCATTTTCTTAAATATGTCTTGAGAAAGAAAGTCTTTTAAAAAGAAGTCCTTGCAGCGGCTGGAAATCAACTAATGGTGACAAAGTCATGAAGCAATGAATGAGCTGACTTTTTTTTTTTTTTTTTTTAAATTGTTGGATTTATAAAGACATTTTCAAGATAAATGTGCTCAGAAATGTATGACATCGTTACCTTGATCCTTTAAACTTTGTTTACATGTGTTGCTCAGGTCTTGTCAAATCAAGCTAATCAAAGACATATTCAATTTTCCATTTTAATGAATTTCATAACTAATGAAAATACCCCTTAAGCACTAGTAAGGGTAAAACCGCGAGCAGGCCCAACTCTTCGCTGCTGAAACACATAAAAACACAACTACGACATGACTAATGAGGTATTTGCCTCTGTTAAGCAAAAGCCAACAATGAGCTGAGATGGCTTTTATCTAAATGAACCTTTTGACTCTTTTTCGCAGCTAAGAATGACTCAATGTCTTCACATTTGTAATTATTTTCTAGTGAAGAGAGAAATGCTGACTCTCCGTTTCTCTTTTGTGCAAAAACACGTCATTATCATCACACTGAATCAAAGCGAGTGCTCTTCATTCACTTGCTGTGACAGCTGAGACCTACTCACATCTACCTACTTGTCTCTCTCTTTTTTTTTTTTTTACTGTGAACAATTATTGTGCAAGAAATTCATACAAAAACAAGGTGTGAAAGATTACAATTTTCATGTAATGGCCTTCTGCCTTTATCAATGTATAAAATGATGCAAAGCATGGGATTAAAGCAAGAAGACCTATAAGGGGAGTTAGATTCTCTAATCAATGATGATTTGACTTTCAAATTCAAGGTCAGCAAATTTACAGAGCATCGGTTTTATAACCTGACAACCAACATCAACATTTAAAAAAGGTTATTAAAAGGTTAGCTGAGTTTTTGTGCGGTGGGTGTTGATGAGTCTTCACAGGAGGACGCTGGAAGCAAATTTGAAATGATTGCTCTCAGTGGTGGCAGCATTTTGCAAATTCTTAACAATACTTGGTTCATTAAATTATATTTGGCAAAATTAAAAAAAAACAAACAAACAAAACAACAACATAAAATATAAATGTATGTACATAGATATGTTTATCTCATAGATGTTAACCATCTATTTCATTCAGAGTTAGTTCCATATGTTAGACTTACTATGTGCTCAGTCATCATTTAGTAAATAAATGAAATTATTATACAAACACAGGTCTGGAAGAGACAGATCCTACAGAGTAGAATGACAGGAGGCATTTAGATTCATTTAAAGATTGCATCAAACTGGCATTTTAATTGTGACAGGTGTTAAAATTAAAGACTGACTCTTTGATTAATCTCTGCACAGATGCATACCACAGCAAAGAATTTGTTTCCTTTATGAGCAGTAAATGTGTACAGACAGACAAAACCACACACAGACAGACAGATTAATCATATTATGGGATGATTATTGATTCTTTGTTCATCCAAAAAATAAATACAAAAAAAAGGAGCTGAAGTTCAGACCAGACATCAGCAGGAAAGGTAAGTTTTCACTGTCTAAGGTGCTTCAACTGGGAGCATTGTAGGAATAGTGAAAAAGTATTGTCTGTCATTCCAAAAACCATAAAGCAATGCAAAGCAATAGTTGAAACAGTTTGCGTGGAGGGTGGCAAAAAGCATGCTGACTTACTGACTGTAGCATTTAAACCTGCTGAAGTGATCCACAGACACACATTGCCACAATAATTATGCATAAACCCACAAAAAAGAGCCCTCATGCAACGGCTGTAAATTTCAGCCGAACAAAGACGAAGAAACATATAACATATTTATCCAAGATTACATTTTTTACATCCCGCGCTTTGAAAAAAACAAAACAAAACTCAGTATTACAGATCCAGATCTTGGAGAGTAGGTGTGTGTAGGAGGAGTGTGTTTTCTCCAGCTGACCTCTGAGAGTTTGCTGACACAACCCTCAGAGGGTGAATAACAAATGCTTCTCGCTGCAGGCGAGGCTCTTCAGGTCAATGTCCTCCGAAAGCCCATTTCCAGCCTCCTGTAGCCCCGTTTCCCTCCCCAGACACTCATATTCCCTAAATGATAAATAAATGCTGGGGTGTCAAGCTGCTTTCCTTAACACCTACTTTACTATTTTAAGTATGTCATTATATCTAGCTGGACTACAGTACACAAACAGAAAATGTAGTTACGGCTATAGTGTTTCTGTGTGCAGGATGGGGTGTGACAGTTTTGGAGAGTTGATGTTGGGGGGGGGGGGCACAGGATCACCCCACATCTCAGGGTGTAGCTTCATCTTAGCTTAAGGTGGTACGGTTCTGCTGAGAGGATGTACTCCAGCAGCCAAATGAAATAAATCACTTGGATATTGGATTCAGCTTTTCAGACATGGCCGACGCCGAGCGCAGGCTCGCCTGTCTGAAAAGGTCAGCGGTGTAAATGCTGTGGCCGGGGGGTGGGTGGGGGGGGGCTAACACGTTGGTGAGGTCTGCACCACTTGTCCTCCTACATCTCTGAAGACCTCCAGATCAAAAGGCCAGGGGAGCATCACAGTTAACCAGCAGCGCACAACGCCGGTGTCGGCCTGAGTGTGTTTGTGAACAGATCAGTGGGCATGTGTGTGTGTGTGTGTGTGTGTGTGTGTGTGTGTGTGTGTGTGTCTGTGTGTGTGTGTGTGTGTGTGTGTGTGTGTGTGTGTGTGTCTGCGATGCACTTCAGGCAGTGTGGGTGTAACAGTTTGAGACAAGAACTGGAGCATGTTTTTTTTAAATGTTTTTCAGAAATATAAGCCAAGAAATAGCATCTTTTATCATCATTACACTGCATAGGAAAATGTGACCAAACCAAATAAAACTATACATTACATCCCCACGCGGTGGTTCAGTCTACAGAATGAAATCACAAATCCACAGTGAAATTGGATTGGAATTGGCTTCGCCTGAATTCTTTTCTCAAATGTTGTTCTTTTCTCAGAGGTCTGAACTTTCAAGCTCGACAAGATGTTCGAGAAATAGAAGTCGGTTTAAGGCCAGATTTTGAATTCTTTACATCCAAAGGTGGCTGCAGGCAAACTGTGAAGGTTTTCATAACCTGACAAGTGGTACCAGAGCCTGTGTCCAGCGTCTGGATGGGATGTTAGAGGCAGTGGAATGAAACCTTTCACAACGCTGAGGGTGAGTGAGCAAAAAAGAAAAGAAGAGAACTTCCTTCCTTCCGTCCTTTTTTTCTACAACTTAACACCGAGAAGGAAATGCAAAGCAACTCAAGCTGGGGAGGGACGAGGATGAAAAGGTTTAATGGAAAAGTAAAACAGGAGGAGAGGAGGATGACCTTGGATCACGAAACCTTCCCTTTTGCATCTCAATGTCGCAGAAACATCGAGATTAAAGCAAAGCTCTGATGGACAACTAAGCTGCATGGGTGGGGTGGGGTGGGGTGGGGGGGTCTCTGAGGTAATGATGAAGCGGTGCAGGAGGGGGAAAAAATGCAGATGCATCTTTTTTTAACTCAAGGGAGATGGAGATGAGCAACATTCTGATTAACTCACCAAACCAAGTACATGTGGATGATGGTGATGATGTCGACTCGTCTCTGTGGGCGACCTGGAATCAGACATGTTTGATCTCCTGCATGTTGACTTTAGAATATGTTTTTAGCAGTAAGATACAAACTAGTCTGGTTAACATAATGGGATCTGAGAAGGATTTTTTATTTGCCAGATTTTTTATTTTTTGCTATGGTGGGGGAAAAAAAGGTAGTTTCTGGTGTTTGAGACGAATAACACATAAAGAGGAGGAGGAAATGTGAGTTTTATTGAATCTGAAAGCACAACGTTGCTACAGAAAGATCAAATCCGCATGTGATAAACAGAAAATGAGATCAGAATGTTTTCTTAGTCGTATGATGATCTGATACGTTACTGACAACAGGTGGACATTGTGGAGCCAATAATATGAGGTAGAACACAGTGATCATGTCAGAGGTCTTATGGATCCATCATAAAGTTATTCTATTTTCACATATAGAGTAGGGTAGAGTATAACATTATGTATCCCTTAAGGAGGTTCCATCAAGGACATTCATTTCTCCGTCATACACTGCACAGTAAGTACACAAAACACAGAAAAAGCACACAGAAAGCACCAGCACATAGAAAGTAGTACAACACCAAATAGAAAATCATAAATAGGCATATAAATTAAAAAAAAAAAAAATATATATATATATAATAAAAAATAAACAGGCCTCGTTAAGTATGGGTAAAATATGATATTATGATAATACATAAAGAGAAGGAAGTAATGTGATATGATCTGATAATATGGTAATATATGGTAAAAGTTAAGAAACTAAAATGGTAATGTAAATCTGATTAAATTTGCTGTCTATGTTATAATTTGCCATAACATATATCACAGACCATACTGACAAAACAAACAAAAACAAAAAACCCCATAACCTTCTAAAAACCCTGGAACACTGAAACTTCCTGCTTCTGGTGGGTCAGTCCGCTGGATTCATTAAGTTTAGTAGCTCTGCTCTGAGGGATCTCAGTGGTAGTTGATCAGCTAATGGTGTGTGTTCTCTTCTCTCCAGCCAGGAATTTCTCAGACGTAATAAGAATCTCACCAGTGCTCACAACGTTTATTATCCTCACCTCTTGGCTACCACCGCCTCATTATTTCTGTTTGAGCACCAGAATCCCCATTGATTCCAACAGACTTCTCTCTCCTTGGGGAGTGTTTTTTAGCCGAGCTCATCTTGAGTTAAATATCACTGACTAACTATTGGAGTGCATATAGAGAGATGAGGATCCACTTATGCCAGTAATAAATTTGTAATTCTAAATTACTGATGGTTTAGGAGAGGTGTCATTTGAGTCCACCTCTTTAGCCACTTGTATCACTCATATCTTTAATAGTAAAACCAGCCTCATTACTTTTTTTTTAAAGAAAAAGATGAATAAAGGGAAGAACAGAGGGCCAGTAAATATTCTCATAAATGAGATTTGACTTTCCTCCTTCATTCTTCTGTCATAATTAACACTAACTTCTTCGGTCTCAGCTCCGTCCATCCCATGTGACTCAAAAGGACATAAGAAATAGTCGACTACTTGCTCCATCATGATGTCACGGCATCACAGCCCACCGACATTATTAGTCAGTGGTGGTAATAGAGCTCATAGGGAGGTGTAATGACTTTTAGATTTGATCATCATCATCATCATCATCATCATCATCATCATCATCATGAAAGTCAAGGCAAAGTCGAGCCACTTGAATTACTATAAACCACTGTACACATGCACTCATTATATCACTATTCTAGGATGAAAATATTGTTCTTTTTCTCTGTAATATTTTCAATTAAATCTTTGACTATGTAGTCAGTGATATAGTGAGTCATACTGTAGCTCATTATGTCAAATACGAGTTTTATTAAAATATTATCTCTGTCTCTCTAATCCATACATGTTCCATATAGGGATAAAAACATTCAGTTTAAATGCATGGGATTCAGAATAGTTGGTTGATAATTGCTGAAAATATGTCATTTAAATTGCAGCACTCATGAGGTGCACGACCCCATGTCTCCATTTGCAGTCATACAGCTTATAACTGGAATTAGGAAAATGGAAGAAGTTATTTGTATAAATGAAAATCCTAATTCCTTCTTTCTTGAGCGGGATTATGATTTGTTTCTTCTTGTCTTTCTTTTTTAGTTATATTATGGTGAATATCATGCTGGAAAATTGCATGTGTGCAACATGCAAACAGTGTTTTCAGAACTATTTGACATGTGTTTAAAAGAAAAAAATCAGCTTTTTTTGTTCATGTAGTTTTACATCTGTTTGTTTGTGCAGAACTCCCTCTGAAAAATCAAGTAAAGCGTGTTTGTATGTTGACTTTGTCTTACTGACAAACTGCTACACAAACAATACACCATTCATGAAATCATGAGCCAATTGTTCAATATGTACTCTCTGTTTTTCTTGCATTAATAGTGATCACACTGATATGATATTATGTAACACCAGCAGACTGTAGTTTACCATAATTTTCAACTGTAATTCAGGGTCAGCAACAAGAGCATAGAATTGTGACAACAAAAATGGACTGAAATAGGAAAAAAAACCCCATAAAATTGTTAATTTAAACTCAAAGTTAATTCAGGATCCCAATGTGATTGTCAGAGGTGAAAGAATGAAAGACAGGAAAAGAGGGAGGGCGCAGGGAGAGTAATAGAAGCACTGAAGAATGGTTAAATAATAATATGATGAACAGAGAGAAGGACTGGAAGAATGGGAAACGGAAAGTCAGGAGAGAGAAAAGAAAAACATGAGAATGGTGGAATATTCAATGTTTCACCTGTGGTGGGGAAAAAAAACTAAAAAAAAGACAAACTTACAGTTATAATATTTGATCGTTCTGATTGGTTCATGGCTTCAGTGAGATCTGGTTTTAATGTATGTTGTTTTAATCCATCCATCCACTTTTTTATGTGCAGGTGTTAATGTTAAGTCATTTTTTAGGCATTTGCAAGTCTTGAAGACAACTGACAATGATTCCAAAGGTAGAAGCATGTTATAAGAAACTTACAGTTTTGGATATTTCAGCAGACATGCACATCTCTGTCCATCACACCTTTAATGTTGGGAAATCCAGCAGCCCTGAGGCCACATTAATTATTGCGTGACTCAATATTGTCATCAAGCCACCACACCAGCAGGGATCCCTCAACCCACAGAAGACAACCTGACCCTGTACGTACTGTATATCCGTTTGTGGAGTCTGATGAGAAGACCAACACAAAACAACCTGTTGTACCCCCCCCCCTCCTTCATCTGGGACATAAATATAAACATTTGGCGTGTCCGTGTACACGTTGGGTTACTCGTGTCGCCCCAGGTCTGCCCCTAAGATGATAGTGGATGCAGTGTGAGCTACAGCTACAGCTTTATCTGAGCAGAGAGGGCTGGATTGTAATTACAGGAAAAAGGGATAATCCTGTTCCTGGGTGGGTAATGACGCAAGGTTACCCACTTAAGGCCCAGCAATGAGTTACTGTACACGCTCGTGTAAATGTGGGTATGAACACTTCGGTGTGGGACTTTCATCATGCTTTATTGTAGAGTAGAGAACACTTTCAGTGTTTAGATTACATCTTGAGAAAGTTTAAGGTCACCATTTTGAAGATGCGCAATCAATTTCAGGAGCACCATTATTACTAATACCATGATCGCCTATATGTGTTTGAGGTTCATGCTTTAATATTTTACACATCTGAAGGGGAGCATCTGGACGTTAATTACCTTGCAACTTTACCAAACACAGACACACACGAGTACACACTCTATTACAGGGCTTGACAATAAGGTCTCCCTAGTTGCCTGGGGCATACACAATATCCCCTCATACTAGTAATATGAATGATTCAGCTGCCCGACGGGAAAAAATGCTAAAATAAAATCATGCGCAGCATTTTTTTTTTTAGGTTGTTGATGGACGTGGAAGGAATTGGAGCAGATAAAAATATACAAATAAATAAACAGATAGGTGAGGGGGGGTAAAAATCGTCAGTGAGCAAATATGTATATAAACCACATGAAACCTGGTGATGGTTTCTGACTGCTTTATTTGCCGACCTATTTCCTTTAGCTAACAGAGACTGCAACATGTATAGCATGCAAATTAAATTATTAAGAATGAACTTTTTAACTCAAACACAAAATGACAACAATGGAGAGCAGGGATTAAATAATTCCATACACAGGTCACTCTATCAAAGCTGAAATTTCACTGGATCTATATACCCACTCATCCACCACAGTTCAGTTCATGGGGACACAGAATCGCGGCGTTGGCTCCATTCCAGACGCGGTATTAATTAGCCAACCTCTGAATGTTATACTTCTTTTCATCAACCTTGTTTTGCAGTGACCGGATGAGTTACTTAATTGCCTATCATGGGGTATTTGTGGAGAAATCAGGGCTTACATTTTCCCCAAGTGTATTCAGTGAAGTGCTCTTGATGTGAACGCTGGCAGCGAGAGAGTGCTGCATCACATTTTCACGGCCTGACGCTGCGTGTGAGCGGAGCACAAGTGAGCGAGGAGCGTAGCTGAAAACTCGGTTCAGTCGATTTTTAGTAGCCCGGACGTAGGAAACACTAGAAGAAATCTAATTCAACCACTTATTTAGTTAGAAAACTGTAATTTATTTGCATGTTTCTTTTTATTGGGCTTTTGTCATTAACTTGAACATGCCCAGGTTGTCGCTGCTGTTACTGGTAGACACCATATGTGGAGGATTAAAAAGTCATCAGTGGAACTCATCATTGAAGCAGTTTGGTTATGTGAAACAGCTTTTAGTCAACATGAACCAGTTGAACTGCCTTAACGGTGAAGTTGTTTTACAGAGCCAGACCTGATGTGTTCTTTAATCAACAATTGCATCATCTTCCTCCTCATCTGCATTCGTTTTCACAATGTGAACTGTTTCTACTTTTGTTATTTGTGGTGGAACCAAACATTCTGGACTGTGCGAGCCTGGGGAAAACTTGTCATGTTGCTTCCACTGCGGATGAATAATTCCATTCATTTTTCAAACTTTTAAACACGATAATTTATGCAGGTTATTTATGTCTGTCACACATTAAAAGTAAAAGCATTGTGGCTCCAACAGTCACCAGTTATCAACTTTTCAAGCTCAATTTTATGCAGGGGAAAATCAAATTTGCTCATGTGGATTTTTTATTCTTCTTCACATTTGTTCAGGAAGAAGTGCGTTGCATGGATCCAGGATGTCTAACATTTGCCCTCCTTAGTGTAGATACAAGTTAGGTCATGTGGGCTCTGCTTTCGCTGCAAATTAAATATCAGATCAGTAGCAAAAAGAGCAAGAAATTTAAAATGAAATGTTCTTCGTAAGTCGGTTTTACTATTCAGGCAGATGGAACCCGTTTTCGGTGTTCATTTATTGAAGAGCCAAAATATAAGGGCAGAAAAGTATCTGTTGTTAGCAAGTAAGTGTAGCATTGCCCCATAAATATGGGAACACAATGCAATACAGTGTTATTCACAAGCCAAAGGTCACTGATCACTATTCCCTGAACTGGTTGACAGACTAAATTATTTTGCACCCTTACATAGTTTTCAGGTTTCCCCCAAAAGCTTCTTATTTTTCAAAAAATAAATCTCAGCGGTCAGAAAGGTTTCTATAATTCCCTCCCAAAACAACAACGATCACATTTTATGTTTTCTCATATCATTATTAATCAAAGCGGAAATACTCTTTGTGTGACTTCTCACTTTTTAACACCATATAACACAAAATGTGTAACAATGACCGACAACACCCAGACTGGAGGACCTGGGAATGAAAACAAGCATCTAATGAAACAATCGTTCATCTAACACTGTGAAGTTTATCAGGGCGGAAAAAAAAAATCCACCGCTGCACCCGAAACACCTCGAACGACCCAACATGTCAGAATTATTTTTTCTGCCTTTCTTTGCCTTGTCATCCCATTTTTCAAAGGCTCAAACAAAAGGAGTGAAAAGTTTTTTTGTTTTTTTGAAATACCTTAATTGCTTCCATGAGCTCCGTGTCACACCCAGTGCTGGGGCTGCAGCTGTTGACCATGTCGATGAGCCAAAGGAAATCAATAGACAAACTCGAATGACAAACATCCTGTTAGCTTTGGACACCTACATCCACCTGACCCTGGTGTGTGTCTGTCCTTCTGTAACCTTTTTTAGTGCTGCAGACCTTTTGTTACTGCTGGCACTGATGCAGATCCAAGTGCACCAACATATAATTCTAGTGGCTTTGTTTAAAAGCAGTACTAACCGTGCAGATTTACTCAACATTAAATTGTAATAACATAAGTAATGACTAATTATGTTTTGAGCTTTTCACCTTTCTTAAAGTGTATTAATTGATCGATATTACTGGTAACTAATGTGGTTAACAGATGGTACGGTCCTGCATCACACTTCAATAAATAAAGTATAAAAATGAGAATATATAAAGGAATCAAAGTTTATTTGAAATTAGTATCACCACAACAAATAAATCCAATCATTTTAGGTAAAGAAACACGAATCAAGTAAACAGGAACCAATTTATATTAAATTACTGTAAAAATGTTTTTCAAAAAAAATCATTATTTACTTGGTTGCTGGTTTGATTATTTTTCAGTGCATCTATTAGCATTAACAGGAACTGCCTACCTGTATGTTTGTCACATAAGGCTGTTTGAATCCAGACCATACTGGTCCTTACCAGATCCTCTAAACATTCCTACAGTAAATTCCATGTGAGGGAATATTTACATGGTATTGAGGTTCGCAGAACAAAAATATGAACCTGCATATGGACCTCTGCCCCCTTTTGACAGCACAGCTACATCTCTTTTCTATTATTCCACTCCCAATTTCTCTCTTCACTTTTTTTCACTTCACTTCACAGCTTCTCCCAATAGAGTTCCCACTTCTTCTTTGTTTTTCTTCCCTTGTGTCCTGTCATCACTTCGAGACAGAAGTATCACACTTCTTTGCCGATGTTTATCTCATTTTATTATACTTTCTCTTCAAACTCAGACAGATCAGAGATGACCTGAGGTGCATTTTATTTAGCAAATGTGAGAATATCTGTTCTGTTTTTGGTATAGACAGCTGAGATTTCTGGCAGATGCAAATTGATAAAAGCATCCGTTGCAGTCACAGTTATAGTGTGCTGACTTCCATGCCTTTTAAATCTTTAATGCATTCCTGTCTTATGTAAAGCACTTTGAAATGCCTTGTTTAAATGTGCAGTGATTAACTCTGAGTTTGACGTTTGAGAAAAATCAATGCCTAAATGTTCCAAAGAGAATTGCACATTAATACTTGTATAATATTAGTTTAGATTCATCATCGATTGCTAATGTAAGATGCATGATGGTTACGTTATGTCTGGTTTAGAGTAAATAATAATAATAACAATAATAATAATAAAAATGTGTTCCAAACATGGAAAATTCTTCAATTCCAAGGTGAAGACATGAATTCAGACGACACCTGAATCTTCTTCACAACCTTCTCAAAAGTCAGATCAGTGATTATCCTGAAAACACGTATATTTTCACATTAACACAGGCTTCTATACCAATTCTGTTAATATTTTTCTTTGAAAAGAAGTACTGTATATCCTAAAAATATTCTTGTGCTAGCACAGAAAATTTTCGTAGTAATATGATGAAAAACAAGAACACAATTAGTGCTGCAAAATTGTCAGCGCTGGAGTCTGGTTTATTGAACCTGTTGTGCAGCTGAGTAAAACTTTTCACTTTAGATTATCAGTGAACATCTGGAAACAGTTTAACTAAAAAAAGTCCTATTATTTCTGTATTTCAGAATTAAAATAAACCCATAATTTTGTAAATTATTAAAATGCATCTGTGTTTCTATTCAATTACTCTAGTATATTACAATATTTTTTACGTTAATGGTAAATTGAATGTCATGACACCTTTCTTGTCTGATCAACAAACTCAAAGTGTGACATCAACTGATCGTCAGTAGCTCAGCCGTCCACAACAAGAAGCTGGAGGAAGCAGGGGGGAAGCCATGCAGACATGAGCAGCATGTGAACACTCAGCACAAAAAACGCTCCCAGGTTCCCTGCTGGATTTGAACTCAAGATCTTCTGACATGCCTCATCAAACCTTACATATAAACAGACAGACAGTGGCAACCAAACTCCCCCCCCCCCGGGGGTGGCAGGTGCCCATTAAAACTGATGACTCATGGAAACTCAGTGGAGGTTGTCCCATCAATACATCTCCGAACATCTGCGTCAACAGGCGGAGCAGATTGTGGCACGTCGTTCATTTTCACTTCCTCTCACCTGCACATGATGACCTACTCTCCTCTATAAACAAGGACATACGTACATTATATTTCAGAGCAGGATACTCTGCTGATTCCAATATAAATATAAATTCAGCAGAATTTCACGCAGCACATTATAATATTCCTTGCTTTGCACAAGAGGAACATAATATGCACATATGGTCAAGGACACACAACGCCCTGATGTGTGTGAAGCGAGGAAGCGAATGATACCAGCACTAATACAGGCTAATAATAATAACGTGAAATTACCAGGAGCTACAAGTTGTCACGTTTGACATTGTTCCTCACAAAGATCCCTTTAAATGCAAAAACTATGTAATTTGGGAATTCTACATTTTAAAACATGATACTACCTGGATCAATGGACAGGCAGTGTTTGCAATGTGGGTCCAGATCTGTGACAATGAATAATAATGCCTGGTTATTGCTGCTTATCTCACCCGCAAAGCGTGCGAGGTCTTGTCTTCTCTGGCAAATCACATGATGTATGAGGTCACGAGTGAT
Organism: Antennarius striatus; assembly: GCF_040054535.1. NCBI lineage: Eukaryota > Metazoa > Chordata > Actinopteri > Lophiiformes > Antennariidae > Antennarius > Antennarius striatus. The sequence goes on along the minus strand of NC_090780.1, from coordinate 2,965,252 downwards.
GACCTGTGGTCCTCTTCCTCAAAGCTTCTGGGATACACGTATATGCAGTCATGCATATGAACGCACACATGTTCACACGCTCACATGAAAAGCTGCTCAAGCACGTATGATCAGGGTAGCTGGTGTGAATGTTCACAAAGCACCATGGGTAGTTGCTTTTCATGCGGTGAAAGTAAGAACCATCGTGTCTTTTATGCATTGAAAAAATAACATGACAGTCTGTAAATCATTATAACGTTTCAAATGGGACTAAAAGAACAAAACGCACCAAAGTGTAAGAGCTGTAGTTGTTTAAACTCTTTGAAGGCTGCTGGATCACATAATGAGCAAGATAATCAGCTATATTTACAATACACAGCTCATATGAGGCCCCATAATGGGGCTGGCATCATGCCCAGGGTGTACCCTGCCTCTTAAATATAAAATCACGAGTTATATGTTGAGACTTATCCCAGAGAGAAAAAAAAGAAGAAGCTAAATCTGAACATCCGAAGCGATCCCTGAACCAACCACTATAAATTAGACTTTTAAACATGCAGAATGTGTTTCTGTTCGTAGCGGTCATTAAGAGTTTCCGTTCTTTATCCAACCTCAAAGTTAGCTCCTCACTGCTTTGTCCTCATAAAGCTACGATGAGCTTCTATTCTACCGGTACTTGTGCATGACTACCTTATCAAACAGACATGTGATGCAGAATCTCAATGCTGTCGGATTTTTGCATTACAGCATCACGAGGAGTTTGAAATAGTGCTCCAAAATACCCAAAATGTAATATTTGTCAAGTGTATTCATGTTTACTTGCGTCTAATAGCGTGCGTCTATTGTCGCTCTTTAACCAAAAAATGATGAATACATTTGAATAAAAATGCTTTTAACAAATTATTTTTTATTCAGAAGGCAAAAGTAAGAACTACACTATCTAGAATCATGCTAGAGTCAGGAAAACATCCATTCATTTATTCATTCATCTTCCAAGTCCTTCATCCGCTGTGGTGGGTCGCAGGGTTGCTGGAGCCTATCCCAGCTGGCATAGGGCATGAGGCGGGGGACACTCCGGGCGTGACGCCAGTGCACAGCGGAGCCACACAGAGACACAGACAAACACACACACTCACTCCTACGGTCAATTTGGGACCAGCCAATCAACCTGAAGCGCTACCCACTATTCCACTGTACCGCCTGGAAAACATACAGGATGTTGGAAAAGAATGGTTAAAAAACAAACAAACACGAAAAAAAAACCCCGACTCCTACGCAGGATAAATGTATTCAGTATAAGATGTTTACAATCTGATGTAACTTCATGATGTATATTCTAATCAGCGGGCCTGTGACACTATCACAATGTAGGTGTCGACTCACCGCTATCAGTCTAACACGAACAGTACATTTCCAGAAGCCTTTCAAAGGAATGTGAAACATTACAAGCCTTCATTTGTCACATCCGACACGACTTTGAGTTTAAATGTAGGATATGAAAATAACCCCTCTTGGATGACATCCACCTCGAGATTAGTGGCAGTAGCTCCACTCATCGTGCTATTGCTGTCAATTTGTACAATTTAAACCACCTCCATTCTGTTCTTGTATTTAATTGGGTTTAAGGTTCATCTAATATCTGCCCTGAAAATATATAGTTAGAGTAGAGAGTACATCATTACGCTGCAGCCAAGCTGCTATTCATCAGACAATGCCTCTTTAGCATTTGGATGATAATTGAGAACTGGTGATTATTCCTGTTATGAAGCCATATAATTACACACTTTTAATGCGTACACGTATATCACATGCTTTTTTTGCACTTGAAGTGCCACACAAATGCATGCATTTGTCTGAAGACAAAGACACCTCTATTCTCTTTCACGCACTGACCCATAATTCTCATCCCCAGTCATTTGAGCATAATCTGCTTTCATGCACAGCAGCCATCAGTGGCATCCTTTTATTGGTTTGACACGTGAAATTGTACTTTCCTCACCGACCAAAACTGGGCTTTGAACCAGAAAGCGAAGGTTGTCCACATTTTGTCTCAAGGAGAAATTGAGACCCAGACATGACAAGAACAGGACCCAGAAATGCAAAAGAAATGAGATCTCTTTCTCCAAGCACCAACATTTCATGTCTTATAGTCTGCTGATATTAGCCTAGACTGCAGCAGAAAATGGAAGTTTCTAGTGTAGAAAATACTCAACATTGATAATAATGTCAATCAACAGGTGGGTGTTGATAAAATGAGGCTGGAAACTATCAAGGAAATGCAGCTTAAGCAGTAGGGCTTGATTATACTAGACTCCAAAGGCCTCAATTTGTTTCAGATCCATGACAATTTGATCAACACTCTTAAAAATAAGAGTTACAGAGCTTTTGATTTACAACAGACATTACTGCTGGGTTTCAATTCACTCTTTTAGTAGATGGTGGAGGAGCCACTATTCTATTTGTGTACAGAGACACTCCTCAGAAACGTTGGCTGACATTCCATTAATAAACCTCAGGACACCGGGTCAGTCACGCTGACAACAGAACGATAACTCCAAGAAAGACAGAACCCGAGGAAACTTTTTTAGATCCTGTCTCTGCCACTTAGGTGACATATTAGGTTATCATAACTCACCCCTCCTTACATTAATAATCATCTCAACACTTATCTGCCCAGCTGTTTGGTCTCTGGGTAAGGGGGGAGTGTATACTCGGTGATTGAATAAGGATGCGGTAGCAGTATTTTAGCTCTGTCCACTTTGCTGCCACCTCCCATCTACTGATTTGTAACCCAGCCCTGGCACATCCATTGTAAGTGACAGCCTGGCATTTGGACAAAATTACTTTCACATATTAGAAGAGGAATGCTGCAGTGGTTACAGTCGCAGCATTACAGAAACAGCTTTTTCTTTCCTCTATATGACAAATTAAAAAAATCTGTTCACACACACATTTGAAACAACAGAAATTCAAAACACACAAGCACTTAATGTACACTATGTACAATATATGAACCAAACAAGTCTGGGTATAAAGAAAAGCAAACTTGCTTTTTGGAGTTTTCTGTGTGTGTGTGTGTGCGTGTGCACACGCACGCACGCACGCACGCACGCACGCACGCACGCACGCACGCACGCACGCACGCACGCACGCACGCACGCACACACACATACACACAAACACACACACACACACACATCCAAATAAACTTAAAACTGAAAAGAGCCATAAAGGTGATGGACTGCATGAATATGCTGCCTGCACCTTTCTGAGGTCAGCACACAGTGAACTGGGCGGGTGTAAACTGTACAGTCAGCAATCCGTAAGTGATTTCTGATGCTTTTGAATTCCTCTGCCAACCCCCACTGCTGGGGGAAAAAAAAAAAACCATCCATTCGAGGAAATAGTGAGATAAAGAGACAGCAAGCTGAGGAAACATTAAAAGATAATGACTGCCAGTCTTCTTTAGCGAAGAGGGAAAAGGTCAGGAAAAAAAAAAACATGTAGGATGCGTCATCACCGTTACCAAGTTTCAAATTAATGATATTGTTCAACAAGGTTAATGTAGGCAAATACATTCAGTCATGACTGATGGGTTGACATAATCGCTCTACTTATTATAGGTCCACTAATCAGTATCCAAACAGTCCAGGCTGTACTGGTCAAATGATGCATTCGATGTGTCAGTAATTATATATTAAGTACTCTCTGCAGTTGCCTCACATCTTGTTACTTTTTACCTCAAAATCCTTAATTATCACTCATGTGTAAAAATGCAAGTGTAATAATTAGTATAATCAGGAAAATTGACATAAAATATTTTAAGCATTCAAGCAGGATGTAACTCATTATTACTTTTGCTATAGGATAAAAATAGTACTGTATTTATGCTAATTCAACTGGGCAAAGCTACATATTTGGATAAATAATCTAATTCTGAATCATCCTATTGTTTATTCTCACCATTGACTGAAAATACTGTAAATGATGCCGGAAATAAGCAGAGACCAAAGTAACACAATCAAATATACAGCGGTACCTCTACTTACGAATGTCTCTACATACGAAATTTTCTATTGACGAAAGGCCTCAACAGGAAAATATTGTCTCTAGTTACGAAAGAAATTTCGAGTTACGAAAGGTATAAATACAGTTTGGGCTGATACTCGCAGCTCCCACAGGTTCCTGAACGCAACATTCTTACAGCTGCTCTGCCATTGGCTATTACCTAGCATCCTGGCATCCCATTGGCTAAGAGGGACCTCTGTGCGTAGCTAGATAGGTGTCTATGCAGCGTCCTCGTCATTCGGCCCTCGACCCATGACGTGTTCTGATAGTTTTACGTAAATATATTAACTTTTAGAGTATTCACTATGGACACCAAGAAAGTGACGGAGAAAAGAGGAAAAGAAAAGACGGAGAAAAGAGTTTTTTTGTCTGTACAAACAAAGCAAGAGATCATAAAAAAGCGTGAAAAAGGGATGCGTTTGGTTGATCTCACCAAAGAAAATGGCCGTAATGCATCTACACTCACCACGATATTAAAACAAAAGGAAGTTTAAGGAGTTTACGGGGTCGCGTGGGTGGTTGGAGAAGTTCAGAAGGAGGACTGGAATTCACTCTGTTGTTCATGGTGGGGCAAGAGGGCATGAACCAAAGAGGGCAAAAAACAATGAGGACAGCAGTTAAAAGGTAAATGACCATCATTTTTATTCTTTATTTTTTACACTATGCGCAACTCTCATTTATTGAGTAATAATCGCTAAGCTGGAGTCTTATTGCCTTTTTGTAAATAATTTTGCTGTAATTCTAATTTGTTTCAGTGGAGTTGCCATTTCCAGACAAATAAAAAGTTTACCTTTTTGGATTATGTTGCTAATTAAATATTTAAAATGAGATCACACAGATGGGGATGAGTAAGAGCCCTGCTTGTGATCCTGCAGTATTGATGCTGGAAGGTTTCAATGGAGGATCTCCAATTTGGCAGCCATCCACCCTTGTCCTGCAGAAGCTTCAGTCTTCACTCAGAACAACCTGGATTTGAAAGGATCCACTTCCAATAATGAAAGTCTGTTACTGTTTGGACACTGTAGTCGTTGAATCCACCCCCTGGTCCTAAAAAGTTACTTTAGAAGGTCCAATGTGTCCACGTCTAACAGAAGGAAAAGTTTATCTAATATGGAATGTTGCTTCATTTTGGTGAATGGAATCTAAATGATTTAGACATATTCAGACCCCTTTCACTTTTCTAAATTTGTTATGTTGCAGCCTGGTTACAACCATTTAAATAACTTCCTACAGTCATCTGCACTTAGTACCCTATAATTAGAAAGTAAAAATATTATTTAAGAATCTTAAAATGTCACATAGCTATGGGTGATCAGACCCTTTTCTCAGCACTTACAGCATTTGGCAGCAATTACAGCCTTGAGCCTTTTTGGGTATGACCCAGTGAGATTTACACACATGAATTTGGGGGATTTTCTTCATCTTTGTGAATCCTTTCAAGCCCGTTGGAGTTGATAGAGAATATTGGTGGACAGCTCATGTTTAATAGGGTTAATAAGTCATGGCTAGTCCAGAACATTCACAGTTGTCCCTCAGCCACTCTGTTGTTTGACCTGTGTGCTTGAACTTTTGGCTCAGTCTGAGATCTGGAGCACCATGGAAAAAAATTTTTTTTGAAGATCGTTCTGCACTTTGCACCATCCTGCTTTCCTTCAATCCTGACCAGTCTCCAAGTCTCTGCTGCTTAACACATTCACTGTCAGAATGGTATTGGGGAGGCAATGAGCTATGCCAATGAGCTATAACATTAATTGAGGCCAAACAGTTCAAACTTTGCTTCAACAGACCAGAGAATCTTGTTTCTCACAGTCTGAGGATCTTTGTAAAAGTTCAAGTGGGCTTTCATGTGTTTTGGGTGAGGATTCCATCCAGCCCTTCAATCGCTTTCTACCTCTTCATCCGCTGTGGCAGGTCACGGGGTGCTGGAGCCTATCCCAGCTGACTGAGGGCGTGAGGCGGGGGAAACCCAAGACTGGTTGACTGCAGTGATGGTTGACCTTCTGGAAATTTGTTCCATCATCCCATGTCTCTAAACAAAGCCCTTTACCCCCAGTTGCTGAGTTTCATCAGGTAACCAGCTCCTGTTAGAGTCCTGCCTGTGCTCTTGGGAACCCTCAGCAGAAATATTTTGTATATATCTCAGATTTGTGCCTGACAACAACCCTGTGTGTAATCTCTGCAGGTAGTTCCTTTAACCTAAAGGATTGGTTTTGCTCTGTCATGCATTGCAATCTGTGAAGCCTTTTGTGGATGTGTCAATGTACAGTATTACACCATCGCATTACATCAGCAGGTTCACTCAAAACATGTATGGAAACTGGTAAATATTTACGATCAAGTGTCCCAATTATGACACATATTCCATTGTTTTCATTCATAGCAAAAGGACGGCTAAGCTCAAGCCTGATGCATTTATGATAAAACAACATCACTGAGATGAACAGGAATCGAGAGGATTACTTTTATTATCATCATCATCATTATTCACACTTGCATTTGAGGATCAAGCAAAAGAAATGTGCTGACAGAAAGTACAATGAATGATTTCCTTTTTGAGGAGATATACTGAAAAGTAGTCAAAAATGAACAACAATATTTGTGTTATTTAAATGAATGGTTTTTGAAAAGTTAAATCCACTTTTGTCGTATTACGAAAGGATTTCTGAATCATGTTTTGTCTTGAAGCTCGACTTTACCCTTAGCCACAAGCTGATGACTGAGCCAGAATTCTCAATCCCCCGTTTTCACAAGGTTGCATCTCTGATATATGAAAATACTAAAAACAAATATAATAAACAATGGATGAGTTGTTGCCTCCCGGCTTCGGTTTGAGAACAGATGATAACAAGGACACACAGAGGTTGTTTGAGCCTTGAGTGACAAGAAAGGAAACCAAAGCCTCTGACACATGATTGTCTCACTGACTGACTGACTGACTGACTGATCGTCTGACTTACTTACTAACTGACAAACTGATCATCTGAAAAACTGACTGACAGACTGACTGACTGACTGGGGTAGCTAAGGTAGCTGACTGTGGGTGGTGTGTACTAATCAAAATCAGATGTTAATATCACATTTGAATGGTTAAGTCACAGATGTTTCCAAAATAAAAGCAATGCTAATCCCATATTATATATTATTAGTATGGGATTATATCATATTAATATGGGATTGGCTCTCTCTCTCTCTCTCTCTCTCTCTCTCTCTCTCTCTCTCTCTCTCTCTCTCTCTCTCTCTCTCTCTCTCTCTCTCTCTCTCTCTCTATCTATCTATATATATATATATATATATATATATATATATATATATATATATACTGTATATATGATAGCATAGATGATAGCTATGCAAGCTATGCAATGAATGCTAATGCGAGGGAAGCCCTCCCTGTGAAACTGTTGGGATAGGGTTAGGCATTTGTATTCAACTACATACATTAATGCATTACTTAGATAGCGTCAGAAGATTAGCATTCCAAAGATTTACGTCATATTGTAGATCAAAAAAAGTGTACTTTACCAAGATGAATATATCCCTAATGCACAGTGAGACAAACTGAGTCAGTATATAATTAAAGGTTTATTCTAACCAATACAAAAACAAGAATTGTTGGACTGGAAAGTTTAGAACAAATTTCCCATCTAAATTAAATTTTACAATGACTTGAGAAGTAAAATTAATGTTCATGGCAATTTTGAGGAGAGCAAAGATACGGGGAAGCAGTGACCGACACACCCATCTGTTTTAACAAAGGATGCAATATTTGGTGGCAGAGGCTGTTTAATTAGGTCGACAGATTATTTCCTATTTATACTTACAGTCTATCTTGTGCTCAAACTGAAGTCAAGAAATACTATTGTGTTTTTTGGATAGGAAGATTCTAAAGTCAATGCAACCCCACACCACAGAACTAATACTCCCTGCACACACCTGACAATGAGAGCGCTACTGCCAACTTATGTGGTGGATGTGCAATTACACTTTATTCTTGAGCAAAAAAAAAAGCACATTTCCCAGGGTCACGCGTGCCCCAGCGACAATAATTATATGGAAATTTGCATTTATTCTTGCTCTCTTGGATGATATGAATGACAGAATGATGTCAATGATCCTGTGATCACACTAACACAAAAGCCCAAGGAGAAAATTCTACTTCCTTCAGGCTGTATAAAGTAAAAAAAAACCACAGTTCAAGAATTATTTTGAGCTGACAAAAAAATGACATCAGGGAAACTGAGAATGAAGTAGATGATTGTGTTACATTCTTAAATATAAAAATCTATTATAAAAATGTTTCTTGCATAGTACATGACTTTTACTAATCTGTCTCGAGAACACACAAATGTTTGGGGGTTTTTTTTAACAGGGGTGAAACATTAATGAAGTCATGGATTGTCTCAAGAGACAAGGAAAAGTAAAATGATCAACACAACAGCTGGTAAGATGAAAACACATCCTCCCAGGAGGTCTGAGGGGTGTATCAAGTGGTTTTATCTATGTATCCCCAGATAATCCTTTTTTTGCCTGCCTGTCACTCACACTTCCAGATGTCATAATTAATAGTAGCGGTCCAGTGATTACAAAAGCAACACCAAGCAATCTTGCACATACTTGGTTGCTCGTAGTCATCAATCAGCTGAGGTAATCATTAGAATCAAAGGGGTAAAGAAAAATAGATGGAATGCACTCAGCCATTTCTTATGATATATACAAAATTACAAAAATACACAAAAAAAAAACAATAATAGTAAAATTGAATTTGGATGGCAATTAGTGGAATAATGCAAGCAGTGTGCCACCTGTCAGATTCATGTGAATAATCATCAAGTCTGTCTGGAGAACCTAATCCATGGATCTGCTGTGCAGTGAACCGAGAGATTTACACACGGGATACACGCAGGACAGTTTAGCACAGAGTGCTCTCCACAAACTGCTTGTCATTCATCTACTGTAATGCGCTACTGGTCTCACTGGTTTGTCTTAGTGTCTATCAAACACTGCCTCATCTGTACTTTTCTCTTTTTGTGCAACTGTGACCCTCATTGGACTGGACAGTTTGCTGCCAGCTCCACCCTCTCCTAATCTGTCTCTGTTGGTCCACTGGTTTGGCAAACAGGTAAAGATGGGCAGGTGGAGAGTGATGTCTAGGACACAACCCAGGATGTGGTGCACAGGGACTCATGACCGTTCCTCAGGGCCATACCCCTCCCAGTTAACGAGATACTAGACACCCCTCCCTTGATGACATGACTTCAGGAGCCAATTAACGGAGTATGTGGTGCCCCGATGATCAGCTGAAGAGGAGGACGGTGGGGCCGCAGCGACCACCAGACTCTCCTGGTGGTCCTCTCCTCTCCACAGTTTAGCTTGTAGAGAAACCCAACTTGGGATGGATTTGCGTGGATTGGGGTAACTTTAATCTAACTTCTATGGGATTTATTTGGGGGGAGGGGGGTGGCCGGGAGGATGTGAGGAAAGTGTCAGGGCTGGTCTCCTCAACCTTTGAGAACCTCCATAAAAGGGCATCGGGCTTAACATTGCAGGAGCCAGGACAATAAGAAATGATGAGGAACAGGAACCTGATGGGAGTTCAATCTTTTGGCTGACTGAATAAACTCCAGATTGTTATGGTCAATCCAGGCCAAAGAATGGCTGCTTGGTGACTTTCAACAAATGATGCCACTCCTCAAAGGCCAACTTAACTGCTAGAAACTCTTTGTAGCCCTTTTAAGGCTACAAAGAGCTTTTTGTAGACACTTGAGACCTACGAGTGAGAGAACTGCAGGTCTAGAGTGTCCACCTCCATCTCCAACTGCCTCTGCCTTTGGGTATTTGAAGGACGGGAGCAAACGTAACTTGAACAATAAAAGGGACCTTTGAGAAGGTGAGGGCTGTGTGTTTACCACAGTAATACTGTCCTGTGCCTCATCTGAATGCGGTGGTCCACTCAGAAGGTTCACGCCGAACACCTTGCAAAGCTTTATGGCATGGGCTTGGAGAACAAGCAGGCGTGGACTGTTCTCAAACTAAAAGGTGGTTTACAGTGACCACCACCTTTGCCTCCAAGGAGGCAAATGAATGAAGACGATGGAACAGTTCATGATAGAAGGTCAGGCCTCTCGACCTCCAGAGTAGCATGCAGGTGATCCCATATGGAGCTATGATAGCGGCTGTGGTGGCACAGGGGCAGGCACTGAAGTCAGTGGAGAGACACCTACCGTAGCATTCACAAGTGTCTCTGTAAGCTGTCTTACCAGGTAGCCAAAGCAGCAAAGGCTTGCTCCTGGTTCACAAAAGCCAGGCAAGCATCTGTTTGGCAGAGGTAGGCAGGGTCTTTTGGTTTTGTAGAGTCTGTTCAATCCACTCAAATCAATTATGCAGAAACGTGGAGTCTGCTGGATGCATTCCTGACCACATTGTACAGAAACAGATAAGAAATTGGACCAAAAGCAGCACTCCAGTTTCCAGTTGGGTAAATGTGAAGCTCTTGGTCATTGGATGGAAGTCTGGTTTGGAACAGAATGTGGACTAGGAAGGCAATCAATCAAAGTTGGACTCTTGCATGAAAAACAAAAAACGATCTGGCTGGTAGTGCATGTTAGGGAGCAGTATAAATGGAGGGTGAATTACAAGGATGAAGTAGCTGCGGCAACGGGTGAGTGGACTTGGTTGTGGTTTGTATATTTTGAAACAAAGCAGTGGCTGGTAGGAAGAACCCCAATTCAAATTACAGTGGTACAGGGTCCTAAAATAGGTTTTGAAAACATTTTAATTAGATACAGTCAATATTTTAGACAGAACTACCTTGTAGGACAGTGATTCTAGCAACACACAACTGTCTCTATCTCCAGCACTCGTGCCCTTTGTGTCCATGGAGATGAAAATACAGCAATGCAAAACCATAACTTGTTGTGTGAACAGTAGTAACCAAGCAGACAAGAAAAAGTAAAAGCAAAAAAATAGTTACTGTATTAAATTTAAAAATATACTGGGTTAATAAAAGGACATAGTTTCATGCAACAGCAGCTCAAGAATAAAACCACTCCATTAATTTCTAACAAAAATGAGGTGTGCAGCAATCAGCTTGTCGTTGTTTAGCTGCCCAGCAGAAGCAATTTACCATGTCATGGTGATCACAAAATTCCATTATGTTGCACAGTTTTAGGGTTATTATAATTATCACAATAGGCAGCCTTTCAAAAATTATTATATCCAGTGGCTCTAAAATATAATATAAAAATTAATTTAAAAATTCAATGTATGCTCAATGTAAATGCTACATATGCGTTTTTTAAATATGTTTTTCTGTCATTCAAAATTAACTTACAAGTACAATTTGATTAGATAAATCTGCATTCTGTGTAACAATAATGTGAGAATAAAAGTGAGAGGTCAAGCCTACCAGTTACAAATATTTCATTTTAGATATGAGGCTGAAGTGGAAGTTGCATCAGGAAAATAATGCGCATCCATACTGAAATTAATTTGTCTTACCCTCCTGTCATTCAAATCACAATCAGTCTGGACTCTATGTCATTGATTAGATATCATACAATGGCATAGTGACATACCTTATTAACCTATTGTTTTGGTAGATCTCTGTGTTGAATAAAGTCAACTGAACTTGAGGAAAAGTTTGAATCTGTTGATTGGAGGACATGCACTTGTGGCTTAACATCCCTGAAGAGTCACTGCATTGAAAACTCTCTTACATGAAATGCTATTGAAGATGCTACTGCGCTCATCTGATCTTTAATGCTACAGTGATGTTGGTTAAATAAACACTGTATATAAATGAATAACAAAAAATCCTTATTAACTCACAATTCATTTTCACTCGTGAAAGTGAAAGTCAAGCCTGTCTGACGCAGAACCTTACGCGTCGTTATTCTCAAAGAGAAGGCATTTTTTCATTAGAGGCGCATCCATTACTCACTAACAACTTAATTGATCCATGTCTTTGAGTTCTACAGTAATCGCAAATTGATTGATTCATCCTCAAGAGGCACAGTGGTGGGAATTGTCTGGCCAAGAAGAACGACAAAATCATCGACTTTGTGCCTATGATTGAGACTTGAATAGTAATGAGTAAGAAAAAAGGTGGAACAAAGGTGAGCTCTGTCAAAAACAGTTGATGAGGGGGAAGAGGCAGCAGTATATTTGAATTATGATAAATAGATACAACACAAATATAGAACAAATGGCAGCCACCACAACAGACTCTCAGTCATGTCTTTTAAAAACAAATACAGCGGTACCTCTACTTACGAATGTCTCTACATACGAAATTTTCTACTTACGAAAGGCCTCACCAGGAAAATATTGTTAGTTACGAAACACATTTCGAGTTACGAAAGGTAAAAATACAGTATGGGCTGATACTCGCAGCTCCCAAAGGTTCCTGAACGCAACATTCTTATAGCTGCTCTGCCATTGGCTATTACCTAGCATCCTGGCATTCCATTGGCTAAGAGGGACGTCTGTGTGGAGCTAGATAGGTGTCTATGCAGCGTCCTCGTCATTCGGCCCTCGACCCATGAGGTGTTCTGATAGTTTTACGTAAATATATTAACTTTTAGAGTATTCACTATGGACCCCAAGAAAGTGACAGAGAAAAGAGTTTTTTTGTCCGTACAAACAAAGCAAGAGATCATAGAAAAGCGTGAAAAAGGGACGCGTTTAGTTGATCTCACCAAAGAATATGGCCGTAATGCATCTACAATCACCACGTTATTAAAACAAAAGGAAGTTTAAGGAGTTTTAAGGCATTGGGTGGGTGGTTGGGGAAGTTCAGAAGGAGGACTGGAATTCACTCTGTTGTTCATGGTGGGGCAAGAGAATTTTGGGGGGCTTGGAACGGATTAGGGCATTTGCATGGAAAATGCGTCTGTACTTACAAAATTTTGTAGTTACGAAATTTCTTCCAGAACCAACTAATTTCACAAGTAGAGGTACCACTGCATATTTAAATTAGAATAGATCAGGATCTAAACAAGGCAATCAAATGCCTGAAGCTGGACTTCACTGAAAGGCGACACAAAACTACAACATATATAATGTCTCAGCAGTTAAACTATAGTCTGGAAAACACTAAAGAGTCAATTTTGTGACAAACAAAACAAAATCATCCTCCTTACTTAATATTTGTATGATGTGTTTTACCTCAAATATTAACAACAGACCTATATGTAAAAAGACAAACATAGTCCGAAATTATTCTTTATATGAAGTCAAAAAGACGTTTGTGAAAGGTGACCTATGGCAGGTATTTTTCTCTTTTCCTGATTACAGCTACTTAGCGACACGTCTCTGTCCCACCAAAGGTGAATTCTGAGGTGAACGGACAACTGAGGCAGAGTCAATAGTTCAGTAACGTGATCATGGCAATTACATAAGGGTCAGGGTCACAGAAAGAAATAGAGGTTAGGGTAGTTGTGGTGGTGATGGTGTATGTGCAGGCATCCATGCGTGTGTGCACGTGTGCATACGTATTTGTGTGTGTGTGTACGTGTGTGTACAATTTGACATTTAAAAAGTCACTATATGAAAATATAGACCTCAAATGAAGACAACATAATATCACAGGAACTACTGGAGCAGCATTGTAGAGAATGCCCTGTACAGATAGACCTCAGGCAATCAGTGAACCGGGAAAAGATTAGAAGAGAATCAATTCTACAAAGATCTTAGTGACTATGACTTATACATTTTTATTCTCTTTGATGCATTTGGATAGAATATATTTTGCTTTTTCAACATAGTTTTAAAAAGGAAAGGAAAGAGCAGATGAGCTGCCATTCTTTCCTGTTTTTGGTAAAACAGTTGAGCAGCTGGAGGAGGGAGATATAATGGAACTGCAGTCTGTGAGAGGTTAAATGAGCACAAACCTGTGCGTCTACTGATAGTACTTCTATTGCTGCTGCTGCAGTGGCAGCTGCTGGTACGCGTCTTTGTGCCTCTCTGCAGCACTTGACCACTATGTTCAGCTTCATTCCAAGGACTCTGTCTTTTCCTGGACTCCTTCCTCTGAGTAAATCTCTTCCTTTTTCTCTTTCTCATTCTCACCTGTCAGTCAGACACACATAGCTGTCTAGAAGTTTTCAAAATACCACTAACCACTATATAATGTGCTAAGGCCTTCTTACAGATGCACTACAATATAGAATGTACCCAATAATTATCGTAAACTGGCTACATTTAAGATTTGTATGTTTACATAATGCAACTTTAATTAATATGTTACAAAAAATGCATTTCACTTAGCTTTTCTCATTATCTATGACAGCTGTGGTTCAGAAGCTGTAGGTCACCCATTAATATTAACAATATTAAATGAAGGAATTAATCTACCCTGCTGTCCTTAACTCCAGGTGAGCTAAAAGGCATAAGCCCAGTCTTCTGAATGAAATGAGCAAACGTTGTTCCAAAAGGAAAGAAGAGGCAGCGACTAAAGGTACAGTACTCATTTTCTGCAGTAATTGCCAAAAATTGGTTCTATGGCCCCGAGTCCCACTGGGAATTGGGACCATTACTTGATGACGACATTGATCTGACAAGGACACACTGTTCTCACGATTGAGTAATGGTGCAGCAGACAGAATATAAAGCAGAAAACAATAAGATCTATTACGGTGTAGTTTTAGCTATACCGCGCTTTCATCATCAATCGCATCGCTTTAGAATCTCCAGCCTCATCATCCCATCTGAGAAAGCCATGCACAAAGTTTTACTATTGCTCATATCTAACTGTTTTGTGCTCCATCATTGGGTTGCTGATAAAATGATGCCGTGAGACTGGACGCTGTGATGCGATCAGAGAACATTTGTTTCTGGCTATCTTATACAGCACAGGGAGTTGCTAGAACAGCACGCCGTCGATGTCAGGGGTAAACAAGCAGAGGCTGCCTACGGTGTTAATCACAGTTTTACTGCTTCCGTGCTCATATGTTTGAAATCAGAAGCTGATGGGAGTTTTTTTTTCTTCTTCTTTTTTTTCTCACTACTAGAATTCTTTCCACACCATTAATGCTCTCTGCTGAGCTGTTCTATTCAGGTCCACTACTGTACAATGCAGGAGAGCTGATGTGAAGCACCATCTGCCATAACCTCATCTAACTGCAGTAAATGCGGACACATCAGCATATTAGAGGAGCTGCACCGTGTTGTGGTGGTGGTGGTGGTGCAGGGTGGGGGTATGGGAAAGTGCTGTACCTCTGCGGACCACTGAAGGACACAATATATGGGTGACACCGTGAGTTTTAAAGCCTTCCCTTACCTTCTTCTATTTAACAGGCGCACTGGTCTGGAAAAGCAGTAAGCTTGTCATCTGAATTGGAGGTGGAATGTAATCAGTTATGTGGGCGTCTTTGTTCCACTGGTGAAGTTGTTGACTGTGCACTTTGTTGAGGCTAAAAATGTTTATGCATTTGTGAGGGGTCATTTTTATGTCAATTTTTGTTGACATAATCTTTTTTTTTTATGTCAAAATGTCTGCGTCTAAAGAGATTTTCCAGTTTATGTCATCAACATATATGATCAACAACATGATTGACAATTAAAGGTGTAAAAATATCTGTGCAAAGTCAAGCTTTATAAATTTACACAGATAATAATTAAGAATAGTTGGTATTATTATTTTTTCCTGTTAATTGCAGTCATGTAGTCCAATGAGGGGTTAACATTAATGTAACAACATCTGTCCATCCACTGATGATAATAGCTGCACCATCAGTATCAGACACACCAGCAGTAGATTTAACAGTTGCTGCATTTGTTGGATCCATTCAAGTTGTGTCATAAAGGTCAGAGAGTTTCCAGGTAATAACTGGATGTCTGTGTCAGATGGATGAGGAGAACAGAAACTCCCATGAATTTCCCACAGCAACAGCAGTTTTGCAGGTTTTTACTTATAAGATTGTGATATTGTGATATAGTGGTGACCCGGAGTTCAACTTTCAACGTATAATGAAAGCATTGCTTAACCACTCCGGGACTGTAAACTATCACGCCCAGGTCAGCAAGCAGCAGACATGTCTGTTTATCATATGATATAAAGATACACACACACACACACAGTGTGAGTCAGTCACAGTATGCAGAATGTTTGTTTCATCAGACGGTGTGTAGATAGAATAGAGCTTCACAAATTCACCTCAAGATAAACTGTCGATATAATTGTCTAGAGTCGCTTATGTTATTTCCCAAACACAAACTCAGGCTATGATTGCTCAGAGATCCTATAACATTATATTAAAGTATATCATTCCTGACCTTGTATAGCAAATAAATTCAGCGGAGTCTCATCTTTGCAGACCTCAGCCGGCCCTGCAGAGGACGTTTAAAGATCAGCGCCTGTGACTCACCACTTTGAAGTCTTCAGCGCTGCACTCCATGCCCCGGTAGAAGCAGGACAGGAGCATGTCCTTGATG
The DNA here is from genome assembly GCF_040054535.1 of Antennarius striatus. Lineage (NCBI taxonomy): Eukaryota > Metazoa > Chordata > Actinopteri > Lophiiformes > Antennariidae > Antennarius > Antennarius striatus. Next base: position 2,948,773 of record NC_090780.1, on the reverse strand, counting down.
TCGTGGCCCGTTCGGTCGTAGAATTCTCGCATGTTGAAGGGGCGGGGCTTGTAGTTGTCAAAGTCAGCCCTCTCTTTCAGGAGCTGCAGGACGTTTTCCTCCACCAGGTGCGGGTCACGAATCTCGTACCTAGAAAAGAAAGGTTTATTTAGGTGGACGTGATGAACGTCACTTCTGAAATTAATCATCCTGCTCAGAAATAATATCATACCGTTGTGACTTCATGATAACATCACCATGGTTTCATTGGCATTAGGGTAACAAATATCTTTTAAAAAATTGCATGACCTTTATAACTTTTGCTTTGTCAATTAAAAAAAAAAAGCTTTTTCTTTCAAACTCAATATATAAATGAAAATGAAAAATAAATGAAAACAGAAAAGACATCAAAAAGGCTATTAAGGGGTTTATAGGCTGTAATTCTTCTCCCTATGTTTTATTCAAAGACAATAATTTTCAAACGGAAACGCATTTTTCATGACATTCACTTCCACCACATGGCACACATCAAACCAGAATTTTAGTTCAACAGTAATTAACATGTGAAGACATAACAAAGCGGCATTCACCTTCTAACAGTGTGATACGTGCCAGCTCTACCTGACCTGCGGTTAACAAGCTCTAACAGAAGTCTGAACCTATGAGCTCTGGCCAACCACCACGTGTGCCAAATGGCTCAGTATTATCAAAGAAATGAAGAAATTTTGTTTTTTCAGAAGCGTGATAATCCTTTTGTCAAATACAGATGATCTGTGGAGTGTTTTTAACCTGCAGAATGATTGTAATAAATGTGTAATTCACACTGACAATCCTGAAACTTCCAAGCGTACACAAAATACAGTTCAGTACAAAGAATGACAGTTTAGTATTAACACTACCGAGCATATTTTCGGCATGCCTCTGCCTGACAACCACCATCATCCTCCAACTCATAGTCATTCACCGGCACAATTAACCTCAATTAACTCGTGTGGCCTCGCTCGTGGGGAGGAGAACCCATTGACGATGACCTCTGCTGAGCGATGAGCCATCAGTGGCACAAGTATCCAATTTATAAAATGCTAAAATTAAGCACTACTGACAGACACTTATGAGAATAATTTGTTTGGACTCAGTCTATCAGAGTGGATCACAGTGAAAGACTGCATAAAGGCTTTTTAATTAACTGAGAATAAAGGTAGACCTTCTTATTTCTATGAAACAGGAGCTCTGCAAAGTCCTGAAAATCGGTGTAATGTGATGGAACAGCGGCTAGCTCATAATAGCATTCACATATTGTGTTATTCTAATAAATTTTCAGCTCGATTTACATTTGCAAACATGAACAAGTCTGTCCAAAAGCAAGCGAAACTAGAGAAAGGAATGAGAGGCACAGAGAGACGACGACAGAACCTTCCCCTCTGACAATAAATCTATGAATGACTTTGTGGACTCTGACAGTGGAGTTATTTCTCATGGATATGGGCACAATTTCAAATCATAATTGGTGGTAAATCTGAATGGATTTTTTTTATTCCACAAGGTCAAGCTTTGTCAGTGCTCATGAACAAGATTTTGTCCCATGATGATGGGAATAATGAAAGTTAGTTCATGAATAAAAAATGAAAAATATGCCTTAATATTCAACTGGCACTGTATTCTCAACTCACGTCCCAACCAAATTACATGAGCTGTAATATGTTCTGTTGCAGCTGCAGATTGTTTACCTGATGGAAGCACAAAGAAATGAAATAATCACCACGAGAGCGTGTGCTGTAGTTTGAAATGAGGACTGTTTCTCCTCACTGCTCCTCTGATGCATCTCGCTCCGTGTTGTGGAGTTAAAGATAGAGCAAAGTGACAGGAGAGAGGTTCTCACTGCTAATTGAAAGCCTCACAAAACACTAGACCTGAGCAATGCAAGAACAGCCAAAAATACACTATAACATTATTCATTAATGCAACTACGATACGGCGTGCAAAACACAAACAAATATATTATTAGCTCCTTCTGCAGACATCATGATGGCTAGCCAATCAAACGTTTGTATGCTGAATAAATGGAGAATATTATGAAATAACTCTTATGTGTATGTTCATGAAGTCTAATGTCACTCTGATGAAAATAATGTCAATGTATCAATAAGCAAAGAAGCAGAGAGGAAGATGAATGAATGAATGAATGAATGAATGAATGAATGAATGAATGAATGAATGAATGAATGTGTTTTAGACTTGTCTTCAACTTCCTCCACATTTCAAAGGTAAATCTTCATAACATAACATCTTAACCATAACATGTCTGGCTCCCAGGAGCTTAAACAAATGAAATACATCACATATACTGTATTTCAGAATAAGCTTATAAGAACACATTTTGACTAATGAAAAATCACATTCAAAATTAAATGTGTCACAAGTTGATTATTATCCTATGTAAATGAATGTTAGTAGGTGGTGTTCGGCACGAGTCACAAATCCAGTTTGGGGTCTGTCCATCCATCCATCCATCCATCCATCCATCATACGTAACCACTTATCCTGTTCAGGGTTGTGGAGGGATGGGGTAGAGGGGGGCTGAGCTGTAGAGGAGTCATCCGTCTACCAGGAAGTCTGTGGTACTCTGATGACTGACTGTGTGAACAGTGACTGGTCTTAATGAGTAGGTGGTATGAATGCCACCACCACCATTCATACCTCCAGTAGGTGGTATGAATGTGTAAATGATGGTGTCTGTTGTAAAACACTTTGAAAGGTAAGTCGGACCAGAAAAGCACTGGAGGTATACAGTTTATTTAGCATTTATTTGAGCAAACAATGGGTTAAAAGCAGGGCACACCCTGGACAAAACTCCAGCTCATCACAGAAGCAGCATCCACACTGACAAGGACCCAGGTGTGTGTGTGTGTGTGTGTGTGTGTGTGTGTGTGTGTGTGTGTGTGTGTGTGTATATAATTTGTGTATATATATATACTGTGTATATATATATATATATAATTTGTATATATATAATTTGTATATATATAATTTGTGTATATTTTGTGTATATTTTGTGTATATATATACTGTATATATATATATATATATATATATATATATATATATATATATATATATATATATATATATATATATATATATATATATACGTGTGTGTATAAATATATGTGATTGTATAAATATAATCATGTATAATTATAGTAGGATTTGTCAAAAAAAAAAGAAAAATAAAGAAAAACCTCCATACCTCTTCTGTTTCTGTATGAGCATTACATTTTAATAATTTATTCCCTTGACTGGACCTACACCTGAAACCTAAACTCGCCATAATACCACGGGATGTGATATTTTCTGGGAAAGACTGGCTATCTTGAAAATCATACATTGTACAAACTGACGATGCTAAACAAACTTAATCTGCTAAACACATAAAAAAATGCAATAGTAACTGCAGTGAGTTTATCACAACAGATTTAAATGGTATTACCAGCACAGCAGTGACAGTAGAAAAAGCTCAGCTGGGGGCCTGGAAATGGTCAAAAGACACAGAGCAATTACTGACTGATAAAAAGTAGAGCTCTCTGACCCACACTGAGACTACATCCAAACACTGTCACGCTCTTACTGTTATAAGATGATGCAGCACGTTGTGGTATATTCTGAACTTAATTGAATTCCATCCTCTGACTCTGTCTTATAAGCAACACAAAGCAGCCGGGGGAGCACTTAAGACACCCTGCTTAGATCCCCGAGTCAGGAGACTTTAGCTGAAGCGTTCACAATCACAATAATATGGAAAGATTTTTAATATTGTCCTGCCACAGCTCCCTAAAGCAATCACAGCAAATGCGCTACGTAGGGGCGGGGATGACAGAATTGGATTATGGGCCACAGGCACTTTAATTTTCTTGCAGAGACTAAAACAAATGAAGAAGCATCTGCACCCCTTTGTGCCTCATGGGAGAAGGAGGTAAATAAATAGCAACCACCGACTCTGAGTGAACTTTGACAGAAATTACCTTAGCAAGATTATTTTAGGTCATGATGCTACATGAGAATCCATTCTGACAGGCTTGACAGTTATGAACTCGCTCCTATATTACAGTCTGGATCAGGAATCGCTGGTGGCTGCCGTGGTTTAGATATGACAGGCGCCAGAGAAGCAGCTCCTTACTTGGTTATTGTATATAATGCAGTGAAATCTATCATACCTGAATTATAGAGATTGTCTTCAGTGAAAGGTTTTCTGGGTGACTCCTTTTTACCACACACTGCAAAAAAAAGTTTTGTTTAACCAACTGGTTTACACGGACATGTGCTCCTCCTTCATTATATCATTCATTTATCTGATTAGTGCGTGATAAGCATATGATTGGTCCAATCAATTGCAAAGTATCGCTGAAAGTGCCAGCCCTTTCCCCAGCACTTTCCAAACGTGACTTCTCAGATATCTGTGGGTCGTAAAAACAGTTTCTCCATAGCCGTTCACGCTCCCATTGAATCAAGTTGGTGTTAGCGCCTCAGGCTGTGTCGCACAATCATTTGACACATCATGATATAATCCCAGAGAATTATCCAATTAGCGATAATAGAACTTAAATACTGAGGAGCATCACAGTGTTTATGCAGTGTCCTTGAAATAAATCATTGCCGTGATTCCTGGTAGCAGAATTTTGATCACATTGTAGCAGCTATTACACCACTTTGGATAAGACCATAGAAATGCAACAAAGGGCCAAATTTATCTCATTGTCCAACAAAACAAGTAAGCAAATGCCACAACAGATCACATTTGATCTTTAAAATACCTTTTTCAGACACCTATTTGCCCACATATGTCTGCCCAGTTATAATAATCACTGTGGTCCACAATCACAACGCATGAAGTAACGACTATTTTCAAAAATCAGATTCTTTTTCCTGTCCCCAACTTGACAATTTTTTTAGTCCAATCCAGACAATCCTGAGCCAACAATAGATACGATCACCATAAAGTCCAGCACTGACCACAATATGAAGTACGGACTGATAGCTGGAGAGGTGTCGGTTCACCTCCTAGGCACTGCCAAGATGTCCTTTAGCAAGGCACCAAACAGCTTCCAGGATGGAATGAGGCTCCCCATCACAAGATCCCTGTCTGCAGTTGCATGTGTGTGTGTGTGTGTGTGTGTGTGTGTGTGTGTGTGTGTGTGTGTGTGTGTGTGTGTGTGTGTGTGTGTGTGTGTGTGTGTGTGTGTGTGTGTCTGTGCTCCCACCTATTTGTGTGTGATATATACTAGAGTGTAAAAAGAATTTCCCCACTGGGGGATTTATAAAGTATAATAAATGTTAAATTAGAACCTCTGGTTGAGACAGATGATGTGGTTATCAAATGTTGGATTTTTTCCATTTAACACACTTTATCTAAAGTTAATGTTTACATTTACAAGCAGAGGATACAGACTACAGCCTGATTACTGTACGGAACTGTTTTTCCACTTAAGACTAAGCAGAAGCACTTTATTAAAACATACACCACATGACTTACACCTATTCCAACGTGACATTTATTTAGCTAATTATGTAATAATGACTTTTCAAATATAATATTAACTTTTTGGTGAAAAAAATATCCCTACAACTTGGGAAAACACACTGCATTAAAAAAAAAAAAATTAACAAGAAGAAAGTGCCAGCAAGGAGCGAGTGGAGGTGAAGTTTCTCCCTCCTTAACTCTAAACTTCATTGTGTCAGACAGTCAGGTTTCACTCCATGGGGGGATATTGTCCGCTGTATCCTCCTGAGACTGTGATGGACACAAACTGCGATGGACAAAACTCACAGCCACACAGTTTTGTTTTGGGTTTTTTTGCCACCAAAGCCAAGAGTGTGCAGCTTGATAGTGAGATAGTTTGTCACTGGATTGTTCTGAACCCAATGTTTAATTTAAAAGAAGTGTTCACAGAATACTCCGAGAACGTTTAATCTACAAGTTAGATTCATGTTCCGAATTCTCTTTGTTTATCCACCACGGTCCTTATCGCTCAGTGCTATTTATATGTCTGTGAGACAGAAAGTAAGGCCTGCTAGCGAAGCTTGCCTTGTATTTTTCAAATCCTTACATTGGAAAGAAAGTAAAGCAATAACTCTCCAAAGGTGGAAGAAACAGGAAAGAAACAGTGAGAAATATGAGACAGTGTTAATCAATGCTTAGCAAACTGCTAATTATAGAGGGATAAAGACTTGTTCATCATGTAGCCTAAGAGATAGGAGTTAATTACCTCTGGTTCAAGTTTGCTCCTGAAGATAGTGTTCTGCTTTTATTTTTCTGTTGTCATCCTTCCTGATCAATCTGTCCCCCTTTTTTTTTTTTACATGTTTTAAATGTGATTCTCATTTCTGAACCTGTTTTAATAAATGAGGTGGTGGCCTTTGTTAATCTTAATGGCCTGCCCTTACAGCCGGGACAAAGAGTCAAGCAAATCCACGTGGGATGGAGACGCACAGGTCAGGATCCATAAGCGCTAGAGCTGCAACCTCAAGGGCCTGGAATCAATTTCTTTCCTGTAAGGTTATCACCTGTAATATGGGAGCATATAGATGTCAAAGAGCAATGATATTCAGTATGTAAACAAGGCATTGAATTTATGTCTTAATAGCATGTAGAGGTACTGTCCAAGTCAAGCCTTTGGCTGCAGACCTGCATGGATCAATACAATAAAAATACACTAACTGATGTGCTTGAGATGGTATTAAAATGTGCTCTTATGTAGCAGATCTGAATTCTAGACTGCACCAGCGGTAAATATATAGTTCCTATTGTTGTATTGTTTTTGTCTACATAATAAGAATCAAAGACACATCTTTTCACACTATCCGCGGGGCATTTAAAGATCTACTCATCTATTTATGCAGCACCGTCATATTCATATTGCTTGAACTGTAAAATGATGAGGTGAGGGACTCCACCAGTGGCATTTTCTCCATTATCGTTTTATTATCCACTTAGAAACAGAGCTCCCATTATCTGTTCCCTCCAGGAATTGTCATGATGTGTGATAAAATTCGATCTTTCTGAATTTGCTCTACAAGTAAATCAGAACAGATTAAGGTTAGGGTTGTACATTATGGTATCATACAATGTTAGTAACCCCCAGAGTGCTTGTGTTTTAGTTGGTATGTTGTCAAATATCAATACAAGATTAAATAACAATCTTTTTTGGGTTACATCTTTCATTGATACGTCTTTTATTTGAATTTGCCTCAGGTTAAGGTCATTCCAAGATCACATTCACTGAGAGCCTTAAAAGGTTTTGCATGTCTTGTCTTTGTTGTTCGTGTATTGTCCAGGGGCCTGACAGCGACAGCAACAGAGACCAGGGTTAAAAGATTGCTGCACTATTTCCACTTCCATAGGATACAAGCATTTTGCTGAAACAATTTTGACACAACTTTTATAGTCCAAAATATATGATGCATTTGTCATAATAATATAAATGAAGTAATTAGGGGCATGAAGTAATTTTGCAACTATGCAAAATACAAGCATGTTTATGATGGAAATGAACTAGTGGCTAAATATTATTGTAATCTGGTCATCAGTAATACACAGAAGACCACTGCAGAAGTCTATCATTAAATGATCACCTGTATTAATAGTATAGTATAGTATAATATAATATAGTATAGTATAGTACAGTACAGTACAGTACAGTACAGTATAGTATAGTATAGTATAGTATAGTATAGTACCGTATCATATAGTATAGTATAGCATAGCATAGATTAGTATTGTGTAGTATAGTATAGTACAGTATAGTATAGTATAGTATAGTATAGTATAGTATAGTATAGTATAGTATAGTATAGTATAGTATAGTATAGTATAGTATAGTATAGTATAGTATAGTAAAGTGTTGCATTGGATAGCATAGTCTTCTTCATTTACTTTCGGCTTTTCCCTTCAGGGGTCGCCACAGCGAATCAATTGCCTCCATCTAACCCTGTCTTCTGCATCCTCTTCTCTCACACCAACTACCTTCATGTCCTCCTTCACTACATCCATAAACCTCCTCTTTGGTCTTCCTCTAGGCCTCCTGCCTGGCAGTTCAAAACTCAGCATCCTTCTACCAATATATTCACTATCTCTCCTCTGGACATGTCCAAACCATCTCAGTCTGGCCTCTCTGACTTTATCTCCAGAACCTCTAACATGTGCTGTTCCTCTGATGTACTCATTCCTGATCCTATCCTTCCTGGTCACTCCCAGAGAGAACCTCAGCATCTTCATCTCTGCTACCTCCAGCTCTGTCTCCTGTCTTTTCCTCAGTGACACTGTCTCTAGACCAAACAACATCGCTGGTCTCACCACAGTTTTGTACACCTTTCCTTTCATTTTAGCTGAAACTCTTCTATCACACATCACACCTGACACTTTCCTCCACCCATTCCATCCTGCCTGTACACGCTTCTTCACCTCTTTTCCACACTCTCCATTGCTCTGGACTGTTGAGCCTAAGTACTTAAAATCCTCCACCTTCTTGATCTCTTCTCCCTCTAACCTCACTCTTCCACTTGGGTCCCTCTCATTCACACACATGTACTCTGTCTTACTGCGGCTAACCTTCATTCCTCTCCTTTCCAGGACAAACCTCCACCTCTCTAGCTTCTCCTCCACCTGTTGCCTGCTCTCACTGCAGATCACAATGTCATCTGCAAACATCATAGTCCATGGAGATTCCTGTCTGACCTCGTCTGTCAGCCTGTCCATCACCATAGCAACAAGAAGGGGCTCAGAGCTGATCCCTGATGCAGTCCCACCTCCACCTTGAACTCCTTTGTCACACCTACAGCACACCTCACCACTGTCTTACAGTCCTCATACATGTCCTGCACCGCTCTAACATACTTCTCTGCCACTCCAGACTTCCTCATACAATACCACAGTTCCTCTCTGGACACCCTGTCATAATTTCTCCAGATCTACAAAAACACAGTATGGGGGACAACATTAAATAATGTACATTATTTAATGTAGATTACAGCAACAATAGTGTCACAGTAATATTTCTATAATATGATCTTTAAAAGTAAGTTGACCTAAATGAGTAGTTTCTAAGGCTATTACTGTCACTGCTGATGCCATTGACTGACTTATATGAAATATCCATTTGTCTTCTGATGCTGTTGAACATAGAACCAATGGCTTGACTGGAGGGAACATCTGCATGGATTGCTCTCATTCAGCTCTTCTGTTAGGTAGATGTTCTTACAGACATGGAAACATTTCAGAACTAGTTTGTATTAAGAGGTAAAATGAAAATAAAACTAATTTTTTGTAGAGGTGATAAGAGATGTTTAATAATCTTAATACAAATTTATGTCTTGTGCTGCAGAACCTTCCACCTCTGTAGTACTAGAACTATGTGCAAAGAGAAAGTTAAGATGCAACCTAGATTTATAGCAAAACCCATGTTTTGTTTCCACAAGTGAACAGAAAAACCAAAATGAAATCGTACACTTCACAAATTTAAATGGATAACAATCGATGTCCTGATTCTTAATAAATTTCAGTGGAATAATGAACAGTTCTGTCATGTACTAAATGTTAAAGGAGGAAGTCTAATTAAATGGTGTACAATTGCAGCCAGACGTTTCATTTTTATGACTATTGCTTCACAATGCAGACACATCCGGAATCAATCTTACAGATGAGGTTCCCTGAGGCAAAATCTGAGGCAGGCAGTTTGTCTACTGGGAATCTGTGTTCTGAATACTGGTTTGTTTCAATGAAGGGTTACCTGTTTCCAAAGTCATCTGTTACTGCAGGCTGGCCTCTGATGTCATGCACACCAGCAGGCAGACCTGCTGTGGGCTACAGTCTGCCCTTAATGCACAGGTTAAGTATATACGAACCAAACACACACACACACTCACACACATACACACACCTGCCGTTGAGCAAGGCGAGGAGCTCCCCAGCGTGGTACAGGTCGTTGCGCGTCACCCGGCTGAAGCGGAACGAGTTGAGGTTGCAGAAGGTGATGGAGGGGAAGACCATCTTCGGAGCCGCCACCTCATCCAGTTTGGTGACATGGGGGTACTGGAAGTAGAACTGGACCCGGTCCACACACACCATAACCAGTACCCCAAGGGAGCCCAGGAAGAACAAAATCCACAGGCTGCGTTTAATACACACCCGCTCATAAGTGAACATGTGCGAGATGCCGTGGAGCGTGGACCTGCTGGCGAAAACTTCTATCGGAGCTGGCCGCTTGTAGTCCACCTCCTCGGATTCCGCTTTCAGATCCATTGTGTGACTGGAATGAGTTTCGGTTTTTTTGGGGGGTGGGGGGTTTGAACCAGGTTTTTATAGATGAGTGTCAAGGAGGTTACTCTGAAGATTCACGCCCTTCTACGCATGTAGTTCTCATGCAGTCTTGAGATGTTGCGTCACTTACAGCCTCTACAACGGATGTGTTCGGAGCATCTCCAAGAGACACACTCAAAATAACCACATGAAAACACCTGGGGGAAAGTACAAGTGTGGCAAGTGTGTGTGTGTGTGTGTTTTTTGTGTGTGTTTTTAAAAAAATCTAAGCTGCGGTCACAGTTCCATCATCAGAAATATCCTATGGCGCACGGACAGATGCCAACGCGGTCCTCTCCTCTCTTCTCACACTTCTGTATGATCAACCGAGTTATTATAATAATGACACACACTCAAAACTAATAAAACACCTACACTGGATGGGTCTGCGGGAAAAAAAACACACACACACAAAAAAAACCCAGCTCACATGTGAGAGAGGAGTAAACAAACTGATGAATCACGTCGGTGACGGTAACGGGAAAACTGACTTGTGAAAAATCTAAACGGCGGAATATTCCGTCTGTGCGTGAGGGGGAGAGGAGACTGGAATCATGGCTTTACCCCCCCCATCCGATCTTCAAAATGCAATGCAAAAAAAAAAAAAGAAAGAAAAGAAAAAACAACCCCACAGATATCCTCTTATTTGTCCCTGTTTGGCGTTTCAGACGCAGTTGTCCTGGGGGGGTTCCAGCTGCATCACAGAGGAGCTGGGTCCGTCAGGTATCTGCCTCCACACACTCGGTGCGCCTCTGCTCGCTCGCATCCATTCCCTTTTTTTTTTTTTTTTCCAAGCTGCCTCCACAACAATGCGGGTAGAATTCACTCCGTCTGCATCCGTGTTACCGTGAATTTGTCCTTGATTATTGCAGAAAAAAAATTTTTTTTTAAATGTGTGGCTTGAAAAAGATGAACAACTGCAGTATGAAATGCTCGCAGAGAACCACAGGCGGTCGCGGCGTAACCGGATCAATTAAAGTCGCCCCGAACAGGCGAGAGCGCGGATAGGACGGTGGGGGTATTACACCCAGTGACGAAGTCCAGCGTCGGTGTCACTTGTGCACCCCACTGTTGAGCCCACAGATGAGAGAAGTGTGACATTATGAGTCAACATCAGTCACTGATGTTCCCACACATTCAACTTCTTCTCCAGTATCCACCTCAGGTAGACTGATCCTCCATTCCCTTGGAGACAGTTGGATTAATTTTACAATTTTATTATGATTTTTTTTTTTTTTTTTTAGCATTGACAACATCTGCAAAATGAGTTCACTGGGTTTTTTTTAAAGGTTAGATAGCTCAACTACTGACTTGTGAAGAGTAACAATTGATTTCCAACAAATTCAATGTTGTATGAAGTAGAAGGTCAATAAAGAAGAAGGGCTGGGGATGTTTCAGGAGGCAAACTGAGCTACTTGTAATTCTACATGCGTCTGTGTTCGCCTGTTGTAAGTCGTGGAATATGGAATGGTAATTTATGGGGATCGAGGATTGTATATGCTACATTTCGGTGCAATCTGAATTTGTAAGGCACTCAATGTCAGAATATGTACAATTAAAAAGTGAACAGTGCTTTGTGCAGAAGCAGAGGTCGAGTGACTACATCCAAACAAAACCGCTCATCCATGAAGTCAAGTGTGATTCTTTTAGGAAACAAACTGCAGCCAGAAATGCGTGACCATGAACATCTAAAGGGAGAACATGGAAACAAACAGAACAATGTGGTGTTTTGTGAGATCTGCAGACTAAACCTGTTGTATCAGAGCAGGACGGCTGATTTCCATGAACACTTGAAGTGAAAACACGAGAGGACTTTTTCAAGACGGCAGAAAGACTGCACGATTTTATTTTTTGTCAGTTTTCAACACATATTTGCTTGCATTGCTAGGTAAAGTAACTTTTATCACAGCTGCTACTGTCAGAGGCTGAGTGAAAGCAAAAAGTGTGAAGTTGTTTTCACAAGTTTTTCCCAAAAAGATGCACGCAGCCCTCCCAAAGGATAAATAAACAGTTTGAAGAGCCATGTTCAGAAAATCAACTGCACTAGTAAACCTGTTAAAATCTGTCATTTTGTTGTGGAAAATTAAACTAAAAATATGGAGTTTTGTGATTCAAAGGTTTGCCCAGAAGTAAACTTTTACTGAATTTCATTTCTCACTGCCACCCATATCAAAAAAAATCTAAATCCTGCTTTTGTTTTGTCCTACAGCCTAAAAACATAAACTAATTTACATTAAAGTTCACCTGTTCACACTTTTTAATTTTATAAACCTTGTTATGGTGACACGCCACACACACGGTCATTCTCCCACCATTTACTGAAGGTAAACCTTCCAGAAAGAGGTTTTAGAAACTCCTTTTGCCTCCTTGTCTGCTCCTCTGGCTCCAGATAATCTCATTTTTGTTAATGAATTGAATGAATATGAATCGTGTGTCCTTCCTCAAACAGAAGATTGCGTTATTTATTTTTGTGGCTCTCTAAGTTCTGGTAGTTATCTAGAAATGTTTTATATTTTGAGTGTTTGCTTTGTGGGTCTATTTGCTCATTCTTTTGAGTAATAACATTGTGTGTAAGTATTACATACTGGGACACGATGGCTTTTTAGTGCAACATTTATAGAAAAGTAACCCAAAATCCCTGCAAGGTTTTGCAATATATAATAATAAAATCAGACTGTTATCTCACAAAAACACAACAAACTTACTCCTTTTAAGAAGCTACAGAGAATAGTGGAACTACCTTTGTGGCCGACTGCTCCGTGAAGAACCATGAATAAAGAAAAACATGTCTTTTACCGATATGATTGTTTAATTTAATGCTCTTATTGCAATGACAGATTTACATTCCCTAGTGTTTGACAGGATGATTGTGTTAACAGATGACACACAACACAGCGGCGCCATACTGTTGATGGATGGATGGATATAAAACAGCGATCGATTTGCAGTTAGATGTCTGAAACATGGCTTTGGAGTTTGAACATAGAAAGCAGCAATTTGCTCATCAAAATACTCGGCTGTAGATTCCAAAACACTGACAAGATTCCTCAAAATGTGGGGATTAAAGTGGAAAGAACGACATAGTTGCTGTTATTTTATTTTTTTAAAGTAGGGTATTAGTGCCGCTCTGGAGCTGAGTGGTGCTTGGTCAGCTTGAGGTGGAAGCCTCAAATTAGAAGAGTCACATTTAAATTTAATAAAGCCTAAAAATGAAAATACTCCACACCAATGACTTTCTACTCATCAAAAGTGGACTTAAAAGGCAACAATAATCCACAACATATATAAGTAATACATTACGTTTGTGTTATACACAGAATCAGAAACACTGGAAAATAATCTCTTTTAAAAAATATTGAATAGGTGGGAGAGAGACGCAGTGTTTGTAAGATAACAATGAAATGTTTCTTTTGCTTCAGGTTCATTGCCCTTTGTTAAAACTTTGCTACCACTGGCACACACACACACACACACACACACACACACACACACGCACACACACACACACGGTTTTAGATCATTAGATGACTGAAATGAGAAAATAATTAGAGTAATAAAAACACTAAATCCCTGGCATTGCAGACATTACATATTGATTTGGAAGGATACGTCTCCAAAAACATGAACACTGTGAGCCTGAATGACGTCAGTGACATCATCCAAAAAGTAAGACCACAATACAAAGATAGACAGCCCATAACTGTCACTATTAAACTGGGAAATACAACCAGTGTAACGCTTGTTTTCTGCAGATGGCAATCGGGGTGATCCATGGAAATGTATCACAGGAAAACGTCATTACGGAGGACCGAAGGACACGACCTCTCAGAGTTAAGCTGGGGAACTTCTGTTCTAAGTTCAGGTAAAGACGATCAAACAATGGTTACACCTTCCAGCAAGGAGAGGCTCTTATCTAGTCTGTATATTCCAGTCAGTTTGTTAGCTCATGTTAGCAATAATTCTAACAGCTGGTTCGGCGCTCATGCTAAAATTCAGTGTTTTAGCATTTAGAATTAAGCAGTGAACACTTTGACCTTTTGAGATCCAGTTCAATACCAGATTCTCCCTGACCCTTTCCCTTGATCAGCACATTGATGCCAAATGTCTGTTCTATTTGACCTCATCGCTGGAAAGGCACCAGCATTTGAACTCCTGGATAAAGACTTACAATGAAATGATGCAGCCAATGATTCTGAGTGAAATCAGAGTAACTTCAGTGGCAGATATAAAGCACACAACCCTGTCGGTTAAAACCCTGCAAGAAACTGAAAATACATCCCTGCCTGTGTTCTGCAGATGGCTGAGGCGTTGCAGGTCCACAGTGACATAGAACCAAATGATATAATAGCTGTAGATCACTGGAGACCCCCGCCATGTCAAGCTGATAGACTTTGGCTTGGCCACGCACTGGTCTGAACAGGAACTCAGTACGACAATTCAACTACAGCACCAATATTTCAGGTAAAGTCTATTAAAATACCAACAAATTATAAAACAGTACTGATTTAAGTAAGTAGTTCCTGGATTTATCATAAAGAAGCAGGTATGGGGGACCTGTACTTGCTCGTTATTTAATTTGAGATATGCTCCATGTACATCTTAAATATTTACAATATGCAATTTACATATTCTTCTGCATTTAGGGCTCCAGAAGTTTTTTTTAAAAATTTTTTTACCTTCCACTTTCTGAGACCATTGCTATCTGGTGTGTGGGCTCTGTAATGGTCTTTATCCTGGTGACTCAGATGAAGCCACGATAAGATATCTGTTGTAATCAGTCTATTTGTTTGTTGGGTCAGGTCAGCGTTCTGAAGACTGAGGAGGCTGTTGCTCGCCGTCTTGCACCACACACACTTATCCCACTTCATTATAGCTGCTGGAAACAAGAGCTTCATCTAGCGGCTCAGGGCACACACTTTTCATAGTTAAAATAGTTATTGCGTTTCATGACTTGTAAATGTACTGAACATCACGACTTGTAAATGTACTGAACATCACCTCCATATGATGACAAATGGTTACCAATGCGGAACGATGTATGAACAGGACAGTTCAGTGAATGGAACTACGCTGTGTTTTATCTCCAGGTTGTGCAAATGCAGAAGTTCCCTGGTGTGACAGCTGCTCATATTCCTGACAAAGACATTAAGATCAATGTGGTTTTTCAGGAAAAACCACAAGTGGAGACTCAAAGTACACCTTTAGACTTCTCAACTCCAATGAATATAACTTGTTTGCAGCTGAAAAGGATTGTCATACAAATATTTTATTGATCTGAAAACTGTAAGGATTTGCTATTGTACTATGATTGATTATGTTATCATGGATCATGAGGATGAGTGACTGTTGGTGACTTTGACCGTTGCTTCCTGAATTAGATGCCATCAGCTTGGACTTGTACTATCCCTGACAGAAATATCCGTTCGCATCCTCTTTTAATTCTCTTGTAGGTGATTGAACGGAACATTGAAATATATCAGAGTGAGCGTGCCAAACATGAGCAATAACACAGATGTATTGTAAGACCACCGGTGCCAGATCTGTCATAGAAACCATATTGCCTGCAGGAGAAAGGAGCTCATCCGTGAAGGTGTTCATAATGTGTCCATAATTGCCATTTGCCACAGTACTGACTGTGACAATGAGGCATCTTATATTGATCAACAGCACCAGGAAGATGAGTCATGTTCCAGTGAGGCAGTGTGACTTCTGAGGAGACATTATGCAGCAGTGACACACATGGGTTTGGTATTACAGTAGATATTGAATTGCTTACACACATAAACACGAGTTTATCTGCAGTCACGGTTCTCTGCTCTTATCGGAACAATTCCAGAATAGCTTTCTGATGGCGGTGGAATGCTCCTCAGAGATACCTCAGAGACCTTGCTCTCATTTCTTAGTGCACATTCATGTATGCTGTTTTATGAATACATTTCCATATTTGTCTGCGTAGAAGTCTGTCTTTATTTTACAAATGGACTTTTTAAAGCACAAAAATTGAAAAGAAGCCTCAAATGTACAGTACTGGCAGCAGCTCTGGTAGTTCCATGAATGCATGAACATCATAACTTAATTACATCAGATCATGAAGTAAAAGGTAATGCACAATTCATTGTGTGTTATGTTTTAATTTGTGAAACATTTGGACCAGCAGTGGTGTTGGCACCAGTGTGTGCTTTAAAGGCCACGTTAATGAACCTGTCTGCATCTCAACGCATTTAACAGGAATTCCTGCATGTATTCAAACATCTAGTTGAATACATTTCTGTTAAAACCTGGAACACAACTATGTCAGAGAGAAGATGCGAGGGTTTTGGGTTACTATGCCAGCTTAGCCTCCTCTGCCATATTTAAAAGACAAGTACACCCTCAAATTCTGCTAGAACCTTTCTTCAAACAAAAGAGGCCACAGTTGTGAGAGGCGTGGGGATTTCTTAGCACAGAATTAACAAAGTAGAGAGGAGATTTCTTCTTTCATGGTGGACTGTGAAGTAGAGTCAGACCTAACGACCGATAAACTGCTTTCAGAATCCGTTTCTCCATTGGATTGACCGGTGGAGCATCCCAAGGATGCTATTTATAATAACTGTGTTGGAGCAGATTTTGACGGTACGTAACGGCAAGTTACGCCTTCGAACCTCAGAAACAACAACAACAGGAACGTAGTTGGTGCCATTCCTTTTTTTAAATGTCTGCTATTAAATTAAATGCCACAGAGTTAGGGACACGGCTTCATTCAGGAAAAAAAAAATCATTGACGTCAGATGGAAATATAAGCCTGATGTATTTTTAAAAAAAAGTTCCTCTCCTCTCCTCTCATTTCATGCCGATTGGCTTTTTATTGTGACCAAGGCCACATGGTGACAACCTACTCAGTGGAAGTTGCCAGGTAACATGAACACACTCTGGGGTCCCACTGATGCGTCTCTTTAGCAACCCCTTGGACACTGAAGGAACAGAAAACTCTTGACTCTGATCAGTCTGTCTCCAGCTCACGTCGAACCCGCTTTACGGTTTGTTTTGGCGCCGATCCACAGGATGATGTCATTAGAAGGTGACGGACGAGGTCTTCATAGACAGATGGTCATTAGATCTAATAAGGATCTGCAGGTTTCGGTACAAACAAATGCCTTCTGCCCTAGTGGGCAATGATCTTTATCAGTCAAGGACACCTTTATCGACAGGAGGGGAAGCCATCAGCCCAAAGCCTCGAAACCCACAGCTGAACCATGACTCTCTGTGGTGCAGTGAGCTGAGGGGCTTTCTCCTTTCTCCTTCAAGTCTTGTTATAAACTAACTTTGTAAAATAAATCCCTAGACTTCTAAGCAGTTATTAAATCCCTGTTTAGTGCAAATCATACCCAGCCAGCTGTAGGGTTTTGCTCACCGGCAGGCATTTTCACACCAAATAATAGGTGTAAAAGTATGACCCATTATTGCTTTGATTCCTCAGTATGTCGTGTGTCTGATACTATCAGTGGTGTCTGAAGATGTTTTTTACTGATAGACCCATCACATATTTTTGATATCAGAAACTTGGTTTGGTTATGGTTGGTTATTTATCTGCATCTCTGGTTCAACACACGTTAAAAAAAAAAACCTGCCTGTGGGAAAAAAAACTTTTCCAAACATCATCCACAAACTTTGTGCACTTACAGCCTTGGGCTCAACCTGAGATGAACATCAAGAGATTTTTGAAAGCCAAGTAATGCAAGTAATTTCCTCTTACTTTATATTTATTGTTTTGACATTTTAACAAATCGAGCTGCCAGCCAAAAACCACTGAAATGTTTCAGTTAATGTTCTGTTGCAAAAGTTGACTTTCAGGCAGATCCCTTTCACTGCTGGTGTATCGAACAACACAGTTGCATTTTTGTTGTGTGCTTTTTATTTTCCATGATGAAAAACTTTAACTTTTAGCTTGTTGCTGCCGTTTTGAGTGGACAACAATTTTCCACAGCTGATGCCCCATCAAGAGCCAGCATGGGAACTCTACCACAGTCCCCTGTTCACAGAATTACACTCCTATGAGTATAAGGACATTGCAATTAACTTTAAGGAAGAATTAACCCTAAAGACTTCTTTCCATTAAAAACGTATTAAATATTCACATGCTGGCCTCATTGTGACCCCTGTCCCCTCGCTCGTCTTTGTGTCTTATTTCATTAGTGTTCTGCCGATCATTCTGTTGAACTCCGGAGGAGAAAGTAAGCCGTAATGCGCCGCTACTTGTATAACATAAGGGCTTGGCAAAACAGGCACCTACTAGTGAAAGCAATCAATTTTCATGTAAAAGATGATTTAAAAGAAATTGCAAGCATATACTTCGATCACAAAGGGTGTTAAAGAATTACTTATTTGGAGTTCACACTGATTTTATTTCAAATTTAGAAGTCTGGCTCTGAGATTGTGAGAAATGCTAAATGATGAAGCCTGCTGGTAGACGCTCAAATGCAACTCTGGCGGAGTTCTAGTCAGGGAATTAGAGTTCATCTGGGAAATTACGTTTAGTATGTGAAAAACAAAACCATGTTTGGAAATGTTCTCGGGATTGTTGCCCTGATGTGAATACATGAGGCGCAAGAAAGTTCTGGGTTTTTCTGGATTCCTCCCACCACTAAAAACATTCATCTCAGGTGAACTGACCACACCAAATTGTCCATAGGTGTGAGTGTGAGCGTGTCTGTTTGACTTTTGTTTGGCCCTGTGATGAGCTGGCGTCTCCTCCGGGGTGTACCCTGCCTTTCACTCATATTCAGCTGGCTATAAGTGTAAGTAGACAAGACCGTTAGAGTGGAATAAATGGGTGGATGAACAAAAGTATATCTGCGATTTGCACGAAATTCATTTGTAGGAAATCACTGCGACCATTCAAACACTGAACGTTTTCCCTTCGGTCAAAAACTACTGAAGTCCGAGTTAATCTTTCCCCCTCTAACTTCCCCTCATAATGTTAATAGTAACCATGCATGAAAGCAATATTTCACAGACGAGTGAAGCTCTGAAAATTGGACTCTCTGTCTCTTTTGTGCTTTGCAATTGTCTCTGGTAAAAATGATTGGCAGAATACACGATAGCTTTGGAAATCAAAGGTTTGACCGATGTTGTTCAAAGCGAAGATGTCTCCAGACATCAAACAGCACGATTTCACCTCACCGCACCTCGTCTGACTTGTGTTACCTTTGATGGCTTATTATATTCTGTGGGAATAAAACATGTTAATTGTCTGGAAAATAAAAAAATTTAAAAAAAGTAACAACTCATGCAGCAACACATTAGTCTTTCAATTAACAAGTAGCTGTTATCAGAACACGCTCATTCAAATGGACAGCCGCTCTCTGTTAAACTGTGTTAATTGACATAAAGCTATTGTAGCCATTCTATTCCCTGGTCCCTTGGGAAATAATTATGTTGGCATCCAGTGGCAGATATAAATGTGAAGTGTAATAAAAACATGTTTGACTAAACAGCAGCAGAAGCTGCTGCGTTATGTGTTTGTGTTAATTAGATTTCTGTGTAACGGTGATATGACTGTACATGCTGCGTTTCACTAACTGTATCACTTTTAGCATACTTCACACACTTTGCATATTTAAGCTTATTCTAGCTGTTTATTGCATGGTTAGAAACTTGATTTATTTATTTTTTTAATTAAGAAATTTAATTGAAATCAATTTCATGCATAAGGTGAAGTAACACGGTGTGTCTGGGTTGCACCTTAGCTCTCCTCCGTCGCTCCTTGAAGGGAGCAGGAAGTCATGACCTCCTTTTTTCCTTCCTGCAGAACCTTTCACTGCTGCACGAGAGGGTCAGGACACGACGCCACCGGAAAGAGAGCAGAGGTGAAAGAGGAGGCAAACAGCTGGAGGTTAATGCAGCGCAGCGGGACAGAGATGGATGAACGGCGCTCTACAGGATCAATCAGCCACTCGTAGCCACAGCAGATCATCTTTCTCCAGCAGCACATTAGTTTACACCACCTAATCCCTTTTCCCCCAACAAACCTCATCCTTCCATAGCCTTCTTTGACACCTTTTTTTTAGAAATATTTAGATGGAAGCAGGTTGAAAGAAGAGTATAGAAGGAAACGAGAGAGAGAAAAACAGTTGGGGCGGAAGCAGGATTGATGAGAGGAGGAGAACGTATTGATTGTTTTCACTGTGTTATGACTGCAATTAAAAATGGCAAACAGGTCGGTGGATCGGTTTCACTGCTGTCAGCCGGCAGGATGCACAGCTCCTCTGATGCATCCCTGTTTCCCTCCCCAGCAGGGGGATGCGATAACACACTACTTCTCCATGACTATGTGTGGATTTGTGCTGTGTGTGTGTGTGTGTGTGTGTGTGTGTGTGTGTGCAGCAGTTTAATGCCATAGCAACACATGCATGTGGAATAAGTGTTTTACGCAGGTAGGTAAATGGAGAGGTTTCTGCTTGTGGATGTGGAATCAGATGCATATTGACCTCTGTGCAGTTTTTTTTGTGTGTGTTTATGTTGTTTGGCTAGTTCTTTTGCAGAACGAATAAAAAACTACTCTAGGAATTTCCATTAAAGCTGGAGGAAGGGTGGATGAGCCACAACCCTGTTGAGTTTGAGTGTGGGTCCAGATAAAGTGGTGGATCTTCCACTTTCTTTTTACATTTTTTTAAACATTTTCTTTCATTACACAACAATTGAAATAAGACTCCAGGGAAATGAGTACAACTCTGGCCTTGTGGTGTTTTGTTTGGTCAACAGTGAAAATATTCATCAAGGCCAAGAGGGTGTTTTAAATAAACAGGGTCTTTATTTAAAATTTAAGCTGCAGGATGCGTTTCGTTTTCTAACATGTTGGTGTCAAAGAAAGCAACTAAAGAGATCATCAACACTGCAAGAGTCAGCAGCAGGAGGAAGAAGAGACCTATTCAGAATAAACAAAAGCATGAAGGGGGGGATAGGATGCAGAACATCCTCTCTATTCCACCAAAAAAGTGAGTAACCTAAACTGACAAAGCTATGAAAGCTGAGCCACTGGACCTCCAACCTCCCCAAAAGGGAAAAACAAAAATCAGAAAAAAACTCTCTGTGCTATCAGGAGAGGCTCTGGTGTAGAACACATGTAGATAAATATCTAGAACATTCCATTAATACATCTTTAAAGCCACGCGACTGATGGTAGGAGCGCCACACAGCTTGAAAAACAGAATTTTGCTGCAATGTCTGTACACTAACAGCAATTATCGTTTCTAATCTGGAAGGCCATTTAAATCTTTTAGCTGTACTTTGGCGTCTGTCTGAGCTTCTCAAGCAGAGTCACATTGACGTAATCATTGGTTACTCTGTGATAAACCTCCTCGACTCTCTGTCATAAGACCCAATCAGTGCATTCCATTAATTTTTTTTTTTTTTTTGGGGGGGGGGGGACCATAATTTCCTTTCCTGTGTGTGAGAGACATTTTTATGGGAACCAAATCGACTATTCATTAATGAGGGGAAGCTGTATCAAGTGCAAACATCTTTAATTAGCACATCCCAGCACTTCCTGTCTTTGATCTTGTCCTCTGATTTATGCCTCTGCAAGAAAGGGTTGGGGTGATGGGGTGGGGGTAGGTGGGGTGGGGGGGGTACGAACATGCTTTGGAAAAAAAAAAAAGCACCCGGAACCTCTGTTGATCCTGTAGTCATGCGGTATTAGGACCTTTTCCCTCTGTGTCACGGCCGAGCTCAATTACCAGTCAGCGCAGCTATCTGTCTAATAGCCTGATTAGACAATAATCCCAAATCCACATAGTTTAAATGACTTTCTGTCTCATTAAGGACTGTGTTATTAAGGACAGACTCATCGGAGGCATTCCCTTTTGTCCAAAAATCTATTCATGGAAATATCACCGAATCCAGTTTAGAACAAGTAAACGGCTTTAAAAACCGTATTCGTACATATATCTTTGACTTAGAGATTGGCTGCGCATAAATAATCGAAGTAATCCATCCATGGCAACTGTTCAATGTCAAAGAGGTCAGAGCAAAACATGAGGAGAGAAATCCTCTTCAACTCAGTTCTCACACCAGATATCAAAGTTTCCAGCAGGGAAAGGAACTGTTTGACTTTGTCCTCAAATGTCTTGGAGCATCAAGTATCTGGATTTAAGATGTATGTGTGTCAAGATTCAGACGCCTCAACAGAAAATCCCACAACCACACAGTGTCTGTGTGTCTTTTACAGATGACTCTAAGTGACCAAGTACAGATTTAAGGCATTCGTTATTCTTCAGCACCATCTAGTGTTTCTCCTGTAGGGTAAAAATACTCAGAATTTGACTTCTATGTCAAATAAAGGACTGATTTATATTCATTCAAGTCCAATGAAAAATACTGAAAAGACATTAAGAGACATGTTACATAAAACAACTTGAAAAGGGTATCTGTTTAAGGAACGGCTGCGCAAAATTTGTATTTTTGATAAATTTAACCTTGAAATAAGAGTCATTTGATCGATATTCAGTCAGTAAAAAAAACAAGACTTTATTTATTTCACCAACATTTGAATGTTAATAACATCACATTTTGGGGCGGCAGCAGCTCAGTCCCGTAAGTCTAGGACTGGGGGACGAAAGGTCGTCGGTTCAAGACCCGAGTGGGAAAAAACATCTGGAGTGTGAGCGTGGGAGGCGTCAGCTCACCTCCTGACCACTGCCAAGGTGCCCTTCAGCAAGGCACCACAGTGCATTACAGGCAATTCAAGTTATTCCAGGTTCCATACGTACATAAAAAAGACTGAAATCTCTTTGTGATAACATATAAAAGCAACAATCCATATGCTCAGAGATAGAATTGTGTTGTTTGTTTTTGTAGCAGAAGGTTCGTACACCCTTAAGTCATTGTTTAACTTTTCTTCCTCACTCCAAATCCCTGAAGCAGAATTTTCTTTTCTGAGTCCAACAGAAATTCTGTGCTAAAATATCTGTGATGGACTTAAGCAAACAAAATAAATACAGAAATATCCTTCGAAGCCCTTTGAATCCCCGTGACTCATGTCATCCAGTGATACAGTTGTCATTGTACATGTCAGTCTCCTTTGTGGACTCTTTTTTGCTGGTCGAAGCAGGAGGTGTGTGGTCACTGACTGATAACGCCGTGTGAGACAGAACACAGGTGCAGGCCGGGTTGTTGTCTCAGGGGAAACACCAGCCACTCTTTTCCACACTGGTAAAGCCTGACTTGAGCTATAAAAGAAGGAAGCAAACATTTGTCCTTTGCAGAAACATTCTAAAGAACAGAAGAACATGTTTCAACTGCTGGTGTTCACAAGTGTCGCAGCCCTGGGTAAGAAAATGGCATTACACACTGAGACACGTAAATGTGTGTGTATGTGCTGACTGACGGGTGTCTGGTAAAATCCAGATTCTGCTGACCTAATGTCAATACGTGGGAAAAAAAGTATTATTATGAAACTGGAAAACAATGCATCAATCATGTCTTACTTGTTTTTTTACGCTTATTTATTTTTTATTTACTTATTTATTTGTTTGTTTGTTTGTTTGTTCCAGTGCTGGCTGACCTACATCCCCAACCCAGGTACTTGGAGGATAGCCTTGAAAGGGTTGTGGGAGGCGAGGTAGCCCAACCCAACTCCTGGCCTTGGCAGGTAATAAACCTTAAAAATTAAAGTTCCCACTTATAGTTAAAAACCCCCAAAACCATCAGATTTCAGATCAGGACTTTGCAGTGTGAAATAAATGAACAAAAGTAAGTAATAATTAACTAATAATAATAATAATAATAATATATTATTATTATTATTATTATTATTATTATTATTATTATTATTATTATTATTATTATTATTATTATTATTATTATTATTATTATTATTATTATTAATAATAATAATAATAATAATAATAATAATAATAATAAACTAATAATAATTAGTTTCCCTGACAGAACCTCCTTAAGGGATCAATAAAGTTCCGCTCTCTCTCTACTGTAATATTTTCAGTTATTCAGGACAGTCTGTGTCTCTTTCAGATCTCCCTTCAGTACAGAGCTGGAAGCAGATACCGCCACACATGTGGAGGAACGCTGATAGAGAGAGGTTGGGTTATGACCGCTGCTCACTGTGTGGACAGGTGAGGCTACCTGGAGAACATCTCTTATTCACTGTCATTTTAATCTCACTGACTAGACTGTTGTTAGTCTGATCTTATCAATACAGTACAGAGGAGACAGATGTCATTTATAATGATGATCAATGGGATTCATTTATTTGATTGGAATAATAAAAAATAAAAAATCCTTCAAAGACCCCATGATCCCCTTTTTTACGTGTACCTTTTCATTATTTGTGAATACGGCAGCAAGAGGACGTGGCGCGTCGTTCTCGGGGAGCATGACCTCAACAACCCCAGTGGCAGAGAGCAGATCTCGGCCGTCAGTCGTGTTTACATCCATCCCAGATGGAATTCTAACAGCGTCTCTGCTGGGTGAGGAACACATTTCTTCTTACATTCATTCAGTTTTTGAAACCTAACACCCATTCTGCATGTTTTCACTGATTGAGAGAGAATGCCTTAGATGTTTTTAGACGATAAACTCATAATTGGAAAATCAAATTCTCAATCTTGTCTAATTTCTAAATGTCCTCTGTATTTTCTGAGCTGATATGAGGTTTAGGAAAGCGATAGTGTAACCAACAGACAAAAATGGTATGTTTGGTTCTTTCTACACCTGCCTCAGGTATGACATTGCCCTGCTGCGTTTGTCCTCTGAGGCCACTTTGAACCCCTACGTCCAGCTGGGTTCTCTGCCTCCCTCCGGCCAGATTCTTCCTAACAAAAACCCGTGCTACATCACCGGATGGGGACTCACTTCAAGTGAGTGTAATGCATGATCTGTATGAGTAGCCATCATGTCCGCCGGCGGTTGTGTCTTCTCCCTAATGTTTAACACGTTTCACCCCTCCAGCCGGCGGCAGTCTGTCCGCCCAGCTGAAGCAGGCCTCCCTTCCTCTGGTCGACCACAGGACCTGCTCCAGCAGCAGCTGGTGGGGCAGCACCGTCAAGTCCACCATGGTCTGTGGTGGCGGTGGTGCTGAGGCTGGGTGCAACGTGAGTCTAATGTACCTGAATGACGCATCTGAAAGTCAACGATGACCCTTTTATTTGTAGTGAGTGAAAAAAGACGGATAAGGCCAAGACAAATGGCTTTAACTGAGATGACATGGAGATGCCACGATAGGCCTGATTATCAGTGCAAAGTTGTAGTGAATAGCAGTTATCCTAAATATAAAATAGCAATAAGACGAGGATTTAAAAAAAATATCAATATCGACTTAAATAAGCTTCTTTATCTGTGAACAGGTCACCACTACATATCATTTACATTTAATACCCACCCCTGTACCATTAAGCCCACAACACTGAGTTTCTCCCATCTAATCTCCACACAGGGGGACTCCGGCGGCCCCCTGAACTGCCTTGTTAATGGAAAATATCACGTCCATGGTATTGCAAGCTTTGTGTCCAGTTTGGGATGTAACACCCCCAGGAAGCCCACCGTCTTCACCCGTGTCTCCGCCTACATCGATTGGATGGAGTCGGTCAGTATAGATTTTTAACATACTCTTTATCCATCCCATGTAACTGAATATAACTGCTTATTTGTGCAGAATAGTTGGCATATGCACAGTTGTTGTAGTTTTTTTATCACTGGTAATCATCACTGTTCTTCTGTCTTCTTCCTCCAGATCATGATTTAAACAGAAAACTGTGTTGAAGCGCACAAGCGTAGAATGTGTGAAACCACTTTTTCATCAGCTATTCGAGCCAACCTGTCTGCTCTCACTGAAAAATAAATAAAAATCTGATTCAACTTGGAGTGATGACTAATTTCCCACTTATACATTCCCATCTGAAGGTCACATTTCCTTTGCAAGTCCTCCTACCATGCATCAGATATTCATAAACAACAAGATATAACACATTCTGTGCCAATGTATAAATTAAATAAAACCCATGTTCAACAAGACTAATACTACAATGTGATGCGATTATATTATATACAGTAAATGCATGGTGATGTTGAACAAAGTGTTGTAAAACATTATAAGCTGTGATAGCGTCTGAGAAGAACCACAGGTGCCTCTCTGACTGCTGCCAAGTTCGCCGGCGGGTTCTTATAATGAAGGTCAGCTAAGAGTATAAAAGAATGAAACGAGCTTTCAGAAATGACAAGAAATTTCAGACATGCTCGTGTTTCTGCTTTTCACCACACTCACGGTCACAGGTAAGATAAAATAATCGCTACTAAAAAAAATGTTTTGCTTTTACCGAGCAACCAAGAATATGTAGCAGGAGGAACCGTGTTCTAACCCCCCTCCTATGTGCCTCAGCGCTGGCTGAGCTGGAGCTCACATCCAGTAACGTGCAGAGAAATGCTGCAGGAAGAGTTGTCGGAGGTGATTATGTGTCTCATTCCAGTTTTTGGCCTTGGCAGGTACATTTATCATCGTCAAACACGCTTCTTCATGCAATTTATCTTTGTACTTTTTCTGACAAGTCTTTCTTGTATCAAGAAAAACAATGTAAGTCAATGATTCTGAAATTAACAGTTTGACATTTGGTGAAGTTAAACTTATTTGTTTACTTGCTGATACAAAAAAGAAGACGGATATCACTCTGATGTCCGTTCATGAATTATGAAGCTACATTCCCACAAATGGAAGTTGTGAATAAATTGCTATATTAATGATTTCACACTTCATTCACAGCAAAATAAATACCAGAACCATTGCTGGCTGTGGTCTCATTTTAAGTATTCTGATGAGTGGAGACGATCTTTTCAACACAACTCAAAAGAGAGAGTCAAAGAATCTTTCAAGGAATATCACTTTAAAGAATAAAGTTTAGGATTTCTCTAAAACAATATGAGTAGGCACATGTAATCTATAGAAGTGTGCAGAGTCTGTTGGTGCAGACGTTCTTCCATCTGTCTGTATTATTTTTATTTTTATGTTTATGTTGAGGAACATATCTGGGCATCAACCTTTGAGCGGTGGGTGTGAAGCCCCCAGCCAATGACAGCTCACAGGGTGTGAGGTTTGCAGCTGGTGCCTGCTTTATCAGACTGGAAAATGAACATGATGTAATGATGAAGAAGTCATGAAAAAACCTGAGGCCATAAAATTATTATGAAACTTTCTAGTGAGGTGATAAATCATGTGAGAAGGATGATCACTAAGTTTCCATGCAATGTGACCTCACTTCCTGTTGATCATTCTGTTCTTTGTAAAATTTTGTAAACTTTTTTTTCTAGATTGGCAAATTCACTCACCTATAGGGAGCTTTGTCTTATACTTCATTTAACAACTTTCATTTTCCTCTCTGTAATATGTTTCTAAGACTTTTTAAAAAAAATCCTTTTTCTGTGACGTTATTTTTCTGATTCCTACTTCAGGTCTCTCTTCAGTACTTATCTAATGGCAACTATCACCATTTCTGTGGGGGAACACTGATCTGGAGAAGATGGGTCTTAACTGCTGCTCAGTGTTTGGACAGGTATCAGATGTGATTGCTGTTATCATATTATCCTATTGGTTCTCCTCAGTTATACATCATGGTGTCTTTGTCTTGGGTTTTGTTTCATCACACATCATCCTCACAAATTCGTATTCAATTTTTTTTTCTCCTTTTATTCGTATGTATTATTATGTATTACTATAACAAATAAAGTCATCCGCTGTGAAACAGTCCCAGGTCTATCCGTGTGGTCCTCGGTGATCTCATTCTACACAGCAGCCATGGAGTAGAGCAATACAGGAGTATCGCCAATATTTATGTCCATCCTGAATGGAACAGTAACAGCATCTCCTCTGGGTGGGTCATCAGTAGATGGTTCAAATGTTTAATGACTGCAAACATTTTGGTTAAACAGCCTTTAAGTTAAACCATATCTTTAGGTTTATGCGGTCATTCAGTGAAAGAATAATAATTTTCAGGTCTATTCTTTTACCACTAGTAATGACATTGCCCTGTTGAAGCTATCGTCTGATGTCTCATTGACATCCTACGTGAATGTGATCGCCCTTCCTCCTTTTGGCGAGATCCTTCCTCATAACCACCCTTGTTACATCACTGGATATGGACAGACGTCCAGTGAGTTAAAGGACTCCTTAAACTCACATTTCTGACTATAAGGTATGCTGTCTTCTCTTTGTTAATCTCTCTTCTGTGTGCCTCCAGCTGGTGGAAGCATTGCCAACAGAATGATTCAAGCCTACCTCCCCATTGTTGACCACAAGACGTGCACCAGTGCTGGATGGTGGGGCAGCACCATCAAGACCACCATGATCTGTGCTGGAGGTGGATCTCAGTCAGGGTGCAATGTGAGTGCGCTGCACGACCACAAAACTGAGTGACAAAGTGAAAAATATCTGTGGAATTTCTCCAAAATTTAAGTGGTTTTTTAAACAAATGTGGGGAACCCCCCCCACCCCCCCCAAACAAACAAAAACATGATACATATTCATATTATTCACAATAATGCTTATGGCTCTAATTTTCATTGTTTCCATGGCATTAAGTAAAAAAAAACATCTATAGTGGTGAATTCCCACTGAAAGAAACTGTTTGAAAATTTTACAAAGTTAAAACCGATGAAAGAAGAATATGCAATTATTACATTTTACTGCACACATTCATCTCCATCACTCTTGGTGAGGCTACAAAAGATAAGCAAATCACCCGTAATGAAAGGCTATTAATTTAAAAAAGCCCACACACAACAACAAAGCCCTTTGTAGCGTTATCTCTGTGTGTGATTTCTCCATGTAGGGGGACTTTGGTGGTCCTCTGAGCTGCAAAGTTAACAACCGTTGGTACGTCCATGGGATAGCCAGCTTCGTGTCTGGTATGGGATGTAACACTCCCCAGAAGCCGACTGTCTTCACCCGCGTCTCTGCCTACATCACCTGGATAAACTCGGTCAGTGAATGAAAAAGTTTATTTGAAAAAAAAAATAAATGTGTAACTCACTAAACCAAATAATCATAACTGAATGAATGTGCAGTTGTGTGATATTCTAAATATATGACATTTTCTTCTTTCAGGTGACGAGCAGTTGAACTCAATCTGCCATTAATACCCAGATCAAACCATTCACTATCAAACTCATAATAAATAAGTGTTTGAAATCAGTTTATCTGTTTGATGTTTTGCATTTGGACTGTTGACGGTTTTTAAAAATGTATAAATTATATTATTTCTGCCTCTGAGAAAAACAAATTGAAGTGCTAAAGTGCTATGAGTTATAAAGGTCAGAGTAAGATATAATAATAAATACAGTTCATCAAATATTAAAATTAGAAATTACGTCAGATTAAGTAATTCTTATTGTGATCAGAATTATTATTAAGTTGTAGGACAGTGATAGTTATTGCTGCCACAGAGGATTTGTGGACATATTTCACCTATTACTGTAGTTCCAAATGAATTCCATAAAACTTTTTGGAGGGAGGGTCAAGGGTCATGCTACAACCTATCAAATTATGGAGGGCTTTCTCCAGGAATTTTAATTTATGAATTTAAATCAATTGTCTATAAATCAATTATTACTGTCATGGTGATTTATTGCTGGACCAAAGCTGTGTCAAAATATCAATCACAAAATCATTTACTTTATTTTTCTTACAGGAATGTTTATTATTATTAATATTTGAAGTTGGCAGAGATCGACAGAGTACATATGCGTATTACCAAGTAAAATACTGGTATATATTTCAACCCAAAGTTCACAAATTGTCTTCATGGTGTTGTTGGGTGACAGAAATGTAACTTCTTTATAGCAGATGCATTAAAATCTTTACGTAAAAGCATGAGCGTCTTGCATCAGCTGCTTCCTTACAGCAGACAGATTCTCAGGGAACTGGATGTCAAAGGTAATGATGAGATCTCCTCTCTGGGAACAGTCTTGAGACAGCGGCATTCCCTCTCCGGTTACTATCTTTTTGTACGCAGGACTGATGTTTTATGACAAAAAAACAAAGAAAATGATAAATGATGCAGATAAAAGCTGAAACACATCCCTGTGGTAAGATTGTTTCTTTAACTGAAGCTGGTTTAAGTGCTGATAAAATTCTAACTTTAATCTCACTGATAAATAGTTCATTCAGCTTTTGGAGGATAACATTTTTATGTTAAATTAAGAGAAATATAAATTACAGTGTTCACAAATTTATATTTTCATATTGAGGCCACTATAGGTAAGTACTTACTGCACAATGTCATTGATGGGAACATTGAGCTTCTTGCCATCTAGTGTCTTCACATCCACAGAGAACCCCGTCAAAGCCTGTAAGAAAAGAATGTTAATTCTACCCAGATTACATTTTTAAGAGTCAGAGCTAATTATTATGACTCTTATTTACATGACTCACCATGTCCAGAGAGATCTGGGTCTTATAGATCAGGTCATTGACTTGCCTAACGAACAGAGGATGGCTCTTCTGCTGTACTACAAACACGATATCTCCAGGGATGTTGTTTGGTCCCTGAAGATATAAGTCGTTATCGGGGATAATTAATTAATAATTCAAGTATTGCACGTAAGTTACAAAAGCAAAAACAGATTATAGAAACAACTTGCTGACACCACCTACTGGTGATTAGTGGTAGTTCCATTGGAAGACTTACCTTTAAAAATAAATTATTAAAAATATTAGGATATTAATAATTAATATTATAGGAGATACTTTGAAGAAATTGAGTTTATAAATGTAATATAAAATGACAGGCAATAAAAAAAATTGAGCTAGCTAAGCGGAGCCAAACCAGCAAATAATTACAAATCACATGTTTTCAGTTATTATGTGAGCATCCTTTCTTTGGCAGCAACTGTTCTATGGAAATATGGCAGCAATAGGTCAAATCCTCTCTTCGATATTAACACTGAAATACAATTTTCAGGTTTATACCAAGTTAAGGCCATAGTTTTTAACTAACACTGAAAAATGCCATACGTTTAAAGATACTCTGATCAATTTAACATCTTCTCACATCAGTACTTAGATGTAAATGTGTCATCGTAGTTGATAATGTGTTAACTGGGGCATCTACCTGATCTCCCTCTTTGGGGAAGGTGATTTTTGTGCCTTCTTTCCACCCAGGTTTCACATTTATAGTTAGAATCTTGTCTTTGATGCTCGATGTACGTCCGTCTTCATTCATAACCTTTTTGAAAAGGCAAAAACAGATGACAGTAATTCATTACGTGTGTTGGTTGAGTGTTGATGAACAGTTCTGTCTAAAATGGGTGTACAAATTCACTCAAAGCCTCTCATGGAGACGAGCTCTTACCCTACGAGATATTTTAATCCTTCTGGTACATCCATGGAAAAGATCATCTAAGGACAGGTGAAGGTCTTTCTCTATGCGAGTGCCTTGGGTCTTCACCTCCCCTCCAAAAAATCTGTTTGAATGGGTTCCCCTGGTACGACCAAGCCCCGCTTCTGCCATACTCAGGTGGGACACCGCCTTTGAGATCCTCCTCGCCAAGTTCATCATGAGCTGTCACAAAGAACACAGATTGGCCAAAGACACATACATATTCATTCATTCATTCATTCATTCATTCATTCATTCATTCATTCATTCATTCATTCATTCATTCATTCATGCATGCATTCATTCATTCATTCATTCATTCAATCATCTTCTACTGCTTGTCCACTGTGGCGGGTCGTGGGGAGCAGGAGCCTATCCCAGCTGTCTTGGAAATGTGTTCATCATTTTAAGAATTCAGTCAGATGATGATGTTAACCCTAGAGAACCCACGGGGTCAAATTTGGCCGATGTGAATTGCTACTACCCCATGAATGTACTTTTTTTTTTTTTTTAAATGTCAAATTTAAATTCAAAAGCCTAGAGTGCCACTTCCTGTCCCAGCATAGAGACATCTAGTGGAAGAATATTGAACTGACATGAGCCAGGGTAGTGGTGACAGGATGGGTGACCCCATGCAGTTTTTTTGTTGAACTGGAAACCTACCAAAATAAAAATTGTCCTCTTAGCAAAGCAGGGGTTTGTAAAATTGTAAAATTAGAACAAGGACTGAAACTAATAAGGCAAATTACATTAAAGTACATCAAAGGGAAGCCACGCACTGCTGTGTCACTTGTTAAGTAAAGGTAAGACACAGAAATGTCAAGATATGGAAGCAGTGTCTTTGATGTCAGCGTATCAAAGCCTTTGGACAAAGCTCGGCAACACTGATCAGACGAACATCATCAAGGAGTAGTGATGGGCAAATGAAGCTTTTGTGAAGCCCTGAATCATTTGAGCCAACTGGTTCAAAAATGGGTTCATTACTCGAAGCTTCAGTTATAGTGACCTCTCCTGGCGAAGTTCAAACCCTGAACTGCAAGTTAGTTTGACAAGAAGCTTTCAACTACACACATGCACAATCATCTCCTTTTTGCTTGGACTTAAAGTATCTTTCATTTTAAATTTTGATATACCCTAGACTAAATATTATATTCTATGCACTTATAATAATTGACAAATGTGTGGAGTGTTGTTGAGGAGCGAATGCAGGGAAAATCTGGTATTGGTTTGGTGTGCTTGTGCAACTATGGAAGGGCTGATAATTTGGGATGAGGGTGGTCAAAGATTTTTATTGAGATGCATTATTTTTTCCACAGTATTTGGATTAAGTCTGTTTCTTAGTGACAATTTCTCCACATTTGGAGAAGACTCGTTCACATGGAACAGATGAAGCCGGGGTGCATACATTTTTTTTGCCAGTTTAAACAAATTTGGGTAAACATTCTTGTGGTTCTTCCATTAATCCACTGGGTCTTCTGACTTGGCCAGTGGTGGTTCGGTAAAGTACCGCTGCACCTCCACAGTTGCGTATGCAGTAGCATTCCTTGCCCTCCTTGAATCCGACGTATCTCGGTCCAGCGTTTCCCAAAGGTTCCTATCTCAAAGACAAACACGACAACAAGCATCAGCATTTTAACTTTTTGGAAAAAAATCAGTCACAAATGAGTTCACTTTTCCCTCAAGTCTCCATTCCTCCATCAGAGATGTTGTGGCTGCACTGGTGTTAGCTGCAGTATGTGCTTTAGGGAACGGCACCACTCCCAGGAGCACTGTTGCCAGCTTCATCGGGTCCTCCATGTAGTGGCAGGTCACTGCAAGACAGGCCTCCATGTTTCCCAAAGATGTCCACATATCAGCAGTGAGACTCACAGCCTCCACCCTCACCATTACAGCCTTGGCCTTGGTCTTCTCTACCTCATATTTCTGAAGCACCATGCTCTTGAGAGCTTGCCTGGATGGAAGAACATATGAGGGATCAAGCAATCCCACAAACTCCTTGAAGCCACAGTCATCCACGATAGAAAAAGGCTGCGAGTCTTTCACCACCAGATTTACCAGAGCTTCATCCAGCTCTCGCTTCCGGTCAACTAGGACAAATAGACAGAAATAAAAAGTAAATGATTAAAATAATACCAGAAGATTAATGTGAAACTACACTTAAGTTAAGCTGGCCTACAACTCATGAAACACAGCCAGACCACATTGTGTTAGTGTGTCTAATAATATAATAATATAACCAACCTTGATTTGGGGTCCCCTGATTTCCAGCAGCTCCATGTTTGGCAGTGAAGTGTCTAATCATGGAGGAAGTATCCCCATGATACTTCAGTTCAGCAGAACACACCAACCAGACCTGGACAGAAAATTATTTTTAAATAATAATACAGTTTGAATCTATAAAGTTGTCACATAAACAGCATAAGTTATTATCATTAATCAATATACACGGATGGTAGACCATAGCTATAGCTAGTTACTGTTAGACATGTAACTTCCTTCATTACAGATGTGACATTACACCTACCTTACCAGCAGAGATCAGAATGAAGTGTTCCCACATTTCAGAACAACCTGTCTCCCTGACTGCTCCATAATGATCCAACGATCCAAAAAAGCAACGCAACGCAATAATAACAGCAATAACAACTCTCCGACAAAAACCCACAAACGGTGCATTTTCCAGAGCGTATACAAAGGAGTTTTGGTGCTAACATTCAAAACTGTCACAAGTTAGAAGGCGTGTCAATGAATGACATCCTTGGACCGCGAACCAGTCAGGTGGTTCCCTCGGGAAACGAAGCAGTTGCTGCTTTGGACGTCATTGTCACGTGACTATCTTCCGCCCCAAAGCAAGCTCCGAAGCGGTGGTTCTATTGAATTGTAGTTCTAGGGTTTGAAACGTGTACCGAAGCTTCAGTGTCGAACTGCCATCACTATCAAGGAGTACAAGAAGAAGAAAAATTCATTTTAATAATCCCCGTGGGGAAATTATCCTTACACTCCAACCATACATGTTAAACATGTGTTCACGTCCTGAAACAAACACACACACACCAGGGGCCTGTAAAGCAAGCACGTAGGTATAGGTGAAGACAGAGTGACGGGCACGACTTCAACTTCGAGGTGTGCCCCAATTGGGCAGCTTGGTGGGGCTTGCTCAAGGGCGCCTCGGCAGTGCTCAGGAGGTGAGCTGACACCTCCCACTGCCAGCTCACACAACAAAAATTTTAGCTGACCCAGGTCTTGAGCCGGCGACTTCCAGACCCCAGTCCGACGCCTACTGGACCGAGCTCCTGCCACCCCAGAATGCTTCTATGGGAGGAGTTGACACGCTGTAACTTTCCCATCAAGACCCTGGTGAGGTTTTGCTGGTGTAGAGGCTAAGCCACGCTTGAAGCCACTGAGGTTTCTACCACACCTGAGTGATTGACGGGTTGATGTGCTTTCTTAATTAAAAGTCTGACACACCAACCTTTCAGTTGAATATTCCATTTTATTTTCCACTTGACTCATCCGCTAGTTAACATCGAACAAAACAATATAGCAATAAAACAGAAATCTGACCCGCCCAACAATTGGTTCCTTTTTATACCTGGGAACCAGTTATCCAAAGGAGACCCAAAGCTTTTTTGGCTCCTAGAGCTGGTTTATGATACTTTTCTGGCATTTCTTGTCTGTTGTGGTGATCAACTCATATCTTCTTTACCAGCATGACTACAAGGCACAGGGAATCAGTAGATTTAAAGTACTTTAATTTTATAAGTTTGAGGGTTTGGTTGCTCAAGGAATAGTTGAAGGTGGAACAGCACTGGTTCGTTGACCTGTTGAGGAAAATTGCCATCCATGTACTGTGTGCAAGGACCTCAAAAATGGAATGCACAATGAAAAATGTGTTTCAAAGACAAACACAATATCTAGTGTGTGTTCCTCTCACTAGCAGAACAGATTTTTGGGTAAGCAAAGACCCATGGTGATTCTTTCAGTCTCCAACGCAAGATGTCTACATAATCTACACAAGGAATCTACACTGTCTCAATGACTTCAGCTGTATTTAGTTGCCTGAAACGACAGCCAGTATACCTTGTCATTGTGAAAAGTTCTGAATTGTCATTGAATTTTGTTTGATATTATTGATTGACTTTTTAGACGGACACTCAAACATTGACAATCACAACGCATCACCGCTTCTCGGGATGTAAATACCAGATTTCATTCTTTTTTTGTATGATTTTATTTTGTTGTGTTCATCCATCACATCTTTAAAGGTCAGTCCGTGAAAATATTGTCTGACATTAAACCAGTCTGTGGTGCAAGAAAAAAAAGGTTTGGGATGACTGCTTTACAGCACATCCAAGGGACATCATTTTCTTATTAGCCTCTGGAAACTACAGATTTCCAGAATAACAGGAGAACTTTGTCAGCACTCAGCAAAAACACAAAAACGCAGCAGACAATTCACCACCGGGTCATTGTAGGGACACAAAGATAGATTATTCAATTTTCTTATAACATAAATCAAATGGGCTGTTATTCGTAATCCTGAAAATTAACAGTAATGAATAAATGCTGACATAAATTTGGGTCTTTTGTGTGACCATTGTTGTAGAATTCTTTGTCGTGTGTGTGTGTGTATGTGTGTGTGTGTGTGTGTGTGTGTGTGTGTGTGTGTGTGTGTGTGTGTGTGTGTGTGTGTATGGTGTTAATGTGTATTTTTATATTATTGCTACCATCAGAAATTTGTTAAATATAATTGGTCTGAGAGGTCCGTTATGAACAGAAGGATTGTGTTGCCCTTTCTGTTACATCTCTGGATGTTTTGTAACATTTTAGACAAATGTCTGCAGCAACGACTGAAGGATTAAAGGAGGGGTGGGTTAGGTGTATGCTAAAACCGCTTATAGGGATCATACTGTATATGTCTATGTGCATGTATGTAGAATCCTCCTTCTTTTCCTTTGGGCTTTTCCCTTCAGGGGTCACAACAGTGAATCAATTGCCTCCATCTAACCCTGTCCTCTGCATCCTCTTCACTCACACCAACTCATCAGCTTTCTCCAGATCTACAAAAACACAATGCAGCTCCCTCTGGCCTTCTCTGTACTTCTCTATCAACATACTCAAAGAAAATACTGCATCTGTAGTACTCTTTTTTGGCATGAAACCATACTGCTGCTCACAAATGTTCACTTCTGCCCTTAGACTAGCTTCCACTACTCTTTCCCATAACTTCATTGTATGGCTCATCAGCTTTATTCCTCTGTAGTTGCCACAACTCTGCACATCTCCCTTGTTCTTAAAAATGGGCACCAGCACACTTCTCCTCCATTCCTCAGGCATCTTCTCACTATCTAAGATCCTGTTGAACAACCCAGTCAGAAACTCTACTGCCACCTCTCCTAGACACTTCCAAACCTCTACAGGTATATCATCAGGACCGACTGCCTTTACACTCTTCATCCTCTTCAATGCCCTCCTCACTTCATCCTGACTAATCTTTGCTACTTCCTGGTCCACAACAGTAACCTCTTCTAGTCTTTGTTGTCTCTCATTTTCCATGTTCATCAACTCTTCAAAGTACTCTTTCCATCTTCCCATCACACTACTGGCACCTGTCAATAGACTTCCATCCCTATCCTTAATCACCCTGACCTGCTGCACATCCTTCCCATCTTTGTCTCTGTCTTGCCAACCTGTATAGATCAGTCTCTCCCTCCTTACTGTCCAACATAGCATTCCAGTCATCAGAAGCTTCTTGTTTGGCCTTTGCTACCTCTACCTTCACCTTACGCTGCATCTCCCTGTACTCCTGTCTACTCTCCTCAGTCCTCTCAGTGTCCCACTTCTTCTTAGCTAACCTCTTTCTCTGTATACACTCCTGTACCTCCTCATTCTACCACCAAGACTCCTTATGTACTTTCTTTCCAGATGCATGTATGTGCATGTATGTAGAATATTAATTATATAATAATAACACACACACACACACACACACACAAACACACACACACACACACACACACACACACACACACACACACACACACACACACACACACACACACACACACACACACACACACACACACACACACATTACTTGTTTTTTGGTTGTTTTTGTGTCCAGGGTTTGATGGATCTGAGATAATTATTCAATTTGTTTGTTCTGAGGAGAGAGCAGGTTCTCTTCCTTCACCCAGGTCTGTCTTATCATCCTATTTAAAATCCAATCCTAATCAGAGATGGTTGCACAGAGAACAAACTGTCATTACTGCGTAGATCTGGATAAGCGGGTCTTCAGGCTGATAGCACTCCTTGACTGAGATCCTTGGTTGGACATTTTTGACGATGGAGCCTGTGTTGGATACCCAGCCTGAAGGCTAGCACATTAGAACACATCTCACACAGAGCCAGCAGTTCAGTCAAAGAGTCTCTGCTAAGGTAAAGGTTTGCACAACTTATCCATTATGCAGCAGATCAAGCAGCAAACAGAGACTTGATCATGCACCGTGCTATTGTACTACATGTGTTGCTGTTGCTGCAACTGGAGCAGTGACTATATCAAAATTCTTCACATAAATCAATGTAGATATGCAGCTTGTTAAATAAGCACAATACTCTTTGTTGAATTAAGTCATCTGGTGTTATAGGAAAAGACTGAATAAATGTTGGCTCCTCAGTTCTGAACGGCCGCTGAGGACTTCCACATCTTCAACATAGTGCAACTTGGTCAAGGTTGTTACATCATTTCTCATTATTTTAATTGTTTTTTAATCTGATTTTATTTCTGCTTTTAACTTATTTTAAATCGTTTAATTGGATTTTTATTTGATATTTTATTAAACTACATTATGTTCACGGTTCTGTGGCGCGTCTGTTCTGTTTTTATCTAGTTACTGTGCAGCACTTGTGCAGGAAACCTTGTGTTTATTTAAATTATGCCATATAAATTAAGTGGATAGAATTGGATTGGATAAGAGTCACTGAAACTCAATCGTATGGGTTTCATTATTGGCTGTAGACTCCCATCTCTGTAAGGCTGGAGTGACCTGCCAGTCATTCAGATGATGGTTTTGTTGTTTGCTCCCTGCAGTCACGGTAATTACATTTTAACTTCTCTGTGAGGGGAACCCAAACCTGACTCCAAATAATATTATTTAACAACTAGTAAAATACATCATATTCTCATTACAACACCTTGACAGTTGTCAGATAAAAGTTGTGAGGTAAAACCGTGATCTGTTCTAACTGCAGAAAAATAAAGCAATGAACTACTATATACCTACAATTTGGAAGAAATGGGGAGGAAGTGTCCTTCTTGGTTTCCATCGGCGAAAAATATGATAAAGTGGACTTTTTATTTTCATCCCTGCCCCCCCCCCACAGACATCCTGAGTCTGCCACCAACTGATAAAATGCTCCACTGAAGTATCAGGCAGAAGCTTATTCCTGTATGTGCAGTATGCGCTCCACAGCCCAATCCTCTCATTAGCACATTTTATTACACATTTCAGCAGCTTACAGCAGCAGTCAGCTGTTTCTGGGGAATAAACACAAATCTCATCCATCCCAAGGTGACAGCAGTCATACATGAATTCATTTTTCAATGTTAATGAGCTTTTGTGCCTTCATTCCTTCCTTCCTTCCTTCCTTCCTTCCTTCCTTCCTTCCTTCCTTCCTTCCTTCCTTCCTTCCTTCCTTCCTTCCTTCCTTCCTTCCTTCCTTCCTTCCATCCATCCATCCATCCATCCATCCATCCATCCAGCCTGAACTCTCACATTCATAGATAGTTTAGCGTGCAATGCAATTTTAAATTATTTTTCCGCATCTGTGTGCTTTCTTTGACCTCATTAAACTCTTACATTATTTTGTGTAAATGTTCTACGTTCTGTTTAACATAATATTTTGCATATTTTGAATTGTAATGATGTATATCATAGCGACTAACACTTGTAGGTGGAGCTCTCCAATCTTGTTGCATGCCAAGTACAATGACAATAAAGGGCATTCTGTTCTATTCTATTGATTCAAATAATTGATGAGTTTTGTTTTTCTTCTAATTTCGTTCTAAATTGGTTCTATACACATATTCTAGTCAGTCTTCCTAATCTGATTTCTATGGGTGATTTGTATTTTTCTTTTTTTGTGTAACCGGGAACACAAAACCACTTTGTTCCTTTATTGTCTGACCTTCCTTTGAATGTCAGCCGTACCATCTGAGCGACCTACTGGGTGTTTTGAAATAAGAAAAAAGTTGAGTAACAACAAGTGTGTTGGTAGTGAAAATAAGAAGCTCTCGAGTGTTAAAGTGTTCTCCTATGAGACGAAAGGATTAGCACGGGCCCCGAGTCAGTCTCCGTCAGAGGCCCCTGAACCAGATCAAGAAAGCCCCACCAGAGCTCTTACTGTTAGAACCAAACAGAAAAAACTACAATAAAACATCAAAACTTTATCGAAAAAAACATGATGACAAAATCAGTCCTCTTTGTGGGAACAAAGGCAGCAGCACATTTCCCCGACCCTTCAAAAGAATACACGAACCATCTTCATCATATTCCTAAGTTGAACAGAGGAGTGGGGGACATCTGGGGTGACTTCTGGTTCAAGGTCTCCAACCCGTTCAGGAGACCAGGCAGGAAGACCCTCCTCATCGATGGACTGATGTAGACCACCACCAGGTCCAAGACCAATTCCTGAAAGAAGGACAAGAAACCATATGATCATACGTGTCACTGGAGCTGAAATGGAGACTGATCGGTCGATGGCCTCACCTCTGAGCTGGGATCACTGCTGGGGGAGCGAGAATCGAAGTAGTTAACACATGGGCCTTCATGGTGCGTCCTTTGCTCTACTGCGCCCTCAAGTGGCCAATAAATGTGTGAATATTTGACATAATTTGATGAGTACGGTAACTAAACTAACTAATTCCTTGACTTACTTGTGTTTGGGGGGACTTTTCATTTTTATTCAAGAGTAGCAAGTTTTCAACAGTGCTTGGCTTCAGGTGGTTTCTTCTCTTTTTTTTTTTTTTGAGAATATTTCAACTGCTTTTGAAGATTCTTACAGGGCACAGATGAAGCTGGGGTATACACTATCCTGACAGCAATCCTATACACGCTGTACTGTATATTCTTACACTTTTCCCAGTATTGTAAGCTGGTCT
The DNA here is from genome assembly GCF_040054535.1 of Antennarius striatus. Classification (NCBI taxonomy): domain Eukaryota; kingdom Metazoa; phylum Chordata; class Actinopteri; order Lophiiformes; family Antennariidae; genus Antennarius; species Antennarius striatus. The sequence goes on along the minus strand of NC_090780.1, from coordinate 2,907,927 downwards.
TCTAATATCTTCAAATTTGGTTCTTTCAAGTATGATTTTACCTCCACTGTTGCATCTGCAGTTTTTTTCAGGTTTAGTCTGCTGCATTGTGGCGTCCAAACGAAGCCACAATTTGTTTCACAGTTTGTAAGTGACTGCATACAATAAAAAAAAAAAACCATAAAATAAAAAACTACATACACTAAACCAATGAAAACACATTGATTACCTTGAGTCCCAGGCAGAGAAGCTTCTAATGAGAATGATGTGGAGAAGGAGGATGATGATTGAGACAACATGGTGTTCCACATGACCGCAGCACATTCTGCTATCAGCCCCTGCTCTGCCACTCCAGCTTTGTTAGAGCAATAAAAACCTATTTTTTTTAATCTGGGGTCCAGCAGTGTTGCAGGTGATGGGATGCTCCTTCATTGGTATTTGAAGAGCTTGTTCTTAATTTGTTTCCTCAGACACTCCAGTTTTTGGTGAAGCATTATCACCAGGAGGATAGTTTGGATCCTGAGACCGTTTTCTCCTCAGATAGCCCCACTGACAACAAAGCCTTCAGACATTCTGCCAATATATTTTCTAATTTTCCGATGAAAGTGACAGGATATCTGTGCGTGAGTCATCCAAGGCATCTCAAAAAGGCTCCCTAAGGTCATAAATGCATTGCAGCATATGGTCAGTGCTGTTCCAGCGGGTGTCACCTCTCGAATTCATTTTAAGGTCTGGACGGCCCGTTTGTTCATTCACCTTTACCAGCAGTTCCTCTCCCGTAACAACAAAAAGTGATTGATTCAAGCGCCGCTGCATCAGCAACTAGAAGAAATGCGTCACCAGGAATCAGTGAGATAAAAAAACTCTCCTGTAGTGGTGCTGCTCGTAAAATAACCCACAATTTTCCAAATTGTACCCGGTTGTCACACAGAACAGTCAAGCCAACAGCTGTTTGTGACACACAGGCTTTGGCCTTCTCCGTGGACTTTTGGTATCCTGCCTCCATCTGAACTTTGAAAACCTGAAGGAGAAAACAAAGTGCAACAAAGTCCTGTCACCTGCAGATGAAGGAGGCAGAGGTGAAGCCGGAGAGAAGAACCAGAGAGGAGCAGATTGTTGCTCTTCAAAAGAGCTTTCACTCCCAGATGGAAAAGAAGGAGAAAATCATTCTGAAACACAATAACCTCCTGGAGCAACGAACTCATCAAGGCCGACTTGTATGCTGAAAACCACAGGGAGGCGTTGTATGAGCTGGATGACCCCAAGTCAGCCTTTTGGAGAG